>NW_028327182.1:69231855-69534885 GCF_987537825.1 Furipterus horrens
TCTTTCTTCTTCCCCCTCTCTCTAAAAATAAATAAATAAATAAACTAACAAACAAATAAATTATAAAAAAAATAAATTAAAAAAAGATAAAGTGCTTTGCAATAAGACAGTGCCTACATTGTCAGGATTTTATATTCTCCTCACCTTCTTCCAACCCTGTTCTCCACTTAGCTTTTTTCAAAATTTATTCACAGAATACTTATGAGTCCATCTAAAATTTTCATTCCCTTTACAGTCTCTTATTCCCTCCCTCTCCCTTCCTTTCCTTATTATTTTAATCATCTGAAGTCTAAAAAAATTTGCTTATTTGTCCACAACTTGAAAGCACTGTACTTCATATTATACCTTAGATTCACATAACTAGTTTTATGAAACCACTCTGAAGATTTTTCCTTTGTATATGATCCCTTTTCATTCATTCATTCTTTTGCCCATCCAATATATACCTACAAAGTACTCTGTACTGACTTCAATGTGTTTTGTTTTTTTTTTTAAGTTTTCCTCCTGAAGGTCGTTTTCTGCACATCATAATGCTCAACAAATATGCTTCCGATTGGTATCATAACTGACTTCTTTGTGGCCATGTCCTCTTCTTTATTTTCCATATGTCTCTGCATTCTTTGGAACTTAAGTAGACTAGAATAGGGCTGCAGTGCATGGGAGCTCTTTTCCCAGACATAACTCTCGATGCTATCACTTTCTCAATCTGCCTATCTACTATTGGAATGTTGGTTACACATTTGCTGCGTCATGTTTCAGCTGCTCAAAGACATTCTACTACTTTTTTCTTTTCATTTTTTTTTTAACTAAAAATTATGTCTTGTCCTGTAAAATACCTTCTTTTAATCCAGGATTATGCTGAAACACACATTCTCCCACCCCATTCCCCTTCTGCTTATGACTACTGTCTGACAGCCTTCAACTCTCTTTTTAAGCAAAGGGCTTTGAACTCATATATTCTGCTATTACTTTTGGTAATCATAGTCTCACAAATATCTTACTATCTGGCTTCAATGATGAGAATATTCCAATAAAATTTGTTTCCAAGTCTTAAAACCATAAATTATTTAATAAAATTAGTAGACTGAATGATCATGTCCCACCAAAATCCATATGCTGCAATCCTAACTCCCAATGTGATGACAGTAGGAGGTGGGGCCTTTGGAAGGTGATTAGGTCATGAGGGTGGAACCTTCATGAATAGGATTTGTGTCCTTACAAAAGAGTCCCCAGAGAGCTTCTTCCCTTCTTCTGCCGTGTGAGGACACAGCAAAAAGACACTTATCTATGAACTACGAAGCAGGCCTCACCAGACATGAAACATTCTAGTACTTTGATCTTGGACTTCCCAGCTTCTACAACCATGATAAATAAATTTCTGTTGTTTATAAATCACCCTGTCTATGGTCTTTTTGTTATAGCAGCCCAAATTGAGCCAAAGATCCACTAGTCAATGCTTTTTGTACTAAGAAAGGAAAATTTCCCTTCACTAAGATATATATTACACTTTCTACCCCTCATATGGTTATTTTGATTTCTAAATTCCATTTCTCTTTATTTTCCTTATGTTTTCGTTTTCTTTCGTTTTCGGCAGCCGTCCGTCTCGAGAGACGATGGTGTAGCTTCTTAAGAGTCTATCTGCACCGCCGAGAATGGCTGTGCAGTCCGACTCGGGAGTGACACGGTATCTGTCTCCTCCCGTGTTGAATCGACATCTTGCGATGACGCTGGAGTGTCCTCTCCAGTGAAGCTGAAGCTACAGAGCCTGGGCAGGGTGATATGGAGGGTCTGCTGTTGCCCATGCAGCAGACACCCCCTCTCTTCGCAGCTGAAGGATCAAAGGGAAAGACGGAGTCAATACAGCTTGGCTTCAGGTGCGCCGCAGGAGTTGCCGGTGCTGACTACAACATCAAACCGCCTTAGGGACTCCGGCTCCGGATTTTCTGTCGGGGTTTACTCCCTTAGCCTTTCCCCTGAAGAGGTATGCCGCAAGGCATTGGAGGTTTTTTGGAGTCAGAGTTTTCCTTCTCTGTTTCCTTATGTACTCTATTGGAAATTATTTCATTCTCCTCCATTTTTACTTGCTTCCCCTTTCTTTTACCAGTCCTTTAAACATCTCCCTTCTGCTAGCGAGGTCAGTCTATTCTCATTACACCTTATCCCTGATTCCCTGCTCTTTTTGCAGTATTTCAGACAAACTAGCACATTGGTCCTCATCATCCCTGTCAGTGAGATAACTAGCACTTGGCTTTTACTCCTTCCATGGTTTCCCCAAATAGTTTCTCTGTGTGATGTGCAATTAAGTGCTTTCATTACCCATATGGTTATGGTTCCACTTCTATGTAAAGTGTTTCAAATAAGGCCATAGGTGCTTTTGATCATCCAACTATTTATAATGTTTCTAAAGATTTTGTTTTGTATGTACTTTTTGACATGTTCCTAACCAGTACTTTTTCATCTTCACTGGAGCTTCCTTTTCTTACAAAACTATGTCTCCCTGTATATTTTATATATTTTTGCTTTTTATGATACATGTCAATAATGACCATTCCCCACAGACGGCAAGGTCCTCTAGAGTTTAATTCCACACTTCATATTGTACTTTTAGGGTTTAATTCCATACTTTATATTCCAGTTGTACAGTTTAATTCCATGGTTTTCATTCTACTTCTATGATTTAATTCCACTTTTCACTCCTCACTGAGATGCCTTCCAGTGTTGCTTCTCCCCACAAGATGGACTCATTCTCTGAACTCACACAACACTCAGGTTGTTATTTTGTGATATAACTTAAATAACTCAGTTTTTCAGACAGTTCCTTGAGTGCACAAGCCATTCAGCATATTCCTCACCTCCTGAACTTTTGCTACACACATTCAACCTAATTTTTATGTGGGTTCAGAGGACTGCAAACATACCTATAGGATACAGAGGAAACCAAAATATGCCCAACTCTTACTACATACATCTTTTCTTAGCCTTAAAATCCTGACCCTTAGAAGTGGTTAACAGGATTTCCTTCAGATAGCTTTTTTTCTCCTTCAGAGTTCATGTATTTAATTTTGCTATTGTTGCTCAAGTTTCTAGCCAGTGCCGATCTCATACTACTTTTTCACCCTCAACCATTAACTTTCTTTGCATTACTATTCAATGAATCTCCCTTCTGCATCTCTTGCCTGTCTTCCATGGGCTGTTACCAGGAAGGCTGTATGCCCTCCTCACTGGTTGTGCCCACTGTCTTTGCCTGAGTCTTGCCATCATCTGCCAGGTACCCCCAGAGAGCTTCCACATTACACTTGCTTTTAGCAAAGGCTAGTATCTTCATGTTACTTAATTCTATTTGCCCCCTACTTTCTGAGACCCCTTTCCTGACTTTCTCTCCCATATTAATATTTTGTTTCTATTGGCATTTTTTATTTTAATTTGAAGCTCATTTTTATTTATAAATCCAGGAACAAATGTTTAAATTTTTCACTTACAAATAATTCAGATTTTAAAAGAACCAAAATACTGCATGTTAATTTGTTCAAAATGAACAGACAGGAGGCAATGGACTGTTTTTAGTCTGCTACATGTTTATCCCATGCTGTGCTGTACAGTACATCCAAATTTTCAAACAAAACAAAAATGCACACTTGGAGCTCCTCACCCAGCAGTGGTCAAACACAAATTTTATATAAAGGTCAAAAATGAAATGTCTTTAGGGGTTTCCTCAAAATCTTAAAATAAAAGTCACATTCCAAACTTCATAATTCCCATAAATGCATCACAAAGTCACCATTATGCTATTGAAAATGAAAACAATTATGTGCTTGTATTACAAGGGAAAAATATTCTAAAAATGAATTATATAGTAAAACCAAGAATCTTCAAATTCTTACTCCAAATCATTAGTTTGCTTTGGCTTAATTATTTTACATGGCATACTCTTTACACATCACACCTCTGTAGACAGAGACCTATCCCCACCCCTACATCTATCTACAGAGCCAAATTTGGTGCGTTGGCTTAAAAGAAAGTTGCCTCTAAAAATGCCATTTCTAATTATCAGATAGAGTAAGCCTCTCTCAACCCTGTCCCATACTGAAAACTTGTAATCAGTCAGTCAATAATACTCTAATATAAATCTGTAGGTGAATCTCCTTTCTTTTTAAAAACTTACAGTCTTTCTCATCTTCTTTGTTTCAATAAATACACTTTATAAAATATATCCAAAATATCTGGCTGATGGTTTCTCTTTCTTAGTCTCTCCACCCCCCGCCCGTCCCCTGCCTATGTGTGTGCTCAATATCTTTAATTATCTATTTAGATTGCCATATTAAACTTTGTTTGCTTCAGGAGTGACCCAGTTCTTTTGGATCAGTAAAAAAGGGGCTTTTTCTCCCACTCCAACTATGTGCCCATTTTTTTTTAGCCACTTGGACATACAAACAAAACCACAGCACTAAACTTTCTCACTAACAGAACATCCTTTGGCCAGGGACCTCACCATCTTTGACACCATCACTTGGTTTATGTAGTTACCAAACATGTAGGATGCTCTCTCCAATTTTCTTCTCTTGGGATAACAGCTGTAAGAAGCAACATTGTTATGTGATGACAAGACCTTAGAAAGGATTACCCCCATCTCCTACAGCTGGAATTACTATTTTTCAAAACAAAATGTGAGAAACAGAAATATTGAACATTTTCAACATTCCAAAAAGTACTCTGTGGTCCTTAAAGCATATTTTATAACATTATTTTAAAATATTTTATTAACATTACTTAATCCTTTAGCCCTTTGAGAATGACCAAAGGAAAAGCCAGATTTGCAGTAGGCCGAAAGAACCAGATTGTTCAGAAATTATGATGGATAAAGAGAAAAGTGCTTATCTGCTGCAATAGTGAGAAAGTGATGTCAAAAAGAGAGAGAGAGAGAGAGAGAGAGAGAGAGAGAGAGAGAGAGAGAGCTTAGATTTCTAACATGTGGGCTCAGATAGAAATTCAATTATTTCCAAAGTCTATATATTAAGTACTGAAGAAGGCAATGACCAAATTATAGCATTCTCCATCAGAAATGAAGTATTACCTACAAAACCTCTACTTTATAGAACATGTAGTTAAATTTAACCAAAGAAAGTTTACAAAATAAGGGACTTTTCTTATTCTCTCATTTTAAGGCAGTTTACCAATCTGTCGAGAATGTCATTTCCCCCATCACGTTAGTAAGCATCTTCAATTCAACCATTTCCTTCGCCCATCAAACAGTCAATAAATAAGTTCTGTTGATACTTCTTTTACTCTTTGAGTATTAGCACTTTCAAATTTAAGTCACACATCCTAAGTTGTTCACCTCTGTCTCCTTAATGCATCTTCATTCATGCTTTTGGACCTTCCCAATAGTGGCGGGCCTGTCCACATCTCCCTGTCTTCTTTTCTGATGCAAATCTGTTAGATTAGCAATGCCAAGTAGGTTTCTTCTCAAGTGTCAACTTGTACAGTCAAGGATGGCTGCTGGGAATTTTGAATTGGGAAGATTTGGGGGCCCTGCCCAAGATCATCAGAAAGGAAGGACTGCTGTGACACAACGGCAGGTCCCACCTACAGGGCAAGGCTCACCAAGCAGTCCAGACTACCCTGAGGGTACGCACCATGACATCATGAGTCATGTATGGTATGCCTGACTAAACCAAGACCCGTTATGCCTACAGATTTACAGGCATCTCTGTGCTGGCTTCCAGAAACCATGACCTCTTTGTCTAAGGACTCACAAACTTTCTGCTGAAAAATCCATCTGGGAATGTGATCCTCTGTGTGAAGTTCACCGGTCTGTGATTTCTGGAATTTAACATTCTTCCCTTTTTTGAAAACCAGGACACTGTTCATCTTCAGTCCTCCAGCACCACTCTCTGTTTCAAACACCAAAAATAAGAGACAGCGATTCTGATCACTTCTGGGAGCCCTCCAGGATCCTGGACCATAACTCACCTCCAAGCATAAAGATGTCAATCTTCCTTGGGAGTCAAATCTCTTTTTACCATATTTAATCTATTGTTTTCCATTTGAAGGACACTTTTCTTCATAAGAAAGACACAGTTTGAGTAGTTACATGATTCTCTGTATCAAGTAATAAAATATGTTCAGAAAAGATGAGGCATCAAATCAGAGATTTCAGGGAAAGAGAGATTTGAGAAAATAAAGAATGACGTAGACTAGCAAATTTTATGTCAGCAGCTAGTTTTTAAACCATACTTTTGTTTTTGTTATTTAACTTAAGTAAATAATTTGCTTTATGCTGCTTTAACATTATAGGGAAAATAATTCTAGCCAGTGCCTTAATCTTTCATTTTAAAAATAACTCATGTCAAAGAGTTGATCTGTTTGCTCTTATCTGTTGAACATGAACAGGTCCAAACACCCCTCAGAAGTGCTCTTCCCAATAGCTGTGCCCTAACAGGCGGCCATCCTCTACCAGGCAGTGAACACACTGCTGTTTATGTTGATAATATAAGGAGATCAGAATGTGCACTGTGCCCAAGGCCTAATACAAAAGCATTCAGAAACAGCAGGGAAGACGCAAAGGAAAAGGCCAGGTGTCTGGGCCCTCCATGTATGTGCACACACACAAAAGTGCACGTACACAAATACATGCAATGCACAAAGAAGCTCCCCTCAAAGAGGCCCTATCATCTGGGAGCTTACTGGGTGACACCATGCACACGTCCCAGAATGAGACACTGAGCAGTGAGTCAGGACAGACTGGGAGAGCAGCCTCAGACAGCAGCATCGGGCACCAAAGAACAGTACCCTAGAGGCTACACCGGCAGCCTTCCCCAAGGAAACTGAGCAGGGGAATGACCACTACAAAGCAGGGCCCACTACATGTGGGCAGCCTGTGCAGAACGGAGCCTACCTGGAGGCCAAGGGTGGAGGGGCCTGCAATCCACCTGCGGGGCTGCATTTGCCCAGGGAGTGAAGGGGGAATTTCCTCACTCTTACAAAGCACCTTTTTTAGTATTTGGTTGCCCTGCCAGGGCAGAAGGGAGAGTTCTGGAAACTCCTTCCAGACCACCCAATCCATCCTCACATGAACACAAACCATTCCTGTCAAAGGGGCCAGAAAGAGGCATGACCCAGGCTTGTCGCTGTGCCTGGGAGCAGGAAGGACACAGCTTCAGATTTAGCTCAGCACAGTGTGTTCACTGCCTGATAGAGGATGGCTACCTGTTGGTGCACAGCTATTGGGAAGCGCACTTCTGAGTGGTGTCTGGACCTTTTCGTGTTTAACAGATAAGAGCAAACAGATCAACTCTCTGACATGAGTTATTTTTAAAATTAAAGATTAAGGTACTGGCCAGAATTATTTTCCCTTGTTAAAGCCAATAAGCATAGATTTTGAAAAGAAAATGTGTATTCTGAAAACATGAATGTACAATGGAAAAGGAACAGGATGAGCTTTTCCATGTGCCCACAATATCCTACGCATGTTTTATCATGCAGTGAGTTACATTCACCATGACTGTCAACCAGAATGCAGAGCTCAGGCCTTACTGCCTTCCTATCCCCTTTAACACATTCAAAACACAGAGGTACTCAATGAGCGCTGTTGGATGATATTGGGTAAAGTAAAGATGATGCGCCTGTGAAGCGCACCCAATGTGAAGGGACAAGGAAACAAAGGAGGACTTCTATGAAAATACTATTATTACTGCTGCTGCTTCTCCTGTTACTACTACCACTACTATATCCACTAATACTACTGCTGCTGCTAAGACAGTACTGCCGCTAATAATACTTCTACTAATATATCTGCTAATACTACTGCTAGTACTATTACTAATAGTACTACATTACTACATCCACTAATACTACTACTAATAGTACATCTTCTGATACTACTACCAGTAGTAATGCATCTACTAATACTACTGCTAAGACTACTGTTAATACTATTGTTATTACTACTGCTAATAAAAGAGCACTTGCATAAAGCTACCATTTAAGCCATGTCCTCTGCTCCAGGTCTTGTGCTAGACTCCCTGTGAGTGGAACCCTAGAATCTCACAGCACAGAAGGCAAAGGTGCCAACATCAACCCCAGTGTGTGTGAGACTTGAGTCTAGAGAGGCTTTGAAAGAACTCAATACAGGAATGGCCCAAGGAGAAATACTCATAGTACAGGAGGGTGGACAAAGCAAGAATGATGTTGACTCAAAGGCCTGTTGGCACACTCAGGGTAAGGTGACCTAACACTGTAGGAGAGACTGGGTCTTGGGCCAAGATCTGGCATACAACTGTTTGATTTATTCACTGGAGTGTGTTTAATATCCGACAGCTCTCGGCTGGGTTGGGGAGCTGTAAGGCAGACTAGGGGTCCTGGGAGGGCAAAGAAGAAATTACTGCTCCTGGAGAGATTGACCATCCATGGTCAGGCCCAGACAAGGGACATGACAAGTCCAGGGCCTCTGCCAGCAGAGGTTCTGCCATAGGCTTGAGGATGGTGAGATACAGGAAGTTTAGGGCTGAGGCATTAGGATGGAGAGAGGTTATTCCAGGACATCCATCCTGAGGTGGGAAGGGAGGGACAGTCCCCAGAAAAATGAGCTGTGGCAGTAAGACCGAAAAGTGGGTCACAGTCAGCTAGCTGGGATCCACAGCAGATGCCTACAGAGACAGGGGTGTCTTAGATACCCAGAGGGCCAAATTAACAGCCCGACGACCTTCCTGAGGCACTGAGGCCAGCTGAAGCTCCCCCCACAACTCCCAGAGATGGATGGGCCACAGCTACAGCTCTAGGGACCTGCCAACCTCCCCCATGCTGCAAGGCAAGAACAGAGCAGGCCACAGAAAACAATCGTGCATGGGCACAGCTGGGGTGCGGCCTGGCCTGGGGCCAGACCAACAATGATATCACAGATATTCACATGGTAAAGTGTGAGTGTGTGCTTCCTGCTGCATCTCAAGCCATTGAGCACCTGACCTGCACTCCATCATGAAAGAGTTCAGCGGAGTTTGTTTCTGGAAAGAATTCCACTTTGCATTCTACATTAGTTCAGAACTCCCCTTCGAAACAAGTTTGGAAACAACACAAAACTCCAGAAAATTCAGGAGTGGCATTTGGAAAAACTAAGGGTGAGGGTGGGGAAAGGCATGCTGAAGTGCTGTTTATCTGGCATTTCCCTTCACTGCAAAGGCCACCCACCTAGAGAGAGGCAAGCTGGGCATCTGGCACCCCCCAATGTAAATATAAGGGTTGCGAGGCAATGGGGTAACACACATAAAGAGGTGTTCTTTTTCCTATTAATGTCTACAGGGAAAGAACACTCTCATTTGTTTTTATTCTAACAACAGTAACAGAATTCCTTTAGGCTTCTGCAACATCTCAGTGGCAAACCACACAACATGTGGTTGCCACCCCAGAACCCAAGGCCAGCCATGTTTGCTATCTAGTCTAAATTGTTACCTGGAGCTGCAAATCTAAATATTCCCCAACTCCACATCTACAAAGGATCCAGTCCTATTCACAACTTTTCTGTGGCAAATTCCCAGCATTTTGTCCAAATGAGTAAATGCAACTGCGGCCAGGGCTCAATTTTTTCTTTTGAACATGGAACAAATGGAGAGAATTTACATCTGGGTTCTTACTGTACTTGAACTTTTCTCCGGAGGCCAGAGGGCTGGAAACCCTGAAATGTCACTTGTGCAGAAAGCTTGTCCTACTTTGATATCCACATTGAAGTCAGCACGTCCTTGGGGGCCATATACACCAAGATGGCCTTGGAAGGGAGTGGCTGGCTGGAGCTCAAGGACATGATGTTGAAAATCAAACACACTTCCGTACTGGGGCTTCCGTGCTATTTACAAATAGGAAGTGCATATAGAACTCCATGCAGCTGCTCCCCATAGAAAAGTTACCTTTAAGGTACTAACAAGTTGCTTGTAGCCTTGAATCCTTATGAGACCTATATATAACTCATGCTTGATTATGCTGGTGAAATAGGAAACTGTGTCTAAGAAACTGTGTCTTTTTGCATTCAAAAAGAATGCATGGTTATGCATGGTTTAAGAGATAAGCAAAATTTTATCTTTTGCAAAAAATACGTTGTTGTTTTTTTAATTGGTTTAAGAGGGAGACATCAACTTCTTGTTCCACTTATCAAACACTCATTGGTTGACTGTTGTATGTGCCCTCACCATGCCCTCACCCTGACATATCAGGTCAAAGCTCTAACCAACTGAGCTACCCATCCAGGGCCCAAAATCTGTTTAAGGATTATCTAACTAGAAGGTGAGGCAGCTGACAGAACTGTTCCCACTTCGCTGTGTCCATTTGCACTATGTAGTGTATATATTTTTTTGCACAGAGAAAAATTAAGAATCACAACAATGTGAATTAGTTTGATGTAGTTTGAAAGGAAAAAATGGTAGACCTAAATCCATAATTGCATGGAGAATATGCACAGTCACCCTTCAGGGGATACACATCAACATCTCAGGCTCCTTCTATGTGTAAAACTGAAGAAGTAAAGGAGTATGAGATGAAAATGTCACAGATTGCTTCATCATGGGGCTGACTCATCACTGTCAAACTCTTCTTTCTGAATCTTCCAACACGATTTGTTATGCAGATACCAGGGTAGTGACTATCAATACTCCATTTCTACATTCTCATGAAAGAGGAGCAGGTTGGTTAGGTCTCTGGGAAGGTATAACAGAGGGTCTAACCTTGAACAAAGATGTGCAAAATTAAGGGACTGGCTTGACAGAAGCCGCTGCTGGATACACACTTGCAGCGATCTGGCTCTTTTCAAAGGTGATCTGATGTATTTCTAAATGGAAGAGTCCATTTCACATTCATAATGTTTAAATGCTGCTCTGCAGGTTCTGTGCTTTTTTCCCCTTAATTAAAGCCTAGTTAAAGGTTACTTTTTTAGCCATGCAATATATGCAAATACACTTCTCCACTCATGCTCATGCAAGCATACTGCAACCTAAAACGTGCAACTTGAACAGTTTTGGTATTCTGCTGTCCAGGCTCCCTAGTAGAAACCCAATCTGTATAGCTTTGGTTTTATCATGAAAGTGTCATTGTACTGTTTAAATTTTATGTCCAAAACATAATTTCTTTTATAACTTATTCTCTTAATCAGTACATCTAATGACCCACGACATGTTTATATTACACTAGAGTTTTCCTTAAAAGGCAGCATAACCCCTAACATTCCTTTCAAGACTCCTCAAGCTTCCTTGCTCCTTTCTTCTCTTTGGACTCCAGCTTCACTCCCTAACTGCTCACCCCAGCCACTCTGTGATCATTTCCCTGATAGCAGCAGAAGTTGCTGGCCCTGCATGTGGTTTCCCTTCTAGAGTGTTTATGCCCTCCCATGGTGCCCTCTCCTGGAGTCACCGCCAGCCAGCTCACTATTCCCACCCACCTCTCCAAACTCTTATCTCCTGGTCTGCATTCCACCCGTTCTCCCCTCTCCACCCCACTTGTTTCTGGCATCACTTCAACTTCATTCTGTGCATGACCTTGGGCACTTTGCTAGTCTCCATCAGGGCTAGTTAGTGAGCAAAGGAGTTGGGGGTGGGGTGGGGCACCATGCAGTGGCAGAGGCTAATGGTATAATAGCTTTCCCCAGAATAGGGTCTTTGTGCTCTTGGACAAGCACAGAGGTAAGTAAGTCACCCTTGAGCAAGTACACAGAGAAGTAAATGGTCCTGCTTGTCTTTCTCCCAGGACAATGACCAACCCGACCTGGCCAAGAATAATAGTGGCATCCCCCGCCTATGTATCTAAACCCCTGTCCTCATGCTCTTCCCCTAGGAAAAGCTTCAGTGATTCCAAGGACTTCCAGCAATTAAAATTCACTGTGTCTTTGACCATCTTTACATTTTACATTGAATTCTTCCGAACTTTTGATCTTATCTTTTAATTCCTTCAGTATCTCTCAGTACCAAAGAAATTGCTTTATTCTTCAAGACTAGCTAGAAAGCTTAAACCATGTAATCTCATAACCGGGTGGCCCACATGACTTATCTTCCAGATCAGGACATTGCTGGGAATGAATGAGAGCACTATAAATAATTAATGACTACACCAAGGTCACAGTCATGGACTGGGCTAGGCACCGCAAACCAGACCCCACGGTTGGCCCTTCTCTGACATGTGGCTGATGTGAGGGACTAGACTTTATAAATCTTTGTATCCCCCACCCCCAAAGCAGGTGCTTAGAGTATAATGTCCTTCAATAAATGTGCACTGCTTCATTGTCATAAAGTCCAGAGCACTGCTTCAGAGAAACATTTCTCCTACGGATCAGACAGCTTCTTCAGTGGTTCGTTCTCTCTTCTCCCACTTCATGAGCTCTGAACTGGATTCTTAAATTTATCACCAGCTTCTACCACCTACAGATGAAAGAAAATTTTTATTTCTCTAGCATCGTCCTGGCAACCAATTAACCAGTCAATCAACACTGGTCGAGCAGCTTATTCTGTATAATGATGCTCATGTACTGTGCTAGACACTGAAGGAGCACAAAGAAACTGAAATGAAGCTGAGAAGAAAGTGTTTGCACATAGTTCTAGGAAATAAAGAGATAAACACCAAACATCTGATACAGACAATACAATGAATGCTTGCCAAAACTGTCTTCCTTGCCTAACTTTCCCTTCACCCTTAGAAGTGCCTACATACTGCTCGCTTCTAAGAGCCAGTTCTTTGGAGGCATTGTCAAACCTAGCTCTATTCCTACCCATTGCCAAATTCAAGGGCTTTTTCCTTGATACATTTTTTTCAGCAAACTTTACTATAAAAATCAGCTACCAAATCCCTCTAAACCAATAGTCTGCTTCAGAGATATCTGAGAATCTGATCAATGTTCCAGGCCCTGCCTCCTTAAAAATTTACCATGCATAGACTCATTAACTATACATATGGGGGAAGGGGGAGAGGGGGAGACTGGAATTTATTTGTAAGAAATTCTGTATTTATTCTTACATGTTTAAATTTCAGTCACCTTCAAAGTACTCTTCATTTGATGCAATACACCTATAGAGACTTTTTATCCGCTGCTCAAAACAATTTTTGAACTCATGGATTTTGATGCCTTTTAGTGCTTCTGCCATTTTTTGTTTTACCTCTTCCACACTGGCAAAAACATTTACTTTTGAAGACTTTTTTTCGTATAGGGAAACAAAAAAAATAGCCACTCAGGATGAGACCAGGTGAACAGGACGGTTGGGGCATGGGGGGCAGGGTGGGGGGGCGGGTCATGCTGTTATTGATCAAAAACTGCTGAACACTCAGGATGGTGTGAGTAGGTGTGCTTGTAAATCGCCCATCATGAAATGGGCAAATGTGTTGAAAGATTTTTCAAAAAAAATTCACCGAAGCCAAACACAGCCTCTCACAACAATGCTGGCTGGTACACTGATACAGATGTGTTCCTAGAACACTCACCTAGCAGGAAAAGCCTGTAGTACAAAGAACCCACTCTCCAGAAGATAATTTCAGTTTTTTGAGGTCTCCCACATATGATTTCAAGGGGTTAATGAAGCCTTCCCAACTAAAGAGGCCATGCAATGGTCTAGACTAGAGTATATTTTTTCCCTCGTAAGTTAATTTTTTTAAGTTCGATTAAATTTTTCCATCTTTAATGAGATTATTGTTGATATACAACATTGTTTAAGATGTACAATGTATTTATTTGATACATGTATACAATGCAAAATGACTGCTAGACTATTATTTTTTAATCTAAGATTTTTCCATCACTCTAATTTGGGTAGGGTTATCCCAAAACACATTTTATCCTTAATTTATTTTAACTGGAAAGAAAGACAGGGACCAAAATCAGAAAATCTCACCTGGAAGACCTCTGTGCAGCTTTCTCACCTAGGGCTCTAAGCCTCCTGGTACAGCCCCAGATATGGGAGAGGGACAGGAACTCATGATAATTTATGGCAGGTGGGCAGGTGGAATGAGCAGGCCATCAGAGACAGTTACCTCTGTGGGGAAGGTTAGGGGAAACACAACTGTCCAGGGCTATTACCAGCACACACAGATAACAGCTGGGTAATCTCACTTAGTAGCTAATGATGACCTATCTCATACTTACAGATAGATTCTGCAATTCTGAGAAAAGAAATTATTGATTCCTGTTTTTTAAAAAAAGTCTCAGTTCCCACCTAGACCTCTTCTCCAGAGCTTCTCCTAAAATTATCTGCAATCGCTCTCCTTCCACTGCTGATAAATGCTGGATTCCATCAGAGGTTGCCTTGTATGAATGGTCCAACCAGCACAGGATACACAGAAGAGGGCCAACCAGACAGATGGGTACAGAGCCCAAGCCCTGTGCCTTTCTATTACACTTGCCACCCATGTCTCAGCAGGGGCTTGGCCCACCCATGAAAATTAGCAAATTTTAAACAAATAAAACCAAAGGTGTGCAAAACTGTTGCATATAAAGAAATGTCTGCTTTGCACGTCTTCTGGCCACCAAAGCTGATGGCTCTCACATGTGTCATGACTATGACTCTGAGAAGAACAGATAAAACACCATACAAGCTAGTGGTTGTCACTTCAACCTGCAAGGCTATAAATAATGAGTAATTCAACCTAATTATTTTGCTTCACCATACACAGTTTTCAAGTTAATACTATGTTCTCTTAAATTACAGTTACATACCATCCAGGAATACAGTAACTTGCAATAAAGTTTAGAGTTGTCTACCAGTACTTATTGTCTATCATCTGCCATTCTGACTGGAGGTCACAAACAATTCTACTCAGATACAACAACCCAAACTCAGGGTTGCATTTTTAATATGTTTAGATATACTGGAAATATCAGGGGATCTTACTTCCTCTTGGCCCTCTGACAATATTTAAGAATAAAATTGCCAATGAAGGAATTAAGTCTATTAAGTAAGGATGATTATTTCCCACCAAAAAGGCTCTCTAACATCATACATTTCATTAGAGATTTTTACATTATCTCTTCCCCTTTTTTGTAGCTTTTCACAGTTGCAAGATAATTGGGACATGTACTGTCAATTGTCTAGGACAGTTGGTCAGCACATTCTACCAAGAACTTTGACCTATGTTTTGTTTTTAAGTCACTCAATAGTTTCACAGAAACAATCTTCATGTTTCTGATTCATTTATCCCTACTCATAAATTAGATTAGGGTTGTCCAGGAAAACTGATAAACCTTGGTCCTTGGAACAAGACTTTAATCATTGCCAAATAGCATTACTCACAGAAAAGGACTCAAGAATTAACTGTGACCAGAACTTCTCCAGGTTCAAGTAGGTGTTGAGCCAGTAAATACCAGCTCTTCATTCCTTGGTGCTATTATACATTGCCGCAATCTGTCCCACAGGAGCTGCAGTAGACAGTGGGGGTGGCATGGCCACTCGTGTCCTCAGGAACTAGAGATCCTCAGGATATGTCCCTGCTGATTACAAAAGCATCCCTCCTTCTGACTGTTTGCCTCAAGCATCTTCACACAGGGCTTCGCTGACTTGACTATACAGCAATGCAATTTTAAGGCAAAGGACAGTATTCTTGCATCACAATTCTTGTGACATATGCCATTCTGGTCAAAATGCCTAAAAAGTCATGATCACTGTAGAAAAAAATTTGTCCGTTCTTCCGTCTGGTATTTCCACACTGATGCTTTTTTCCACCCTAAATCCAAGTTGTTTTCCCATAACTAGCTTTGCATCATTCGCAGGGCAGAGAGGAAAACCAAGCTAACTCATTTCCTAGAGATATTTCAAATTTTCTAATTTCCAAATAAATGGAATGACCCTGGATGTGTTAGTCTCATGAATTTACTTTAGAAATAGCAAAGTAGACAACATTTCCTATAGAGAAATTCAGTTCCCTTCCTTATATTTACAACTCTTTTGACAAGGTTGAATTTCTGAGGCTAAGCCACTCCTAAAACAGCGAAGAGGGACATCTTTTAAAGTAATTTCTGGCTCAACATGAAGGAAAATCAAATTGTTTATATTAATTTCATAAACCATCTTTGAGGGCAGCAATTCTTGTCTATTTTGTTCTACAGACTAGACTAGTGCCTGGCACATAATGGGTCGTCGTCGGCAGTCGTCCGTCTCGAGAGACGATGGTGTAGCTTCTTAAGAGTCTATCTGCACCGCCGAGAATGGCTGTGCAGTCCGACTCGGGAGTGACACGGTATCTGTCTCCTCCCGTGTTGAATCAACATCTTGCGATGACGCTGGAGTGTCCTCTCCAGTGAAGCTGAAGCTACAGAGCCTGGGCAGGGTGATATGGAGGGTCTGCTGTTGCCCATGCAGCAGACACCCCCCTCTCTTCGCAGCTGAAGGGTCCAAGGGAAAGACGGAGTCAATACAGCTTGGCTTCAGGTGCGCCGCAGGAGTTGCCGGTGTTGACTACAACGTCAAACCGCCTTAGGGACTCCGGCTCCGGATTTTCTGTCGGGGTTTACTCCCTTAGCCTTTCCCCTGAAGAGGTATGCCGCAAGGCAGCGGAGGCATAATGGGTGTACAATAAATATTTATTATACAAATGAATGAATGGATGGATACCATTAGTTATATCTGTATACAACATATTCATGATATGCATATGTCTAATATACATGTATATATGTACATGAATGTATATAGCATATATGTTAACTGAAGGCACTTAATATACAAAAGCCCTAACATTCTATACATGATCATTTTAATGTAAAATGTATAAATATGACTCATTTCCATAAAACATGCAGAGACCTCTGCAGAAACTCTATCAAGATATTTGGAGCTTTCCCATTTTAAGGCTTTTTAATGGATAAGCATCCTCAATCTGTCAACATTAATTTAGATTGTCCTCTTATATTCTCCCACTCCTTGGCTTTCTGACCCTGACCCAAGGTGAATTCTAAAATGCATCTGGCGGCAAATGTTTATATGTCAGCGTTGGTGCCCCATAGACACTGTCTATCATGGAAAATGGCCCAAGTTAGACAGATGTGTAAGCCCCTCCAAGTAGGATCAAACTGGGCAACAGGGGAGATTTCTGGTGCTGGAATGAGCCGCCACTTGGATCTGTCTCCCCATTGGCCCCCTCACCAAAGCAGCTCACTGACTTCCATGACTGACTGACTTAAGAGGAATTTATTAGGAATGGTACATCAATCACTAAAGACAGGGTTGTCATCTTCAGTCAGACCTATCAACTCTGGTAGGAAGTTACCCAAGACAGTGACCAGAATCCCAGAAACCACAAGCATTTGGAAAGCATTTGGAAATAGCCCTGGGGGCCCTCCATTTCTTATGCTAAGGAAGAGATGCCCTTCTCCATTTTACCAAACCTCTCCAACATGATTCACTTGTGCGCAAAGTCCTGTTAAACTACTATGTTCTTTCCACATTAGTTACTCTCAGAAAGAAATGTGGTAAGACCTCTTCCAAGTGGCTATAAAACACCAGCTGTCAGAGTATCTCACAAAAATTAGAAACTCTCGTAATACCGCCACTTCCTATACGAATCACTACAATTTATTCATCTGCATTTGCTCCTGTTTGTTCCATTTTTGTCATGCTTCAAAGCCCAGTTTTCCATCTTGGAATACTTTAGGGATAGAATTATGCCCTTAAAATTATGCAATAATGGGCAAAGGACCTGAACAGACACTTCTCCAGGGAGGACATACAGAGGGTTCATAGGCATATGAAAGAATGCTCAACATCACTAGCCATCAGAGATGCAAATTAAAACCACAATGAGATACCACCTCACACAGAATGGCCATCATTAACAAATCAACAAACAACAAGTGCTGGGGAGGGTGTGGAGAAAAGGGAAGCTTAGTAAACTGTTGGTGGGAATGTAGACTGGTGCAGCCACTGTGGAAAACAGTATGGAATTTCCTCAAAAAACTAAAAATGGAACTGCTTTTTGATCCAGTGATTCCACTGCAAGGATTATACCCCAAGAATCCTGAAACAGCAATTCAAAAGAAACTATGCAACCCTATGTTCATAGCAGCGCTACTTACAATAGCCAAGAGCTGAAGCAGCCTAAGTGCCCATCTGTAGATGAGTGGATCAAAAACCTGATACATTTACATAACAGAATACTACACAGCAGAAAGAACTCCTACCTTTTGTGACAGCATGGATGGAACTGGAGAGTATTATACTTAATGAAATAAGCCAGGTGGCAAAAGACAGCTACTATATGATCTCACCTAATACAGAAACCTAATGAACAAAACCATCTAACGAGCAAAATAGAACTAGAGGCATGGAAACAAGGAACAGACTAACAGTGACCAGAGGGGAGTGGGGGAGAAGAGGGGAAAGAAGGGATAGGGTTTAGTCAAGGAACTAGTACAAATGACCCATGGACAAGGACAATGGAGTGGGGATTGGTTGTGGGAGTGGGGATGGGGTGTGCGAGGCAGGAGAGAGCAATGGGGGAAAAATGGGACAACTGTAACAGAACAATAAATTAATTTTTTAAAATTATACAATAAAAACATATTTAGTTAATTTTAGTGTGTGAATCTCATTAAAATCCTAACATCTGTAAAGTCCAAGAAGTTCATCTCATTTAATCAATGTAGTTTTAGTTACAGATGAATAGCAATAATGTAATAATAAAATCAAAAATAAGAGCTAACATTTCTTGGGCTCATGGCAATCACTCATGTATGTGCTTTACACGTATTATCACGTGTACCATCTTCACAGCAATCTTATAAAGCAATTGTATCATTACTTCGATTTTACAGATGAGAAAAGTGAGGCACAGAGGGCTGAACAGGTTGCCAAAGGTCACTGGTAAATCAAAAATTCAAACGAATGTGGTCTGGCTCTAGAGTCTGTGATTGTCTGATGTTTTTTCTAAAAAGTCAGAATGAAAGTAAAAACTTTTTGAACAAAAAGAGAACATTGAAGGTTTTAATTTTTTGGTATAACAGCTATTATACCATTATTAGAATTATTCTTTTATCTTGGGCATATATCAGAATAAAAAGTATAAAAACACTTCTAATTACTTGCATGTTTTCTGACTGAGTGCTCAACACACATTTATTGAAAGATTTTGAATGCCAGAATCAAGAAACTGAGTTACCAACTTATTAATTTGTGCTACATGCTTAAGTGAATTTTTAGCCTTACTTGGTTTACTTTCACTACATAAAAAACATTGAGACTTTGGTTATAAATTTGGCTTCTAGCCTAAAACAATGCCCAAAGTTATGTATGTTTTAAATGAATTACTAGTCAAGAGAAAAAAATGTATATATTAACATACTCATGGATGATTACTCCATGAAAGAAGGGAAAATAACTAAGATCAACAAGAAATAATAAAAAATGATTAATTATAGAATTTTTAAAGATGTTTTAAAAGCCTAAATTCCAGAATAAAGAAATACAATCTTATTATTTTGAAGTATTTGGGAAAACAAAATCTAATTATCACTAAGGCGCCCAATAATTATTTGTTCATAGTTGCTTTAACACATGTTTACATGCAAAAATGTCTGTTAAATATATGAATGAGGGATGAACCAAGAAAATTGCTTGCTGCACATTCTATGTAATAAAGTGTCTCTTTCCCAGTTTATCAGTGAATAGCGTTGGTTCCAAACAAAGTTTATGTATTTATCCAAAATACATCTGACCCAGAGGCTGAACTACCCACATTGCGGTACTTTTTTTCCCATCCTTGACCCATTTTTCTGTTTTGGCAAGTTAATCTTAATTTTATAGGCCATTTCCTAATCAAAATTTAGTAGTTATTTTAAACCACTAACCCCAAATGCTCTTTAATCTCCAGGAAATGGATTTGGCCATCATACGATACAAAACAGAAATTCCTCATTCAAGAGGCCAAGTGGTCAAGGAACAGAGGAGATGGGTGAGGGCGGACACTGCAGGAAGTTGAAGTCACGTGATGGGAGTCCAGCCTCACAAATTCTGACAGGGTTCTGCCCTTGGCCAGCCTCTAAGCATACAGTCCAAGCCCATTCTCAGCAGGTGTGTGGGAATGAATGGAGTCACTAAAGATGGCAAACCTCTGACAAAGGAGATAATCACGACAAACCTCATGTCCCCTGTTCTAGAAGGAAAAGAGGACCACAGGGGATAAGGATTCTCTCTAAGCACTATCTGTCCCCACCTCCCATCAGCCAAGCTCTCTCCAAATTAATTCTTGAGCATCCTGACACTCCATATGCATGCTTCTAGACCAGCGGTTCTCAACCTGTGGGTCGCAATCCCTTTGGGGGTCGAACGACCCTTCCACAGGGGTCACCTAAGACCATCGGAAAACACATATATAGTTACATATTGTTTTTGTGATTAATCACTATGCTTTAATTATGTTCAATTTGTAACAATGAAAATACATCCTGCATATCAGATATTTACATTACGATTCATAACAGTAGCAAAATTACAGTTTTGAAGTAGCAATAAAAATAATTTTATGGTTGGGGGTCACCACAACATGAGGAACTGTATTAAAGGGTCGTGGCATTAGGAAGGTTGAGAGCCACTGTTCTAGACCCTTCTTCCCACTCCTGACCCTCCACATAGCACCACAGAGCTAAATCTGAAATTGATGGCAGCAGCAACAACCAAGAAGGAAAAAGATAATGGTTCATTTTCTATTGCAGTGTAAACTAATGTCCCAGAATAGCCTGTTTATAGCTCACATCCATTCAAATCACTGCGCCTGCAAAAAGAAGAGAATGGATGAAATCTATGATCTTCAAACCCACAGCATCAACCTCACCTGTTAGAAATGTAGTTCTCAGGTGAACCTCACATCCCCTGAATCAGAGAGCCTGGCAGTGGGGCTTGGCATCTGTGTCTCATCAAGCCCTCCAGATCATTCTGCCGTGAGCTCAAGTTCGAGAACTACTGGCATAGGTGACCCTTCTATGGTCTTCTCCAGCCTCAAGATGCCTTGATCGTACAATTACTTGGTTATTTATTGCTCAATTTAATTTAACACCCAGAATAGTGCCTGGCACAAAGCCAGCACTGTATAAATGCTTTACAAACATTAACTCATTTAAGCCTCATACATGTTCTCTAAGTAGGGCATTATTTGTATCCCAATTTTACAGATGAGGAAATAGGGGCAAAGAGAAGTAGTCACACAGTTATAAGAGACACAAATGGAATTCAAACCAGCACCCATGAGCTTAACCACCACCCTATGTGAAGCGAAGGTGTGGCTGGACTACCTTCCTCTCTGGATGCATTTGAAACGTTGCAATCATCTTTTCAAGAAGTTGTGTGTACATCTCCCTTAGATACAAGCTTCTTAGAGAAACAGACATTTCTTTTGCTTGGCTAATTTTAGAGTCTTTAGAATTGGGCTGAACCCTCAGGTAGTATATGATTTCTCTTTAATATGTAAGTTAGATTAAGTATTTTCCAAAAAAAAAAAAGACCAAACTGGTGCTGTGGCCTCTTTCCGAAATAAAATCTTATATGTCATAGGTATTAATAATAATAATAATTACCACAACTCAAGTTCTGACACAGAAATAATTCTAGATCTAGCAAATCAGTTTCATGAAACTCAGTAATAACTGTGTGGCATTAAAATGTTATTCTATTCTTTTAAAAATTCTAAAATGAAACTTAAAAATTAAATCTAATTAAGAAAAGAAGTTGCTTGTATTTAAATGACATTTTAAAACTGATGCTCTGGGAGACCTGGTTGGTGTGGCTCAATGGATTGAGCGCTGGCCTGCAAACCAAAGAGTCGCCAGTTCAATTCCCAGTCAGGGCATATGCCTGGGTTGCGGGCCAGGTCCCCAGTTCAGGGCATGTGAGAAGCAACCACACATTGATGTTTCTCTTCCTCCCTTGTCCTCTCTCTAAAAATAAATAAATAACAAATCTTTAAAGTTGATGTTCTTGGGAGACATGGAAATGGATGATCCTATGTCCAAAAATAAGTCATTGGTTGAATAAAAGTAAATTGTGGATTTTACAATAAAATTTGATCATTTTTCACATGACAAAATATGCTTAATTTATAAAAATAAAGTATTGTTAGGGTTGTAGAAGCCAAATCTTTCCCTGATTAAAATATACATTAATAGTATATCTTTAAAAGAAATAAAAGATCCGTGGGCAAAGAACTAAAAGAAATGAAGGAAAAATAACAAAATAGTTATCATTGGTTTTTTTGTAACATTCTGAAGCAGAAAACCAATATTGACTAACTATCCTCAAAAATACCCCGTATGCTAAAAGATCGGTGTTAGGTAAGCTTTATCTTTGTGAAATGAAGACACACACCGCCATGCTAGAAGTTTGTGCATAGGTTTGGAAATGTTGAGTTACAACTAGAAAACAATCAGTTTTGTTCTTCATAAAGGAATATATTTATTTTCTAAAATAGAAACTTAGTAAAAAATTTTAAACAACTTAAATTAAATGTCAAATACAGAAACACTCTCTCCAAATGTTCCACTGAGTTGGACAAAATTTACTTAATCAGTTAATCTCTCTCTGAGCGAACATACAAATGGCTTCTCCAATTGCTGATATATTTGGTGAAATGGGACTAGACAACTGGCATCAAATTGCCTTCTTCCAGTTCACAGCCAGTATCTTGCTATTACCTGAATAAGAAAGAAATGCCCACAATACACTAAGACATTTATTCAGTAATAAACAACAGTAATTCTAAAATTCTGAATAAAATACTGATTCCAAGAGCAATAAAAAATGAGGAGATTGGATATTTCTCCTTTATCAGCAAGAGATACAACCAAGGGATACACAGAAGCCAGCATGGCATGTAGTGTATTGCTTTAATATCTGATTCAGACACTTTGCACTTGCCTTTTACTTTAGCACAAATCAAGCAAGCTTTAAAACTCATATGGCATGAAATGTTCTTATAGCGTTCAGATTGAAAACCAAATGTAGCAAAGCTAGGAATATTACTAAACCACGGAATAAACTATTTACATAAAGAGTTCAGCATTGTATATATTTCCAAGTTGTGTTTAGTCTGTGGTGGAATGTCTACTCTAAATCTCAAATTGAGAGGCAACACCTTCGTCTGGCGTTACTTTTCTTGTGTTTTTTAAAACTATCACAGGAGTCAGCAATGTAACAGAATCTACTTGAGCCAGCACACAGCTCCACTGGGACTCTCCCAGGGGTCCTGGGCGGATGGCAGCCAGACATATTAGAATCAATTACAAGTAATTAATGATTTCACTCCATGTGTCAGGCACTCACCCAGAGAGTGGAGGCATTTAAAGAAAGAAGCTATGTCCTCCAGCATCTAATAATTTCAGAAGTGTCAAACCAACAGACATAAGACAACATGATCTCAGCCACACGGCAGCGATAACACCTAACATTTCTTGAATGCTTAATTGTTTCATGTGCACTAGAAACGGGAAGGTATCTGAAGACCCTGTATTATCCTCATTTAACACATTAGAAGCTGAGGCCCAAAGAGATTACACTGCTCCCTGGAACACAGAGATTCATTCTTCGTGACAATTACATCCAAGTTGCATGTTGGGGAGAAGTGAAGAATAAGGTCAGATAAATTCCACAGATCAATATTGTGAAAGGTATGCAAAACCAAGCCAAATTAAAATGATATACCACCACACACCTATTAGAATGGCAAAATCCAACACACTGATGACAATGCTGGGGAGGATGTGGAGCAATAGGCAATCTCATTCATTGCTGCTGGGAATGCAAAATGGTGCAGTCACTTTGGGAGACAGTTTGACAGTTTCTTACAACACTAAACATATTATTGTCCTACAATCCAGCTATCATGTGCTTTGGTATTTACTCCAAAGAGTTGAAAAAATATCCACACAAAAACCTGCACAGGGATGTCAAAACTTGTAAGCAACCAAGATGCTCTTCAGTACGTGAACAGACAGATAAAATGTGGTACATCAGATAATGGTTATTATTCAAGGCTGAAAAGAAATGAGCTATAAAGCCATGAAAAGACATGAAGGAAACTTAAATACATATTACTAAGTGAAAGAAGTTAATATGAAAAGGCTACATACTGTATGATTCCAACTACATGACATTCTGGACAAGGAAAATCTATGGAGACAGGAAAAAGACCAGTGGTTGTGAGAAGTCTGGGGTGGACATGGATGAACAGGCAGAGAGAGCACAGAGTTTTAGAGCGGTGAAAATACTGTGTGATTCTGTACTGGTGGATACATGTCACTATGCATTTGTCCAAGTCCATGGAATGTATAACACCAAAAGTGAACCCTACTGTAAACTATGGACTTTGGATAATGATGATGTGTCAGTAAAGGTACATCAATTATAACAAATGTACCAGTCTGGTGGAGAATGCTGATAACGGGAGAGGCTATGCTTGTGCGGACATAGGAGTTATATGGGAAATCTCTGTACCTTTCTCTCAATTTTGCTTTGAGTCTACAACTGCTCTAAAAAAAATAAAGACTTTATTTTAAAAATGAACAAAAAATACCCAGCCAAAGAGATGGAAACCTTTCGTCAGACAATAGGCACCACTGTGAGATCCTGGGCAGTGGAATCATGTAGTCATAAGCAGGATCTCTGAAGACAGACTTACAACAACCTAAAGAATGGGCTGGAGAGAACAAGAGGCTGAAAGAAGGGGCAAGTCAGGAGGGTTTGTGGCAATCGTGGCACAAGGTGAGTAGAGCTCAAATGAGATCGTAACCATGGAAAGAGAAAGCAAGGGGACTCGAAGAAGCATGTAGGAAGAAGGGCTGAACTGGTGGCTGAGTGATATGGAGGATAAAGCAGAAGGAAGGGTAAGGCTTCTTCAGATTTAGTCATGGTCTCAAGGCCAAGCATCAAGAAAATCAGGGGTTGCCAATGACCAAAATGGAAGAGTTGGGAAATGCAGGTGATCTAAGTATAAGATAGTAAGTTCAGTTCTGGACATATTTGCTAAGTCTGTGATCAAAGCAGGGCAGCCCAGATAAGATGTTCCATGGGAATGTGAAGATGCTAAACTGGAGTTTAAAAAAAAAAAAGAGAGATTTGGCGTCACCCTCATGGAAGGTACAAATCACGGCAGTAGATCTCCCAGGGTACTGAGGGTAGGAGATAAGAGAGAAGCCAGCTGAGGCCTACCCCAATGGTATACCCACTGAGAACCGGTTTTGGAAGAAGGAGAAGAAAGAAGCAGAGAACTAGAAAGAAGACTAGAGTAGACTCATGTTATAGGAGTAAGACCAAGAGAACAATGGAGGGGAAACACAGGATAAAACCAGCTCACTGTGTATCAGACTATAAAAATATTAACCCCAGAGTAATCTTACAGTGTTAAACTCCTCAAAAGAAACTGACAATTGAAACGTGTTCTGGTTTACATCCCTTTTCATTGTATGAGTAAGAATAGTAGGAATATGTCTTTTGTATTGTTCTATAGTTGACATTTTTTACTGGTTGCTTAATAATAGCAGGAAAAACAATGCTTTAGTGATATTATTTTAGGCATTCTATTGTTGCTTTTGCTTACTCTAGCCAAAGAACTCAAAACACCAAATCTGCTTGAGAGACATGTTAATGAAGTTAATCCTTTTTCAATTTCTGGAATAATTGTTATATCAAACATTGTATACCTCATCAAAATAAGAACTGTCATTTATTCACTTCTTACTACCCTCTTGATTTCTAAAAGGATTTTTTTAGAAAGTCATTTGTGGGTTCAATTTGTCTGGAAAATCTTTACCAGCTCTTAACTAGATAACTGAACTTGTTAAGTTACAGCCATCCTTACCAGTCCCAAGAAATTTGCCAACAGTCTTGTTAATGAATAATGTAGGGCTTTGTGAATTCCCTCATGGCCTTGCCCAGGTGAGGGTAGGTTTTCTGGGTCAGTTCCTAAACGCGCTCCTGCCTAGAATCAGTCACCCACACTGTACCTCTCCAAACATCCCACGTACCTGCAGCCACAGGAGAGGCAACAGCAACAATCCCAGGGCCTTAGCTCACTACGTGCTTCTAGTCCCTGTGCTCCTAGACCCTGCCCTCATTGTCTCTCTACCCCTCTGAGATAAAAGTTCATCAATCAGGATTGCTGATAACAGAAACAATGACATCTTGGTATCTCAAAGGAGGGAATTTTAAATGCAAAGACCCTTAGACTTGTGGAACGACAAGCAGAATTATCACACTCATGTATGATGCCCCATAATAGTGCATATTAAAAAAAAAAACAACCATGCTGGGTTTATAGTTTCTATTTCTTCCTCAGATATAGAGGTGGGATATCCTCCCAGAAGTTCCCCTGAGTTCCCCAAAGCTGGGTTATGTGCTTCTGCCGCCCTTGGATTACCTTGATTGTAGCAATTACCAGCATGAGTTCTATTTGCCTCTTTTTTTCTCAGAATTTCTCTCTAGGCAGAGACCTCCCTGGGGGCAAAGAGTGAGACCCAGTCACTGTTGCATGGCCAGCACCTGGCAGAGGGCATGGCATGAAGACATGCTCAGGGAGCACATACAGAATGAAGGGAGGGATGAATCCCTGGGAGCAGGGGCAGATCAGCCAGGGAAACCGAGGCACAGGGGAGTCCTCCAAAATCATCTACTTAATAAAAGCAGACACAAAGGTATGATCCTCTTGTCCCTAAACCACACTCTTCTATGTGATGTGACTAATATATACCACTAATAATTTTGTAATGCACTCTTACACATACATAATTTATGTACATGATTTCTTCTGGTTGGTATTAGAGATGCTTCCCTTCACCCTGGTCCAATTCTATATATAAAGAGCATGATGATTTGGATTTTATCTTCACCAATCTCACTCCCAAAATATTGAGTTCATACTGTTGTCATTGGGACTATATCAGAAATCAGTCTTCTCACTCAAATTACATTTCCAGTAGAGTATAGTCCATACTCACATGGAAACTAAATCTCACCCCCTTTGAGTTCTAAGTCATTCGGTCACAGGAGTGGTGACTCATTGTCTGGAGATGCCAATATTGATAGGCAGGCATCATGACACTTCAGGTAAAGTTCACATTTCTGATCCCAAAAAATAATTTCTTAAGAAGCATCGCAAAGACTCATAGAGCAAGGCGGAGGGATCTCGGGGGGGATTTGGAGGCTGCAGAAGGAACGATTCATTCAGTTCAAGATGACTGCATAACAGAGAACACAAGGCACTCACCATAGCATTATGAGCACGTTTTTGTCTCAGGCCTGCACCCTGTTCCTCCTTTCTTGTCTAAGAAAGAAAAGTTGGGGGGAAGGTGTGGCCAAAGCCACTGACTTAGAAAATCCATCCACTAGAAAATTAACAGTATAAACACAGCAGATTTGGTCAAATGTAAAATCGAACAGACTTTCATATGAAAAATAAGTGTAATTTGTGCCCAGCACACAGTAGGTAATGTTTGGGCATACAAATGTAGGTCACGTGTGATTCAGATAATCCAAGTAGAAGGTAATCAAAGAACAATGCACGTTAGCATTTAAAGTAGGATATGATTGATTTATAACACCTTATCATTCAAACGTATTTTTAAATTATATTTGCTTGAATCAATATTGAAGTTATTTCAACTTTTTGGTATATGTAACAGGTGATTTTTGAACGAAGTTAAGCAAAAATGTTACTTATGACATAAAAGGTGAGACCATTTTAAAATTCAGCCAGGTATTATTTTTAAATGGATTTTCTTATATATCCATAAGTCATATGCATCTCTTTGTAATTAAGCCAGGAAAAATATAGTGTGATGAAAATATCTGTTAAGTCAATTGGTGATCACAGGGTGTCTACATGTCAGATCTCTTAAAAAAACTATGTGATAATTTGACAGATAGAGCAAAGCTAGTGGACAGGAATGTACCTGGGCTTTAGAGAATAAAAGGAAGTAAAAAATCCCCAATTCAACAGTAATGAGTTTTATTCCCCAGGTAGGAACAGGAGTTTCCAGAAGTGAGTGGCTCATTCCTTGAAATCCCAGCTATTTGAAAAGCTAGCTCTTAAAATTTGCTTTGCTTTGTTAATATTACCAATCAGAAAATCTAAGTCCAAACGGAGGTTCATATTTCCATATAGAGAACTTACTCTCATTAGCTTGCCATCATGTTTAGCAATCTCTCCTTAAGAGTGTTATAACTTTTGGTCAATATTTCTATATCCAAATAAAGTGTTCTGGAGCCTCCGCCTCCTCTTTTGAAAGTAGTTTGTCATCATCACTGGAGAGTGTTTAAATAACTGACTTTAGTGCGAGGCTAGACACTGGGCTAAGAGCAACAATCGGAAGTTAACTGCTAGTGTAAATCATTAGTCTTTTCAATATCCAATGAAGGTGCTGCCAGCAAGAAGTCGAACTCGATGATGAGACATGTGTGCATATTACCAGTTTATTCTGGCATGTAACAGTTAATAATTTATATACAGTGGAGTCAGTGAGTATCATTTTTCCAGAAGAGAAGTAAAAAACAAACTAAAACTCTAAGAGCAAGATTAGCATTTGAAACAGGAAAAGAGTGAGAGATGTAGCAAGTAGCAATATCATTTTTAAACATTTTTGAGAGGGCGATGCAAATAGAAGCCATACCTTCCCGCAATTTTGTCTACAAGGCTTTGACACTAGGGAACAGCTGAGGTCTTATTTCTGACAGAAGGGAAGGAAAAAAAGTAAAGAACTACAGTATATCAAGGACAGTCCAAAGCTGGAACCCTTTACTCCAGCAAACCGAACTCCCAACTCCATTCCGGGTAAGCACATAGCCGGAGGAAATGAAAACTAGGAAAACAATTTGTACATAGAACAATGAGATGGAGTTTCATTTTGGTTTCACACTCAAGTATAGATATGGTTATAACTTTTTAAATATATTAATAAAAGACAACGAATCGAGTATGGCAACTGTTTAAAGCAGCACTGCAGAAGAGCCCCACTTCTGCTCTTGAGCGTGCTTTAGCAACAGAAAGTCGTGGGAAAGCAAAGACACAGCTGTTTCCAGGCAAAGAGCCCAGACTGTTCAGCATCAACCACCAGTCTCCAAAAACGAGAGAAACACACCCAAAGAGACTCTTGGGCACATGTGTGTGGCTCCGATCAGCACGGGGAGCGCGTGTTTACCCCTCCCGTCCCCGACTCACCCGGGCACCCAGGGCAGGTGAAGGAGGCCAGCCGCTGTGCGCCCGGCGATACGAGTTCAAATCCCGCTGACTCGCAGACACCCTTGCCCCACACAGTGCTCACCAAGTTCTGGCTCGCGGGCCCCCCCGGCCCTGGGGAATCCTCTAACTCGCTCTTACCCAGGCCACAACAAAGGAAGCTCCCTAATGGGTGTGCGATCACAGCCCACAGGGATTGCTAGGAGGGACCCGGCAGAGTGCACCTGGCCGTGCCATAAGTGACCCCCGAGGGGCGGGCGGGAGGCTCCGGCTAGGGACAAAGGGGTAGCGCAGGGGGCCCGGGGCGCAGGGCGGGGCGCCCGGGAGCCCAGCCGGCCAGGACTCACCTTCGCAGCGGCCCGGCTGCGCTCCTCGTGGAGCAGAAGGGCTGCGGGCAGCAGCAGCAGCCAGACGCCGAGCCGGGGCCCCATGGTGGCACGCCCGGGGCGGCGGCAACCGGCGGCTGGCGGTGGGGGTCGGTGGTCGGGCGCTCAGGGGCCGCGGAGGGCGGATCACTCTCGGAGGGCCAGAGTGCGAGCGCGGAGCGCCGTCCGGGACGCGGAGGCTTGCAGCGGAGACCTGAGCGAGGCCAGGCGAGCTCCTCAATTTGTTGGCGCTGCCCCCTCCCCTCGGCGGCGCGCGGGCGGCGTCTCAAAGGGGAGGACCCTACGACGCGGGTAAGAGGCGGCGGGAGCGCGCGGCCACGGGATTGTGGCTGCTGCGCACCGGGACGCCAGGGCTCCGGTCAGCAGCCAGCGGCTTCCGCTGTGCGACCCTGTGTCCCCGCGCTCGCTGACTGCGCGGAGGACAGAGGGAGGACGCGCGGGCCCGGAGGCCGGCGCCCGAGGAGCCCGAAAAGGCGGACGCGCAGCTGGTGTGCCGCGGGCGGGCGTTTCTGAGGCGCGGAAGCCTAGCCCGAGGTGAGAGCAGCCCAGGGACGCCGAGACCCAGGCCGGGGGCACGGACTTGGGCGCCCTGTGCAGGCTGTTAGGAATGGGAGGGAAAAGTGGGGATCGAGCGGCTGCGACTAAGCAGCACCAACCTGGGCCTAAGTGGGAAGGCTCCCTTTCTTCTATCTCGTGGTGCAAAGAGGTGGGGAGGGGCGCACCCCGCTCTCCAGCGTTTCACCGACGGTGCAGGCGGCGGCGGCGGCTAGGATGCTTCCCTCCCTAGTCCCTGCTTAGCCCGGTTTCTCTCTCGCCTTCCACGGTAGGTGGGACCGACCCGAACCCAGACTGGCTGGATTGGGATTATGGACAGAGACCAGGGCACGGCGTTGGGCCCTGCTCTGCAGCGGTAAGCAACTTTATACCTTGTCCCCGTGGGTCCCGCACACGGGGCCTTCCGTGTAACTTTAAGGAATCGCCAAGCCGGGGCCGCACGCTCATGGCACTTTTCCTCCCTCTTCCATCTAGGCGGCTGCTAGTGGTGACCCTGACAGTGGGACTCCTGGCCCAGAACGGCCTAGCGGTAAGTCCTGGCTCTCGTTCATGGGCTTAGATTCGCGCGCCGGATTGTGGTTGGAACACCCAGTGCCCTTGCCAGAAGGCAGCTCTTGCGCGCTCACCTGAGCATGTGTGTGTGTGCCTGTGCGACCTCCTACAGCCCCTGCCCAGCCCAGGTTCTGAGAAAGCTCGCTTTTCTTGAGGAACTTCTCCGGTTTGCCCTTCTTTAGGTTCCCCACCATCAATGTGCGTTACAGGCGTCAGCCCTTCCACGGGAGCCAATAATTTAAAACGTAGCCTGCGGCATTCTTTTCCTAAGTTTAGGTAAAGCCCCAGCCTTAGAAGCCAGGGAGGGCTGTCAATCACATGGCAACTAGGTGCCAGGGTACAGGGGAGAAACGTTTTTCTGGAACTCAGAAGCTGGCGCTGCGTACTGTACTATCCTTGGCAGAGAGTTTTCTTGTTCTTTTAAATGAAAGGCTTGCGGGGGAGAGGAGAGATGGGCGGGGCGTGGAGGACAACAAGCAACGTTGTACCTCGTTTTAACCTGTGTGAGAGGGAAGGATGGCTGAACACGGTTTTATCCCAACACTTGGTTTGGCCCTGGAAGAACCATGAAGCGAGCTACTAAAGCTCCCACCTGTGATAGCTCCCACCTGTGACTCGTTTACTGTATGCCCTTCACCTCAGCAGCCCTGTCATTCCAGGTAGTTCTGTCATTATTGTCATTGTACTGGTGACTGCACTATGGAATTTTAATATTGTGCTTAAATAATAGGAGCCACTTTTACTGAACTTTATGTAGCATGGCTAAACTGCCACAGGTTTGGTGAGCCTCTTCAGTTGAAGACACAAATGTTTAAACTGGGGCTGAAAATTGAGGGGACTTTCTGGGGGTCCTGGACCCCATCCTCTCTGTATTGGGTTGGAATATGATTTCTGTCGCACCTGATTTCCCAGGGGTCTCCTGCCGGGAATTCCCTCTCTTCTCCAGTGTTCCCACTCTGGGTAGAGTGTGCACATAGGGACAATGGGAAGCTGCATTTGTGATTTGATTTAAATTCTGTTATTTTCACATTGTTCTGTCCTCATGTAAAACAAATTTTAAAGGTTGTGAGCAAGGAAGAACTATCCTAGCCTGGAAAAGAACCTTTAGCCTTATTTTTCTGCTTTCTGCTCCAGTTCGGGGATTGGAAAGTTAGAGACTTTGATCGAATATTCCAGGCCAAAGTTTTCTTAAAACTCAGTCTGTTTCTGCCTTTCTACATGTCCTGATGTAAGATCAGAACCGGGATATCTGACCCTTATGGGTCCTTAAACACATATGACACTATAAGACTTGGCTCAGTTATGAACCAGAGCAGTAAGCACAACTCAAAGACAGATGAGGTTTCTTAAAAGGAAAGCACTGAATCCTATTGAGCTTGTGTGTATTGCCGCTTCTGTCTCCCACACTCCTTTGTCCCCCAGAATCACTTTTGTAACATAGTTTTCTTTTCTAAGGATGGTAAGAGTCCTGGAAATCTTATCTAGGACTGATTCTAAAATTGGTGGAAAGGGCTTCATGTCAGAATATCTGGGTCCTAAATGCAGCTCTACCCAGTCTCATAAATCTGGAGCCCTGGTTTCCACACTTCGAATAGGAAGCGAATATTCCCGAGCTTCTTACAAAGGCCAGTTCCCTGTCACATGTTATACACCTCTATGCCTCCCTCTAAAACGTCTTGGAGGCTGCGAACTCACCTGAGTCTTTTTGCTCTCTGATCCTTGGATGGGACGAAGAGCATTTATGGCCTAGCTTCTCAGAGTGTAGTCCTTGGATGCCTAAACTCACCTAGAAAGGCCAGCTAAAAATTCAGACTTCTGGTCCACAGATATCATCAGACTTTCTGGGGTGGAGCCTAGGAGTCTGCGTTCCCACTGAGCCAGAGTATTGTATTGCGAGACAGTGGGAATCACTTGTCAATTTATTTAATGCCCCTACTGTTTAGATTCTAAATCTACAAATAAAAACATCGATATTTCTGATTTATTTTATTAGATACATATTAATAATGTTATTCAACAGACATGTAATTTGTAATGCTTAACAACGATCTTCTACTTAATAACTTCTTACTGACCACTGCCTTTAATAGCTGTTACTCATAAAATAATTTCTTGATCCTTAACTGTATTCTTTAAAATGCCTTTCTTAATTGTGACAAGTTCAACTCCTCCCATATTTGTGTACCATGCTTGAGAATCCCATCTCATTGCCTATTTGTACCAAGGCCTCTTTCCAGTGATAGGTCAATTCAGTAAAAGGGGCTGTTCATTGTTGCTTGAAAAGCTTATAGCAGAAACAGCTACAAATGGTTAGCAAAGAGAATAATTATTGAGTGAGTACTTCCTATGTTTCAATTTTGCGTCTTAATTATTCTGAGCCTCATAGGAGAACACACCTATGAGGTAGGTAACTGTTACCACCCCATTTTACGGATGGGAATACAAAGGCACAAAGAGTTTAAACAGCTTGTCCAACGTCTGTCTTTATAAGTGGCAGACGTGGGATTTGAACCCAGACACTTGCTTACTGCACTGAGCTTCCCAGGATCAGACTATATGTCAGTAGTGCAGGTTCACCTGAGCTTTTGAGTTTTCTAGTTGTGCTTTCTCCTTGCTCTTAACTGTGACTAACAAAGTGTTGTTTTGTGTTGGGAGCCTGGTTCCTAGAATGGTAAATCCTCTCCCACACTCCTCTAATTCTTTGCTCTGAAGAGCAGGAGCCCAGAGCAAGGGAGAAGCAACATGATCAGGTGTCCGAAGGAGAAAAGGAAACAGAAATCCTACTGGGCAGCGTGGGCTCAGGACCCAATGTAAACATGTGTGCTTTGCATGTGCAAATATGGGCAGCACTCCCTGTTGTTCAGGTTGTCTTCCTGAATGCAATGCCCTGTCTTGAATGCAATGCCAAGGTGTCAAGCGCATGTGCAGAGGGCTCCTCCTAAAAGACAGTGTGGCATAATCATTACCACCCCACACTCTGAAGGCAGGCTGCCTGGGGGCCATTCCCGACTCCACAGCTGATGAGCTGCTACCTACCCCTTGCATTCACCAAAAACCTATGTCCTGCAGTGGGGATGTTACTAGTGGTATCTACCTCTAGGGTTAGGGGCTGTCAGATGAGTGGATATATGTGAAGTGCCCTGGAGTGTGGCACAGAGCAAGTGCTTGAGGTGTCTGCTGGGCCTGTGTCAGGAAAGGTTCCCGCAGCAGCATGATCCTAGCCTTCAAGGAGACTTAAAAGCAAAAGCGCCCACTGCAGCCTATGCTGAGCATTGTTAGTTATCTTAAGAGATGGGCCTTGAAGATGTAAGAAACCAGTCCTGTGTGATTCTGGGAGGAAGAGAATACCAGAGAACAAAGACTTTCTTTACCTTAGATTAAATATGCAGAGGGGCGGGCTGACCTCATGACCTCAGCTGGGAGGCCACAGACTTTAGATTCTCACAGGTATCAGGGTGTAGCCACGTGTGCCCCAGGAAATGCTGGGCTCCAGACTGCCTTCGACACTAGCTTCAGTTTCCATGGTGCCTTCTAAGGATCCATGCCCTGGAAAATTTACTTGGAAAATGGCACTCCTACACACATGGCCATACTTTTCCCTCCCCTGGATGGAAGAAAGGAAGGAGGGAAGGAAGGAAAGAAGCAAGAGAAGTAGCAACAGCAATATGTTCTAAAGGTTTTCTCTTCCTCTTTCAGTTTATTGATAAATTATGAAAAAAAATGTATTGTGCTAAGATGCTCCAAATGATGTATTTAAGAATCACAGAGAACAGCCCTTTTCCAGAATCCCCTTGAGCTTTAGAACCAATTGTTCAAAATCTGGACCCCTAAGAAGAAGGGAAATATCACAGGATTCTTTCTTAATGGAAAAACAAGCATATCTCAGAGGCAATTAAAGCAGTCCTCCCTGGTGGCTTGTATGTCTTGGCCGTGGTAACTAACACCAGGGACTCATCGGAGCATCCCAGAACTAGATGAAACTATGAAGGAAAGATGGGGGCTCACGTCTCTGACACTGTCAGTGGGTGTATTTGGAACCAGAAAGAGAAAAAAATGAAATTCAAGTAAAAAATCTTGAATAGAAGGTAAAACTTTGCTAAAATAATAAAAATCAAAGCACTGTCCTAACTATCTTCCTGGAGAGAGGGTAAAAAATAAATGGGTTACATTCTCAAATTTAAATAATAGAGAAAATTTGAGGGAAAATGAAAGGGTGGTAAACATAACTTTCCAACATTATGTCTGGTAATGAGGTCATGGCAAAAAAAAAATGGTTTAGAAATGCCTCGTTCTTTTAATCTGAAAAACAATATCTATCTTTGAGTAGAGGACTTAAGAGAAAGCTCTAAAATTGGCCCCTCTCACTGTATCTGCTGGTATCAGTTGGTAGGTGGAATTTGGAACCCCAGGCTTGGCTTAGTTGGCTTGCAAACCAAGCAGTGGGTGCAAGTAGCTGGTAGCCTCTGGGACCAAGGGCTGCACAGAAGTCTTGGGGAACAACAAAGCTTCATGCCCATCTGGCCACTAACTGACTCTTTGACCCAGAGCAAGTCACTTAATGCTTTGGTTCTGGGGCCTGAGGGAAAGCTGAAGAAGAGCTGTTGTGTGGTATCAGTGCTGCGATGCTCCAGAGCTGGAGAGCCAGACTGAGAACCAAGGCGCCCACACCTGCCGCAGGCCTTTCCCTGAACTGAAACCAGGAAAATGAGCAGGCTCTCATCCTCCCAGCTGTAACATCGGAAATAGGAATGCTTTTCCAGGAAAGCAGTTGGGCTGCTCCAAGATAGGACTTAAAAGTAAATATGCTGCATCAGGTTTTTTATCCTTAGGGTGTGAGAAGCTTCTGGAATTCATTGAATGGAACTTAATCAGCTGAGATGAGAGAAAGGGCAGGTCAGTTGGTGGCTACCTGTTGCCACTCCTCTCATATCTGATCCCTCAGTGAATGAGACTCCTGGGACAGATGAATGACTCACTAACCTTGATTTTATGGGCTTCCCTGTGGTGTGTTTTTTTTCTTTTTCTTTTGATTATTCATGAAAGGAAAAGGGGATATCTAATCTTAGGGAAATTCATGGCACGTAGTCCAATCCCGGCCATGTGGCCAGGGAGTGAATTTCAAAGGAAATACAAGTCTCTGGCAGCTCCCCTGTAAATTCTGCTCTACCCACTAGACATTAAGCCCCTGAGGTCCTGGATCTGGTCTCCTCATATGGGTGCCTCCCAGTCTCCCGCTGCTCCTGGCAGACTGCTGATGCGCACTGGGTGTTCTGTTAGCTTGTGTTCTGCTGCCTTGAATGAGGCTGCCTTTTGAAGCGACAAATTCTTTGAGGGGGGGCGGGTACGGGGAAAGCTCTTCTAAGTACAGTGCAGTATCCTGAAAGAGAGAAATAACATTAGTGGAAAAACTGCCAAGATTCTGATGACTCTATAGTTTAGTTAATGTACTCATGTCAATTTCTAGTTTTGACAAAATGTGCCAAAGGAATGTAAGATGTTGACATAGCATCATGGTGTCTGAGCAAAAGGCACAGGGGGGACTCTGCATTATCGCTGCAACTTTTTTGCAAATCTAAATTACTTCCAAATAAAAACCTGCTCTTGGAAGCCAAGGACCAGTCACATTTGGTGCACATAAACCAGAGGGACATTTGCAGAGAAAAAGCTGAGAAGCATCAACTCTGAGGCAAGTGAACAGATGTGGCAGGCGAGAGAAAAACATAGTTCCCATTCTTTTCTCTAATAGACTAAGTAAACAAAAGACACCCCTCTGTACTTGGGAATATAGCAGAAGTAGCCCCTGTTAGGGGAAAAGGCTTTTGTCCCCATAACTAGGGCAGAGTCCTGAATGAAGAGAGGGGAGGAAAAGAATCCTTGTGGTGTTTGCGCAGCTCAGCATTTCACAGGGGGTCTGCAATGAGCTGCAACAGCCTCCCGCTTCTTGACCAACTGACGGGACAGGGAAAATGGTTGCATGGTTGTTTCCTGAGCTTGCAGTGGCATGGCAGGAGTGCATGACGGTGTCACTTCCAGGGAGACAATAGACCTTCCATGCCTAGAAAACTGGGTGGGTGGCAAGAACGAGGCTCTGCTGGAATGCCCGGTGTCCCTGAGCCCCACCTCCTCATGCACTCCCTACAGGCCATTGTGGTGGAATTTGGAGTTAGCAATCTCCACCTGGCTGCAACTTCTATTTCAGTTATGGGCTGGGAAAAAGGGCCAAGAACAAGGATGGCCAATAGCCAATGGCTGTTGCCTCACACCTTTGTCTCTGTCACCACCTTGCAGAAATAGAGCAGCCTCTGTCCCCTGGCCCTTTCCAGTTCTGTTTTGTAGCTTTCTATAGACACAACCTATCTCCTCTCAGTAGCCTGCAACCCCAGTGACATGAAGGACACCCCGCCCTCTTACCTATTAGAGTACCTATATGGCAGATGTCGGAATGCCTGTGTCTGACTGGAACCCCCGTTCCTTAGAGTTGAGACCTATTCAAGAATCTAATTACAATGCCCTCTCAAACTGCTAGGACTTTTATCATTAGAGATCAGTGAATTTTAAGTCATCGTTCATAACTCTTACAGACATTAAACATTTGTTCCACTCATCCTCAACTGTAATTATTGCCACCACAATCCAAAGGTTAGGGCATGTTATTTGTTACTTGTTCAGTACCTAGTATGCACCAGGGCCTGAGACACAATAAGCACTCAGTAAAGTGTTCCATAAATGAGTGAAGATGTCAGTTAAAAATGAGTTAATTCAAAATATTCAAAAAAATCTTTTGGATGAGGAATACAGTCATGGAACAACTAATAAAAGATGAGATAAAAATGCAGTTTAACTAACTGTGGGGTTTTGTTTCTTTTTTCCAAATTAAGTGCTTCCCCCCATGGATAATGCTAGCTGTATATAATGATAAAGAGAGCATTGATCCATCTATGGAAGGTTTGCATTTTTTCCTAGGCATTGTGTCACCCCACCCATAAAATTCCCATGTTGCTGCTTTTGCCCAGGTCAGTGATCTCTGTGTGGGAACTACAGAAGAATTTGTGTTATCGAATTACATGGACTGATTTTTCTGGTACCTGGTAGAAATTACATAACTATGTTTCTCTGCATGTGGGGCACTTTGGGCTGTGTGACTGTCTTTGTGGAGTAATGTGGTCCCGTGAGAACAGAGGAAAGGGCTTCTGCTGGTGGACACGGATCAAAGACGTGTGCTCCCTGGGAGGCCTCCAAGGCTCTGGTTTGTCCATTAGAGAAAAGAGATGCTGATTAGCAAGGACTATACAGTAATTGCAAACTGGTGTCAGGAAGGAGGGACGCAGGAAACAGACCAGCCCCATGGGACCTGCTAGAGCAGACCTTCCTCCTCCACCCTTAGCTCACTGACACTGATATAGGTTGGGGAAAAGGAAGGGGATCTCTGGGAGGCTCTTTGTGGAGTCCCCTGGAATCAACATCAGAAAGAGTAACCCTTGAAGATGCTTCTAGTGATCCAGATCACCCTGGGACAGCTAAAATAATCCACAGGGGAAATACAGCAATTCCCTTTTGTTGAGCACATTGGTACCAGGAACTAATCTCAGCTGCTAACACGTATTGCCTGCTAAATGCCTACAACTCTGCGATTATCCCACTTTATAATGTGCAGACTGAGACATACACAGGTTAGGGTACTTGTTAAGGTCAATAAGGAATAAAGCTGAGGATGAAGCCCAGGACTTGCTGATTCCAAAGCTTCTGCTCTTAACTGCTGTGCCAGACTGAGAAATCCCTAGCCTTAAAATATAGATGTCTGTATGCAGATTCCAAATCCACAGGATATTGAGTACATAAAATATATATAATATATAGTTACATCTAAATATAGTGATACTATATGTAAAACATGTATATATTATCTACATGGGATATATAGAGATAGAAAATAAATGTTGGTGATGGAGATAGATAATTGATAGGGGTAGAAAACAGATAGATAGATAGATAAAAGAAATAGAGAACATAGAGCACACGTACGCATCCATGTGCGCACACATCCCTTGGATGCTCGTGGCTCCTATTTCTACAAGGGCTTTCCAGGCAGAGGACAGGAGAATGACTGTCTCTAGGGAGTATCAGGCAGACCTGATCTTCTTAGAGTCCCTTTAGGATCTTCAGAGAGGCTGACCTGTGCCTGTAGGTGACTGAGTAGCTCATGAACTCTGAGAAACAGAAGACTAAAGGGGCTGCACTCAGGAGAGGCCCACAAAGGATGGCCAAGGAAGACATGAGAGTGGGCACGGGGTAACCTGAGAGGCAGGACAGAGTTCTCCAGGTCCTTCTCAAAATTCCAGGCCATGAAGGTGTATTTACTACAGCAAGATAAAGGGTAGAAGGACGTGTAAGCACAGCATTATCTCAGAGCAGATGGAGAGGCTGTTGGACAATTTCAGTCCTAACTTGGAGAAAGATTTACTGAAACCCCCTGGAGAGTAAGAGGCCCTCCTAAAATTATCTTAGCTCTGCAGGAGACCCCCATGATCAGCAGTGGAATTATGACAGAGTCCATTTTTTCCTGGAACAAAGCCAACTCCCTTATGTTGGGGCTGCTTTTACTGCTATGTTGTTTGTTCTAATGTTTTTCATTGAAGTTTTCCATGTGCCAACAGGTAGACAGGTGTAGTCTATTAAAAAGAGTTGGAGCGTCTGGGTTTGAGTCCGAAGACTGGAAAAAGTCACTTTTCCTCTCTGGGCCTCCTTTTCTTCATGTGTAGCACTGGAATGCTAATAACCATGTCACAAGTTTATGGAGAGATATATGGCCAAATGAACATGTCTAGTTCTACTAGGAATAATATTCACTCACGAGTTATATACATTAATCTTCTCATGGGCTCAGGTCTGGGTCCAAGAGCAAGGACAGGCCAGGAGCAATGGGGTTGGAGTGTTCTGAGCACACATGTATATGGGGATCAGGGGGTAACCAAATTTTTAAAATTATATTTGTCATCTGGGATTATCCATGTATAGAGAGCAACCAGCAGAAGCTCAGTATTTGAGACCTAGTTTCTCCCTCCTTTGACTGTATGAGAGTTTCAGTACGTTGGATTTTATATGCAATTGTACTCATCAGCAAACACCTGCAAAAACTGCAGAGGCCCCGCTGAGACTTAGAACCATGCTGTTCTGAGAGGAATACTAAAGGAAAAGCAGGACGACGGCAGGGGGTTTTTGAGGAATAAGGCCAGCTTGGGTCTTAGGTTGGAAATCTGCTTTTGCTATTTTGGCTGTGGGAATTTGGGCAGGTTACTTAACTTTTAAGTTTTAGTTTCATTTCTAAAACTGGAATGAAAATTGTTCTACCTCGTAAGTTTACTCTGAGGATAAAAGAAATTGCATGTAAAGAGCTTAGCAATCTTAGCTCTATAGTGCTTGCTAAATGTTAGCTAACGGCTACTTGGTTTTAAGTTTTGGGTTTTTTGTTTGTTTGTTTGTTTTTAATTAAATATGGGTCTTCTTGCTCAAAACATTTTTTAAAAAGCCCACAACCCTTGAAGCCACAGAGAGAAAAGTTCAACTGTTACTAGAGTTTAGAGAAAAATTATTGCAGATCTCCCTGCCATGACAGAGAGTTTCTCTGTGTGTGGCTTCCAAGGCAGAGGAGAGGAGTGTGCCCAGCCTGGCACAGCAGGGGAGAGGAGGACGTAGGCATGGGTGCGCTGAGCCAGCAGGACCAAAGGGATGTGGGAAGGAATTAGGAGGGACGCTGCCATCTTCGTAGTTCCTGTGGTGCCTGGAAGCCCAGCTGTGGACAAGCTCACCAGTGAGCAAACAGTACGCATGGCAAGGTGGGTGCTGGGACATCTTCCCACTGCCTTGGGACAGTTGTTTTCATTTTCTTAAGTTTGAGAAATGCCAGAAAAAAACTTAAATTTTAGTTAAAGGAGGTCAAGGTGTAACTAAATTATTTCCAGACCAAGTGGAAAGACTTAAAAAACAAAGAACATCTTGTTTAAATAATTCTGAGACCCAAGTGTAATTTAACAAAAAAAAAAGAAAACTCAAGAGGTTTTGGTCTGGCAACAGAGCTTAGAAAACACCCAGTAGAATCTTAGGAAAGAACTTCTTTCTTAAAAGAGCAGGACAACCTCTGCACCCCACCCTTGCCGTTTCCTAGCAGGGCATTAACAATACTCCATGTCTCCTGTGGTTCCACAAGTCAGGATGAACAGGGCATACAGACAGACCTGTTTCCTCCTGAGCACCCAGGTGAGCAAGGCCAGTGGGTGGATTCAAACAGGAAGATTACAGCTGGAAATTCCAAGGAGGAAAACCCACCTCCTTCCCTTTCTTTCCTACTTAGTCATTGTCCTAATTGTAACAACTGTCCAAGTACAATCAAGGGCTGAATAGGGGCCCAAGATATAGTCTCTTTTCCTATCTAAACACCACCTTTCTTTTCTACCAGCTCCCACCAGAGTTCCCGCTCCGCCACCCCCCAATCAAGACAATCTTAACTCAGACAGGATTTCCTTCATCTTAGTCATCAGCTTGCATGGTCCCGCCTCCCCTTCCATTGCAAAACAAGGAATAGTAACAGCAAATAGTCTGAAATGATTTGTGATTCATATGCCAATACATGTAGACATCAGTTTTTGTGTGTGCTTACCAACATCAAGATGCCAGAGGCTAGAAAAATAAATGTGTTTCTCGTTAGGTCACCCAATACAGTATCTTCAGGTGTCTTCATTGACTTTTGTGAAATTGCAAAAGAGCAAAAACATTCATTTTAATTGCATATCTCAAAAGCTGCAAAGTTAAAAGAAAAACGACAATTTTAGCAAAAGTAATTAATGTTTTAGATGAAGGCTAGTAGAATGACGGGTCAGGTTAGTAACATTTCCTGCTAGTACTGGGTCTGGTTCCCACTGTCACATAAGAACAGGCCTTCAGGACATGACATGAAACATTCTTTCAAAGCCTTAACTGATTTCTTGGGGTCTGGAAGGAAGTATGGAGATAGTTGTCAGTTCTGCTCTTGATTAAAATGGAAACTCAAGTCACTCAACTCTGGCTGCCTGTGCAGGAAAGAAAGTATGCACAGAACAAGTTCAGTGAGCAAAATTCAGTCCTTCACTACTCCTCCTTCTAGTTGTAAGTGCATATGCCTTCTCTCCTCTCTTCTTTCCTCTGTCCCTCTCTTCCTCCCTCTCTCTTTCTCACTCCCTCCTAGTCGTCGTCGTCGGCAGCCGTCCGTCTCGAAAGACGATGGTGTAGCTTCTTAAGAGTCTATCTGCACTGCCGAGAATGGCTATGCAGTCCGACTCGGGAGTGACATGGTATCTGTCTCCTCTCGTGTTGAATCGACATCTTGCGATGACGCTGGAGTGTCCTCTCCAGTGAAGCTGAAGCTACAGAGCCTGGGCAGGGTGATATGGAGGGTCTGCTGTTGCCCATGCAGCAGACCCCCCCCTCTCTTCGCAGCTGAAGGGTCCAAGGGAAAGACGGAGTCAATACAGCTTGGCTTCAGGTGCGCCGCAGGAGTTGCCGGTGTTGACTACAACGTCAAACCGCCTTAGGGACTCCGGCTCCGGATTTTCTGTCGGGGTTTACTCCCTTAGCCTTCCCCTGACGAGGTATGCCGCAAGGCAGCAGAGGTTTTTTGGAGTCAGAGTTTTCCTTCTCTGATGTGCCCTGACTGGAAGATCGAACCAGCGACACTTAGCTCGCAGGCCGACGCTCAATCCACTGAGCTAAACCAGCCAGGGCTAACTCCCTCCTAGTAATTGTAGCAATACTAGTAATACTAATAATACTAGTAGCAGCACACCACTGTACCTTTCCAATTGAATTGTTCTTGCGAGGAGACAGAAGACAAAGACTGTTCTCTCCCAATTCATGTCAGTGGAGTCCTATCAAGGAAGTTGGTCGGGGGTGAGGGATAGTAAAATATATCTTTACAGATTCTGAGTTTCTCTTTTTTTATCTCTGTTCCAAAATTTCTTCACCGAGACTGTTCTTTTAGATATAAATCTTGGCTTTAAAAAAAAAAAAAGGATCTGAAATCAGTTATTTACATGCAGAATTTCCCTCTTGTTTTCCTGTGAAACCAGTGGACCTTGGACTGGTGGGACTTTAGTATCACCTGGGGAACTTTGTAGTATTGTAATGCCTTGACTGACCCTGCTCACCTCTGGATTAAGCAGGGATTGTCAACCTGGGCCATACAATGCAAATCACCTGGGGAATGCTTCATAATGCTGGTGCTGGGCCCATCCCCTGGAGCTACTGGGATTTTTGCATGTCCCTCCCACGATTATAAAGGAATTTAAAGCTCCTGCAAAAATGAACTTCAGCCTTTAAGGTCAGAAGGGACTATTGTCTGTGCTCTCCAGGAGGTTCTGTTTCTCTGGTCCTGGGCTCTCCACCCACCAGACCCAGCCTCTGTGTCCTAGGAATGTCCTACCCCCCTTCGCAAGGTAGTGAGGCACAGCTGGCAGTGCACAGCCCAGGGTCTTCTCAGGCAGCTGGTGACCCAGTCATTGGACTTCGACACCCCCCTCCACCTTTGTGATTCTTGCCTCATGTGAGCTCTTGAGCTGTGATTTGTGGGTGATATCTTTGTCCTCCAGCAGGAGCAGTTTGTTATATGTTTCTCACCTGATTGGAATTTAATGTTCTAGAAATAAATGACTTCTAATTTAAGTTTACCTCGGGGTGGGGGAGTGTAAGATTAGTCATGCTTACTCTTCATTGTCTTTTTAAATCTGAAAATTTCTTAAGAAGTAAAAGCAGGTAAGAATAGTGTTGACTTCTGCCTAGAGATTCTAGAACAAAAAATGGCTGGACATGCCTGATACTTCAAATAACTGAAAAGGTTGATTCCCTGGGACCATCTGCTTCTGTTTGATAGAAAAACAAAAGAACAAAGCCAGACCAGTGTCTCAAAGGAAAATAAATGTATTTAGAAGGAGATATACATATATACATACATTTCATCAAGCTTTTCAATTGCCTTTTTCTTTTTTCTACCGTACCATTTACAAAATCTTTATTCTTCTAATTCTTGAGTTAAGGACAAAAGACTAAGGTTGTTTATTCACTTAACATTTTTGCCTTCATGTTGGCTTTTCTTTTTCATTGGGCTTAATTAACGAAAGTCTATAAGAATAAACAGGAAAAAAGACAGACTTCATGAGGTTTTTCTTCGTTCCTCCCATTTAAAAAATTATTTCAGATTTTTCTTCTAAGTATTTCATGGGTTAAAAATTAGGTAAATTTCCTGAAATAAAAAATAAAATTTTGATGCATGATTCATACATCACATATACAACAAATACAGTATTTGTAAACTAATCATTTGGAAGCAATCTTATTAATGTCACCTGAGGTCTCTTGTGTCTGTAGTGCAAACATGCGCTGATTCTTTTACACTTGTTGTTTTTATTAACTATGGTAAAATACACATAACCCAATTTAACACCTTAATCATTTTAAGTGTGCAGTTCATAGCATTAAGAACATTTTCATTGTTGTGCAACCAGCCCCACCATCCATCTCCAGAACATTTTTTTATCATCCCAAACTGAAACTGTCTCCTTTAAAAACTAATTCCCCATTTCCCCTTCCCCAGCCCCTGGTGATACTCTTCTACTTTCTGTTTCTATGAACTTGCCTATTTTAGGGACCTCATGTAAGTGAAATCACACGATATTTGTCCTTTTGTAACTGGCTGATTTCACTTAGCATAATGTCTTAGGATTCATCTGTGTTGTAGATGTTGTGAGAATTTCCTTCCTTTTGAAAATTGAATAATATCTGAATAATATTCCTGTACTTTTTAAAGTTATTCTTTTAAAGCTCAGTTTGGTTTTCTTGGTTGATATATTTAAATACTCTCAGGTTTAGAAGAAGGGACTCACAACTAAAAACAAAGGGGCACGTGGCCAGATGACCACGGGTCCTCCTGCACTTCTACCCCTCGGACTTGGTCTCCCCACTGGTGCCTGGCTCCCTTCAGCCCCTCTCCTCTCAATGTGTATCTTGCTTTCTTGGCAAATGTTGATCACTCCCTGATAGAGTGGGTTCTGGGTTTCCTCTGGGTCAAGCATGGATATGCAGGTATGAAGCTCAGGGTTTAAATGAGTGAGTGTCAAGGAAGTTGTGGGACCAGGATCTCTCCCAGACAGAGAAACCTGACGAAGATGGGTCAGGGGTGTCTCCTCTTCCCGCCTCCACTGTGCTCATGAGGGGAGGGCGCACAGGGGGGCAATAAGAAACTCCCAAAGGAAGCCCTGGCTGATGTGGCTCAATAGACTGAGCACCAGCCTGCGAACCAAAGGGTTGCCAGTTCAGCTCCCAGTCAGAGCACATGCCTGCATTGCAGTCCAGGTCCCCAGTTGGCGGTGTGTGAGAGGCAACCACACATTGATGTTTCTCTCCTTTCTCCTTCCCTTGCCCTCTTTCTAACAATAAATAAAATCTTTTTTTTTTTTTTTAAAGAAAGAAACCTCCAAAGGAAAAGGGGCTTCCTTCTCCCCCAAAACCTGAGTCTGGGCCCCAGGAGCCCTGTGAGGGCAGGGACTAGGTGATGGGCACACCGACTCTCTAGAACCCAGTGCAAGGTTGAGCTGGGATCTGACTCACAGAACAGACAGGTACCAGCAGGAAGGAAGAAAGCAGGAAATTCAGGAGCCCTGATCAGAACCGACACTAAGTGTTTGGGGGCCTTTTTGTTCAGAATCAGTGCCATCCCTCAGAAGTATGCACCTGAGGTCAACCAACGAGGAGATCCTCTTTCATTGGATACACTCAATTTGAATTGCTGGATAAAAAACTACTGAAGTAGACTATCATCAGCTTATCTGCAGAGTCAAACACACACCAAATATGTTTCCACTGCAAGAGAGAGTACCAAACTATTTCATGGCATGCATTTTTTTTCTCTTGAGCTTCAGCCCCAAGGGGAAGTCAGGCATTTGTCCAATGAGCAGTCTATGGACTGAGCTGAACTTTTTCTTCAGGGCAGAAGAGGTTGGCCAGTGGCCTCCTTTATGCTTCCAGAAAGAGCTTTGTGGTGCGTCAAGAGTGAGAATATGAAAAGTTAGAATCAATGACCCAGACCACACAGTCTATGGGAATGGGTGGTGACCATCAATGAAAGTCCCTCATTTATCAATCGAAGTGATAACTGGACTTGCTCTTTCAGGAGTCCCTCCCTACTGGGCCCATGATAGTGAGGTGACTTAAGGGAAGGGAGCTGGCCTGAGAACTCACTTTCTCCTGCAAACTCTGATTCCTGACAAGGAGTGAAACTTACAAGTAGATGATGTCTCTTTACCTGAATGTATGAGAAAGCAAATCAGACAAAGCTCCTCAGTCCTGGCTGGATCTGAAGAGCCAGGCCAGGGCAGTGCTGTGCAGCCCTCGAATTTGATTCAGCAGATCTTTGTGGGACCTGAGACTCTGCATCTCTAATACACTTCCAGGGGATGGTATGCTGTTGGTCCAGGGACCATGATGTGGGTAGCAAGTCCTAGACGATGTTTCTAGAGCCTTGTGATTCTGTTTTCCCTTCGAATAGTCACTTCCTAGCAATTGATAGAATATATAACCAGGGGCTTGCTTGCCCCTAGAATGTCCTGCCTATCTTCTAAAATGTTACAAGAATTATACCACACTCACTTGTGCAGACAAGTTTTGGAAAGCCATGGGAGAGAGATCGTTTTCATCTGCTGCTCCCTAGAAGGGTTAAGGCATTTCTCTCTTTGCAAAGCATTTTATCTTTTGACATTTGGGGCTGAGGCTTCTGGGGTCATGTCCTGCCTGAGAGCAAGTTTGACCCTGAGCATAGCAAAAACAGCCTGTTAGAGGAGTGAGGAGAATGAACAGGAGAAGGGCATCATGGCCTATTTCATGAAAACACATTTACCCCCATAAAAATGGATCTTCACACTGTCAGCCTTAGCTCATCTGAGCAAAGCTTAAACCAAAGGTGTACATAGTGATCACAAATCAACACATTTTTAAATAACTGTTTAGAACCAATTATTGGAAACAAAAAACAACACTCCTGCTTCCTGGAGAGTTTACTTGAAGCCTGTTTCCCTTTGAAATGAAGTTGAAAGCACAGCTCCCTCACCCCACCCCCAGTTATCTTTCTAAGTTGTTAGAGGTGGCTCTGTTTCTCATGGAGCGACACTTGATTTTCCCTGGTGATAGTCAGTCGTGCGTTTGACTTTCTTGTTAAAGCATCTACCATATAAAGCCCTTTGGAAAATTCCATGCCAGACAGCCACATAGCAAAGATTAAGAAGGCAAACATATTATCTAAATGTCTACACGGAAATCATTTTGGAAGATTAGTGAATCAAGATAGAGAATTCTTGGTTTGGACAATGACTGGGGCAGTGCAATAATGGGAAGATTCCTCCGTAGCCTTTAATCCCTTTGTCCCTTTGTGACTTTATTTACTCCTCTTCAGACTCCTTATTCCTGTAAGTTCTCCTCTCTCCCTCAAGACTTTCTACTTTGTATATGGTAGGGGAGGAAGAAAGACCAGGCATCTCCCACATTATAATGTGTTGTGTCCCAGAACTTCATTTTGAGTTCTTTGCTTCACACTCAGGTTGTACCTGCCCATTGCCCGAAGTGAGGAGCTGTGACTTTGGAGTCCAGCTCACATGGCTTCAAGTCAGGCTCCATCAGTCATGAACTATAACCTTGGGCAACATCTTTCATTTTTTGTGGTGTTTGTTTTCCTCCTCTGTAAGGTGAATTTATAATCCTCTATCAGCTAGTTGCTAAAAGGAATACATTTCATAATGCATGTAAAGCACTCAACACAATGCCTGTTATGAAATAAACAACCCCAGCAGGTGCTGTGATTACTGTTTTTCCCTCTGAACTCAATGACCACTTGAACTTGAGCATGTTTTCTCCTTGCCACTCACCCCAGTGACAGCCCACTCTCCCAGACCCCTCTGCATCCCTCAGTCCTAAAGCCTTGGCAGGTAATTCCAAGTTTTTCAATGTAAAGAGCTCCTTCCACATCTTTTCCCATCAGCACATTGCAGGCCACAGGAAGTGGCTGTTTTTGGACATCAGTTACCTGAGTTTTCACTGACCCCAATTTGCACAGACTCCTTCTTGGGAGACTCCTGCAGCCTTAATGGCATAGGTCCCACAGAGAGGGGCTGCGCACCAGACTAGGGACCTTCCTCAGTCTCCACAACAGGTCCAGCTGCCTCCTTAGTGATTCTCACTCTGCTAGGTCATGCCCACTGGGTTCAGCACCTTGATTCCTTCTTTGTTCTGATTATCGGCCTGTTAATCTGCATGGCAATATGAGAATAACCCTATATTAACTTGATTATTGAGTTATTGCTCAAAACCAATGAAACTCAGTCTCAGATGGCAGCTTATAAAACAACTGAAAAATGAGAGATTTATAACCAAAAAGCCTTAACCGTGGGTAAATAATAAGTTTGAATTCAAGATAAAATCTGGTCAGTGTTTACCCACTCCCTACCCCACAGAAGTTGGAAGCATCATTCACTTAGTTACATGTAGTCTCAGCTTCAGACCCCTTGTCCTGTTTCAGCATACGCACGCGCATCCACTTCCGCCACCCATCTGCTGGTCTACTAACCTTGGTTACACTAATCCCTAGCCCCGCCTTGTCAGCTACCTCTGTGCCTTGTGATCAGGAGGGCTCCTGAACATGCACATCTTGGCTTCACCAGCTATTCTACTTAGGTTAGTTCACTTCCCTCCACTGTGTGGCTTCCTTCCAATTCCTCAGGGCCTCACTCACCCCAGGGCTCAGCTCCTTCCGCTCACCCACTCGGGGATATTGAAGACAAACTTCTCCCCACATTACTGACCACAGTGGAGTGCATCCAGAAAACAACTCTGTTCCTTCACACTGCCGCCCATCCATTCCTCCTGGCTCATCCATCTCAGGGTCAAAATGTCATTGGAAGGCAAGAAATTGTGAGTCCTTTAGACTGATCCTTTTAAATAATCCCAGATGATTTTTAAGTGCATGTCTTTTTATATAGTGAAGAGTTGGGGAATTGGAAGGAAAAATGAAGAAATTCAGCTTGAAGTAGTTGGCTCATGTTATTTCAAGAGAGGAATTCATTCTGTGGGTGTCACTGAAGTGTTAAAATTCCCCCAACAGTCCCAGAGAAATAGTTCTGCTGTGACCCACACCCAGCTAATTTTATTTTCATAATTTGTTAAGGCACTGGTTCTGTGTGAAGTTTTAGCACTGAGCCATCATTTTTTAAAAGTCACCCTTTAAAACAAAGCTGTGAACCTAAAGAATTTCTTGGTCAGATACACAAAATAGTTAATTTCCCATTGACTCAGTAAAGTCTAAATAGATTTTTATAACATTTTCCTGACATGTTATTATGAAACAATCACTATTTTAAATGATCATTAGGTGATGGCAGAACTATACATTGTGTATCATAAACCTCATTCATCTGTACTAATAATTATGACTGTCGAGAAGGAGTCTTCAGTTAATATGAACCTCCTTAACCACTGCGCAATACTCTGTTCCTTACAAGTGTTATCATTTGGTTTAAGCTGCCCTGAAGATCCTCTCCCTCAAAGGCAGTGACTCCTTAGTACTGTTATTGACATTTTAAAAATGAGTAAAATTTTGTTTGTCTTTTCAGAATTCCCCAATTCAGATATTTTTCCTGTTCAGTCTAATTTTTTCACAAGTAAGTAAAATTAGTCAAATTTTTCGCTCTAGTCTGACATTATAGAAGAGCCAAACTAGGCCAATCAGGTTCACTGAAGCAAATGTAAGTGGAGATTTGCCTGTTCAGCATTTTACTGTCTTCTCTTTTTCATTCCTTTCTTTAATAAAATATGAAAATAAAATACTGGCCTTTCAGTAGAAATTGGAGGTGCAAACATGTTCAGTTCAATATGCTAACAGCATGTTTAATTCAATGTTATATCATATGAAGGATAATATGTAAGGACATTTGTCTGTGAAGGGTTTATCCTAGATGAAAAAACTCAAAGGCAGATAGGACTTTAGGGATAAACTAATCCAGACTTCTCCTAAACATAGGGAGCCTGGGCCCAGAGAGGTACAGAGACCCCCCTGTGACCGCACAGCTAGTTCCTGGTAGAATGAGACACCCAAGCCCAATCCAGGGTCAGCCTTGATAAACTAATGCTGTCATCTAATTTCACTAATTAAGTAATTTTATATATTAGGTCACTTTTTGAGTAAATTACATGATTCACTGTTTTTAAAGGTTTATTTTAGAAATGGTGAACAGAACATTCTTCCAAGCCAAAACCCATTGATCTTCATAGAACTATATCTTGGGACAAAGCTCATACTTCTTTGAGGCCCCAGATTGTGGCAAAAATAAATTATTTTTCTATTTTAGCACAATGTGTTTAAAGTTCATAACCAGGTAAAGAAATAGGACCACATGCCAATGTGAACAAAAGACAGGAATAAATTAAATGGAGGAGTTTAGACCTTTAAACAAGCTGCTTATTACTTCAATCCCTGGGATATCAGATTTTTTTAATGTTAGTGTTTGAAAAGATATACTAAATTTAAAATAATGTAAGGCATGCCACACGTATTCTTCCATTGTTCTGTACACATCTGAGGGCAATTCCTTCCCCACCTCACGGATATTACCTTAAGTCAACCTGAGTTTTTATTTTTTGAAGTTGAAAAGCCTAAATTCCTGAATACCTAACTTAGAGAATCCAGAAAGCTCAGATGTGACTCATGACATACCAAAGACAATAGTTAGGAAGGGGCAAGGTTGGGAATGGGGTGGTTCTGAAGAGAGAATGCAAAGAAGATAGAAAGATATGAAATGTGGTATTTGGAGTGTAACACTATCTAAATGCCCCTGGATATGATAGAAAATCCCAGCCCTCTCCTCCCTGTTACTGATACTTTATATTTGTCCTAGTTCTTTGTACTTCTCAAAGAAAAGTTGCATTGCCGTTATCTCATTTGATCCTCATAGCAGCCTTGTAAATAGACAGGACAGGTGCAGTCATCTCTATTTACAGCTGAAGAAAAGAAAAGCCAAAGGAATTTAATAGCAAGATAATGTCACTAGATTGTACCAGAGCTGGTGCCGGAACCCTTCTGTGTCTTGAAATTATTCTAGACTCACATAGCTCTGCAGACATTACTATTTGATAGTCTCAATCACCCCAAGTAAGTATTATATCTACCATGACATTGGTAGAAAAAAAGAGAAACACTCTGGGATTTGCCCAAGTATACCGTACAGCAACGTGTATATAATTCCATGGTGAATAGAGGAGGAGTCTATAAAGTACAGCAGTATACAGTATGATGAAGTCAGCTTTCATCTCTGTTAATGGCAAAACCAAATGTGACAGAATCAGCAAGTATATTCCTTAATTTGCCAAACCAACTGTGTGCATTTTGTTTTTCTATAAATATAAATTACTCCTTTTAAAATTTGGGAACACTGTAATAGTTTTTCTAATGAAATGTGATAGATAAGAAGCTTTAGCATTAAAGACTTCAAGACTTTCCATGGCCCCTTTAACTGAGAACGGAATTTGATTTTGTTTTGCAAGTCACTCTTATAGCTGCATGACTTCATCTCAAGAGAGCTAAATAAAGGAATTTTCAGTATTATAACGGTCACTAAGCAGACAACTGACATGTCAGCATTTAGAAGGGGGTAAGGTTTCAGGGCAAGCATGGAAAGATACTGCTGTAACATGATGTTTTACTTGGGTGCTTCATTGTGTAGGTAGACGGTGAGTTGGAATGAAGCTGGGAGACTGTGGGCAGAATGTCAGCTTGATTGGAGCAAATCCCTTGAAATCTATTGAGACTCCCCATCTGCTTGTTCACTATTCATCTAAGCAACTCTGAAAATTGGCTAACATCTCCCAGGCCAATATTTCTGGGATTCCCTTATGGTTCAAAGCAAAGTTCATATCTTTGTTTTTCTAGGTTTCCAGTATTGGCCATCCACCTCCCTCCTGAAATGCTTCTCTGAGCCACATGGCGCTATTTGATTTGCTTAAAGTGCCTCTTGAGGCTGTGCCATATAGGTACTATACATGGCACATATAAATAGTGAGCTGGCTCCAACCCTGTTCCTTTATATCAAAGGCCTCCTGTTACATGCTTTTCCTGAGAGCAATTAGTTTCCAAAACAGCAATTTAGAAACATTTTCCACCACCACCTGTCAGCAGGGTTGTCTGTCTTGACCTATTTTGGCTGACTGGTTCCTCTCTACATAGTTTGGTTATCAGGCTATTAGACCGTTTTTGAAGTCTTCGTTGCCTGCATTTCTCTATAGTGTGTCTTACATCTTAAATTCTACATAAAACAGCCACTCTTAAAATGCTATTTAAATAGTCACTGGATGTTCAAATTCTTTTGGAGCCCAAAGATTGTTTTCTTTCCATATAGCTTTTTACAGTAGGAAATGTACTGTTGCCATTTTCATCTAGGCAGATCCCAAAACTCTTAAACTATCTCCCAAAAATCAGCTTGAACATTTTATACTGGACTTAAAACATACCAGTAAAATTGTGTGATAATGCCAGGCCATAACAAAGTACAAGTTGCTGGCCCAGGGCAATTGGTACTATATAGTTACCAATTTTTTGAAACAAATTATTAAAGAAGTGGCAAGAACAAGATTCTTGAGAGACAGAAAACCCCAAATCTCTGTAATATTTTTTCTGCAACAATTTTCTATTTTATTCTTCTCAGAGATTTCCATGCTGTTGAAAAGAAGAGGAAGTCATAATTTTCTCTGCTTGTCAATAGCAGCCAAGTCCACCAGAGAACTGGGGCCATTAGGCAGTCTGCCTGGGTTCAGCTACCTTGACCCATGAAAACTAATGCCTGACCTTCATTCCTCAGACCCTGACTGCTGTAGTAATGAGGGAGTGGGCAGGGAGATGGCCAACAGACCCCAACAGCTCTCAGATTCAAGTCATTTACAACCACAGGGCCAAGTTTCTGAGACCAAGGGCAATAAGAAGGATATGACAATATTCCAAAAACTAATTCAAAACAACCAACAGTTTGTTTACTTTAACAGTATTTGTATTTCCCTGATTACTAATGAGGTCAAGCACATCTGTATATGTTTATTGGCCATTGGGTTTTCTCTCCTGTGATATACCAGTTTGAGTCTTGTGCCCACTTTTCTATTGCTATCTGCATTTGTACTGACTTGGAAGCTCTTTTTTTTTTTTAATATGTTTTATTGATTATGCTGTTACAGTTGTCCCAATTTCCCTTCCCTCTGCTTCTCTCCACCCCATGGTCCCCCTCCCTCCAGTTGTCCCCCCCTTTTAGTCCATGTCCATTGGTTGTGCATATAGTTCTTCCCAACCTCTTCCTGTCTATTCCATTCCCTCCTACTATGCTTCTAATCCCTATACCATCTCCCTCCCTCTCCCCCTTCCCCCTCCCTGCTGACCTCCCCCCAGTATGTTCCCATACCTATAGTTCTTTTTCCACTCTCGTTGTCTTATTTAGTTTGCCTTTGTTTCAATTCCCTAGCTTCTGTTGTTGGTTCTTGTGATGCAGTTTTCATTTTAATGTTCATAGTTTTGATCCTCCTTCTAAACCAGTCCCTTTAACATCTCATATAATAGTGGTTTGAATCTAATGAACTCCTTCAGTTTTATTTTGTCCTGGAAGCACTTTCTCTGCCCTTCTATTCTGAATGACAATTTCGCTGGATAAAGTATTCATGGCTGTAGGTTTTTGCTTTTCATTACTTTGAATATTTCTTGCCAGTCCCTTCTTGTCTGCAGGGTCTCCCTTGAGAAATCAGCTGATAGTCTAATTGGGATCCCTTTGTACATGATTCTTTTCTTCTCTCTTGCTGCTTTTAAGATTCTCTTTATCTTTAATTTTTGAAACAATTTGATTATAATGTGTCTTGGAGTGGTTCTCCTCGGGTCCAGTTGTTTTGGAACTCTCTGTGCTTCCTGGACCTGTAAGTCTATTTCCATCCCCAAGTTCGTGAAGTTCTGCTTCATTATTTTTTCACATAATTTTTCAATTTCTAGTTCTTCTTCACCCTCTGGCAATCCTATAATCCAAATGTTCGATCTCTTATAGCTGTCCCAGAGGTTTCTGATCCTCTCCTCACTTTCCTTACTTTTTGTTTCCTCTCTCTGCACTGGTTGACTGTTTATTCCTTCTCTATGTTCTGGTTTGTGGATTTGATCTCTGGATTTTATTTCCTCACCACTTGTCTCATATGTGTTTTCATTCATTTCAGTATGAGTGGCTTTCTTTCCTTCCCTGTCTTATTCCAAATCTTTTGCTAATTCTGTAAGCCACCTTATAACAATAGCTCTGAACTGAGCCTCGGAAAGGTTTATTTGTTCGTCTGTCAGGTTCTTCATCTGCCTGGTGAGCTGCGTCACCGGGATTTCAATCGTTGTCTGCTTCATTTTGACAGATTTGTGTTTAGCTTTGCTTCCTGGGCAAGCTGTGGGGGGCGGAGCCCCATGTACTCCTCACTACCCAGCGACCTGTGGCTATCCCGACCTTTTTTTTTCGCCACGCTGTGGCGCTTGTGTGGGGGCGGGGGTCCAAGATGGATTCCTGATGTTATTCTCCACTGGGAGACCAGGATCCGTCCTCCCGCCCTCTGGGCCTCACCGTCCGAGGCAATGGGGGGCTGCCTTTCCCCACGTTGGGATCGGGAGCTGCCGGGGCTCAACTGCAGCCTGGATTGCTCCCCCTGCCTCTCTCCCCGCTGCTACCGCAAATAGCACTACCCGACCTTTCCGTTCCGGTTCCGATTTCGCCACTCCTACCTGTCTAGGCGAGCACTGCTGGTTTATAACTTCATATGTTGGGCTTCCATGTAGTTTTATTTTCTGGAATTTCTGGTTATCTTTTGTTTTGAGGTAGTTGTATTCCTTTCTAGTAGTAGAGGGAGACCGAGCGTGTCCGTCTAAGCCTCCATCTTGGCCAGAAGTCTGATTCAGAAGCTCTTTATTCTAAATACAAGCCCTTGTTTGGTTCCATGTATTACAAATACTTTTTCCATTCTGTGGCTTGCTTTTTCTCTCTCTTAACGATGTTCTTTGATTTTAATGTAGTCCAATTTATCAATCTTTTTTATGGCTAGGGCTTTCTCAAACTCACTCATTAATTCTAAAAGTTTACTCTAGATTTTTTGTTGTGTGTATCTATAAATGGCATCATAGGATCTGCAAATGAAAGCTTTAAATCTTCCTTTTTAGTCCTTATACCTTTTTTCTTGCTTTACCTTAGCAATATTAAACCATGAAATGCTTATTAACCCTATACATATTATATACATTTTATCAATAGGCTTCAGAATGGATGTTAGAACCTACACCAGCTATTTTCAGAACCCAAGCTCACTTTTCAACTTGTATGATCCCCAACATAGTTTTCTGGACTATCTTCCAATAAAGTGCCATAGGAAACAATTTTCTCAGCCCTCCTCATTTTTATTTAGGTTTAGATCAGAGATTCAAGTACAGAGAGAAGTAAACTAGGGATAAAATGATAGCGCCATCAACACAACCTAATGTTTTTACTTTTGTAGAAAAATAAACATGACAACTCCCATTACACTGCACTTTTCTCATGCCCCACATTTCCCTCGCTTGTCTCCTTCTGTCCTTCTGCACTTGAATGTTGATTGTGGAATGTGGAATGTTGATGTTTCTAAGAAAGCAAGCACTGGGAGATAGAAGGCAAGATATGGATCTTTCCAAATGATCTCTTTTAATAGAAGGTGTAGTTACTGAGTTTATACCATATTTTGCCATCCATGAAAGTTATGTTTTGAATGGTGAGCAATGACTCCATTCAGCATTACCTAGTTTTCCGTGTAATTGGCCTGTAACATGTTTCTAACATAAGCAGTATTCTCAAATGTATACTTCCAGTAATGGTGAAGTCTGTTGCTGAGCTCAGTTGAAGCTTTTCACAACCTAAACCCACAGTGCTATTTCCAGAAGGCCAAATTCCAGTGGTAGCTACGTAAGTCTTATCTCTCAGCCAGCAAGAAGGTGGATGTGAGAGGTGTTACAACTTGCCAGGGTCCTTACAGGGGCTAACAAGGCTAGCTTCTGGAAAGGATGTGTTCTGTCAGCTGAAAGAGGGGAGCGATAGTAGCGATGCCTATGGTCTAAGAACTATTCTTGAGAATCAAAGAAAACACCTGCTTTGGACCAGTTGTGCCCCATGTTCCACCTCCGATTCATGACCACTCCAGGAATATGGGTGCCATTTGATGGTTTCTAATACTATAATATAATTTGGGAATACGTCTCTATGGCAACCTTCAATGCCATTCCGCTTTAGCCTCTTCACTAGGCAGAAATGTACTCCATGTCATCACAGAAATTTAACTACTTAACTTTTTGTTAATAAAAACCTCTTTGTACCTGTAAAACATTACATTTCTTCACTCCCCATAGTAAGCCTGATGATCTGGGACCTAACAGTCATCCCATGTCCAGCCTGCTTGACTGAACCCAGGTCCTCTTGATCTGCTTGCAGTGAGATTGGGAGCAGCTAAGCCTCTTTGTTTCCTCTGATAGGGTGTGCATTCTTGTACCTGCACACTTGTTGGGTGCACTCTCTCCTCACCCATCTCTTCTCTCATCATAGGGAGCAGTGTTTGGAAATACTTATTCTTCTTCTCCAAACATTTTCTAACTTGACTAGGATGAGTTATGTCCAAGGTGTCCCAGACATAACATGCCCCTGTTGTTACAGCAAGGTTTGCTGGAGTGGAGGGGAGGATGGCCCACATCCTGTTTCACATTCCAGCACTGTGCTAACTTTTCCCTGGAAAATCTTGTCATTTGCTCCCAAGTGACCATCAACACGTCACTACTCACTTTTCCAGTCTTACTTCTAAAGGGGAAACTCATCATCGTATTTCTGAAGCTCAACAAGTGGAATAAAGCTTCTTAGCTCATTAGTCTCAGCCTGTCCCAGCCCCCAGGCACCACTGCTCCCTGGTAGCCTTGCACACTCCAGCAGACTGGGGTGAGCTTCTCCCCAGTCCTTGGTGCTTTGTTAGCTCCTGTCAACTGCTAATGACCACTTCTGTATCTGAATGTCACCTGCCCCACAGCCCATCCCTGCCCATAGGATTCCTGCCTACCATTAAAGCCTCACTCATATGGCACCCATTCATGATGCCTTGCTGAGTTTTCCCATTGGGACGATGTCTCAGTTTCTTTGCCAGTTTTCTCTGCTTTCCCTAAGGCCCTTCAACAGTCACATCAGCTTTGCTATATAGGTATAGTTACAAATAGTTAATAAGAGATAATGCCATCAACATCTTATCAGAGCTAGACCCTGGGCTAGGCACTTTACACAAAATAGTTACTTCCATGGTGATTCTTTGAGGTAAGAACTAATATCTTCATTTTACAAATGAGGAAACAGGTCTAGAGAGTTAAGTGAGTTGTGTGGTAAGACAGCATGAGCAGCCTGACACCCATGCTCGCTCCAGCTCAACACTCTTGTGTCTCAATTTGAAATTACAGCATTAGTTTTCAGAATGTTTCAGTGTGGCTTATTAAGTATGTATCCTCAATGTGCCTAATCCACTGCCCGAGCAAGGAAATATTAATAAGTGCTTCTGACATAAATGCATAGTTACCGTCTCTTTTGGGAGCTGAGTAGCATATGCAGTTAGGTTGGGCTGTAAATTAAACTTTCTTGAGAGTCAATCAGGAGCCATACTCGTGACTTCGATATTCAGAAAGAGTGACCTAGCTTTTGAAGCAAGTTTTTGTCAAGCACACCAAGCATGGCATACATTAACCCTTTCTGAGTGTTATTGTCATGTGCAGGTCTGAATGTGCCTGCAATTGTGTCAAGATGATTCTGTTTCAGAGTCTTTCTTTAGACCACAAAACAACCATCTGCATAAGTAAGCAGGTTTATGACTACATTCTGTGGAGTGTGTTCATACACAATTTCAATTTGAGTGAAATCCAGGTTTTACACTTGGGAGCAAGCTTCCATTCCCAAGTTGAGGAGCATTTCATTTCCTTTGTACCCATCACAGCCATGGCACACTCATTTGAGATGTTTATTAGCTAAAAAAAATTGGTTCCTTGCAGTGTAGATTTATAATCTGGAAAACTTGGAAAAAACTTCCACGCAGAATATTGTGACAATAGTTAAGATTAGAGTGTATCTCTTAAGAATAAATATTACGCAGTCAACACTGTTATATACGTTTTGTTTATGAGGAGGTTAGAAGTATGGGGAAATGTTTAATGTAAAGAAAAATGAGGATGCAAAATTTTATGTAAAGTGTAATCTCAATTATGCAGAAAAAAGTACAAGAGAGGAGACCAGAAGAAGGATGCTAAAATGTCCTCTGCCCAGAACTAGGCCTCTTCACACTCCTCAGGCAAATTCAGTACTATTCAATTCATAAGACCAGCCCTTCACTGAGGGAGGAGGAAGCTAATTAGCCTGGGATCAAGGGACTTGGACTGTCTGTCTGTCACTTTCCTGTGCCAACTTATATTGTGCTTTGCAAAAATTAAGAATATTTTTAACATCTGTTAGCAATACATTTCATCCTAGTCTGAATTTACACTGTCTCTCAGTTACTTCTAAATTACCTTCCCACCTAGAGCTAATATATGTGAAAATAAAAATTAGAAAAATTTGCATCTGTATGTATTCCCAAAGTTTAAAAACAAAAGCAAAACACAAAAACCTTTTTTTTCTTTTTCCTTTTTGGTCTCCAGCTATTCCAAATTATTTTCTCCACTACTCTGGCACATTGATAGAGACTTAACAGTTGACCATTTCCTTTTTTCCTGGAAAATATTCTAATGACTCTCTTTGATAATATGTCTGATTGTATGTCTCAAACATAACCAATCTCTTATGAACATGCAGGGAATTATAATGGCATTTCACTTGTAAAGTTGAATATAATGCTACTATTCATAAAAAGAGATGAATTCAGAAAAAAATGGCAAGTGAATATCAAAATGGAGTTGAACAGTAGGTTTTTATAGGACCCTTAAAACAAAATGCATGCAGGAGGCCCTCAGAGGGAGTGGGCTGACACTTGCTGCGCCTGGGCTTCATGTCTGAGCCCTACAACTAGCTGGCCATATGGGCTTCATTCTGTCTACAAAGAACTGTGGTGGAGATGAGGGTTAAACACACAGTTGGTCCTTTTACAAAGAAAAATGGGTCCCTTTTTATCTGTATCAAGTTTTGCTGGAGGAACAGAGGAGGCAGGGCCTACATGTCACTGGGCAGCTTCACATCTGCAAGCACCATGTCCAGGAGCTTCCTTCCCGAGGATGTTTGAACATTTTATACACACAGACTCGACCCCAAGCACTGTCTTCCTGAAACTTCTGAGTGTCTCAGCACGCACAGCTGTTCGGAAGCCTGGCTTGAGGGCAGTTTATCTCCTACTCCCTCTGAGTAGTTACAGGGCAAGTGACTGCTGCACCAGGCATGGGTTGGCATTATCTCAGAAGTGTTCACTCCCCAGGTGGCACACTTATGTCCCTGTGTGTGTTCATGAGACATTCACACTGGTTCCTCTGTGGATTAGAATACAGGTTCTCAGACGCTGCTCTGAGGACTGGTACTGGTCGGCAATGAAGTTTCAATAGGCCAAGGAGAAATGAGAGGAAAAAATGAGGAAACAGACCAGATTTGTTTACATAGGACATATGGTATATGCCCTCCACACATACATACTTTAGGTTTCTAATGTGATAGTAATGCAGTCCTGGACCTCTGATTTCGTAGTTCTAGGGTGAGGCATGAGCATTGGTTATTTTTAGAAGCACCCCAGATGATGCTAATAATCAGAAACCAGTGGTCTGCTATTTGGAATCATAAATGTTAAGATTTAAAGCAGGTTGTCCCAGACAAAAAGAGCCAGTGAGGGCCCACAGCTGGTGGGCAGTAAGCCCAGTGTACCATGCAGGCCCAAATTGTGGTCCAGCTGCATCTGCCCAAGGCCAGGAGCCAGTTAGTTACCAGCCCCAAGCCAAGAAGACAGCGGGTGGGGGCTCTAGGACAAGAAGCAGAAGTGGAATTGGATCAGAGGTCAGAAGGGAAACCCGTTTACAGCAGGTCAGAGATGGTGGCCTTAGAATTCTCTTTGTGTAGTCCAGAGTCAAATACCTGTGCTTTTGAAGCCTTGGGCGTTCACATTCCCCATTTAGCGTCATCCTGATGGTCTTCTTAAAGCTCCCACTTTGTGTGGCTGACCATGGTAACCCTCCAAAACCAATGCTGATGTTTATAAGAATTTGAAATTCTCTTGTTCCAGAAAGTTTTTTGTTGGATGCTTTGTTGTGTGTGCCTGTGTCTCCAGGACATTTTTCAGGACAGCTTAGGATAAAGCAAACACTTTTAAGTGTTAAAAATACAGCATTGCTCCCTGTGAAGATTAAACATAGCCCACTCCATGAAAATGCTTTGAATGTAAACAGCCTGATACCAGCAACTTCAAGTTAACATTCTTGTTTGTTGCTTTACTGTTTAATGAGACTAGTAGCATGATTCTATAGTATTCTAGAACCACAGGCAAACATTTTTCCAACAGCCCCTCTACCACTCCAGGGGCTGTTTATTACTGAATTATATCCAAAGATGGTTTTTAAGTTAGACTTTTCCTGAATGCTTACTGAGTCAACTTTATTTGCGTTTTATAGTCTATAAACATTTCACTAGTTGATTCTAATAATTAGAGAAAAAGAATCTCCCATGATGGAAGGAGGAAAGAATATTCAGGCAGTAAAGGCAAGATGGTTAGTCAACAGAAGAGTTCAAGCTGATAATCTTAGGAAGGCAGTAATGGGGACCTGTTATAAGGTAAAGGGGACAAAAATGAAATGGAAAACAAATATAAGGGGGTGGGGAGGGAGGAGGAGGGAAGAAATGGATTACTAAGGGCACAATTACTGAGACATAAGACCGATATTCTTTTATTTATTTATTTTTTAAATCCTCGCACGAGGATATATTTGTTGATTTTAGAGAGATTGAACCCACAACTTAGGTATGTGCCCTGACTGACAATCGAACCCACAAACCTTTGGTGTACAAGGACAATGCTCCAACAAACTGAGCCACCCGATCAGGGCGAGGCTGATATTCTTGAAGTAGGAAGATAGATGAGGAAGAGGAAGAAGAGGTTTTATAAGTTTGTGAAACGCTTCCCCTGAAGAGGACCCAGTGAGTCCTGCCAGAGCATGGAAGGAACTGCCCAGCCTCTTAATCTAGGAAAACAACAGGCCTCTCCTGAGAAGCTAACATTGGGGCCCATAGGTTGGCTGATATGAAAGATTAAGGGAAAAAGTACAGAGTAATCAAGGATATCCATGCACTTTTACAGCTTGCAAGGGAGTGATTGGCTTTTCTGAATTGCTAGCCTGACTTTCGCAAGAGGAAGAATACAGCCTTGTGTTTGCTGTCCCTTGAAGACAACAGCTAATAAAACATCTGGAGGCCCTTCCCATCCCTTCCCCAGGTTCGGTCTAGCCAGCTAAGAGCTCCTGGCTGCTCTGCTCTAGCTGGGAGGTCATGTCATGTGTTTAACAAGAAGCCAAGATTTTTGTTTGGGGCTTTCTTTCTTTTGTTTGTTTGTTTTGTTTTTTAATGTCTTCAGGACAATTTTTGGAAGAGTATATGCCCCATAAAAGGAAAAAAATGGTGCTTTTGGATTCTAGTCAGTGACTTGTGGTTGGCAGTTATGACTCTGTAGGCCAAGGGCTGCAACACTCCTCCCCCAACATTGTTTGTGGAGACTGTGGGGCCACTTATTTCAGACCTTTTTTCATGTTACTGTCTTGTAAGAGCATAGCTGGAACTCTAAGAAAGTTCAGTTACTTGTTTTTAAGTGGATCAGAGAGTTGGGATTTTTTTCCTACTGTTACAGAGAAAATCATTGTTTATGGAAAAGAGGACCAGATTCAGTCCCTGAAAGAGAATGCATGAGAGGCACTGTATTATCATGACATTGCAGGATGAATTCCAGATAGACCAGCGACTCAAAATGAGTGCCCTGGGGTTTTGCATATTGGTATTTAACCTTGGGGGAGTTAGCTAGACTATTTTGTGAGAAATGGGGTTAGAGCTGGGGTTTTTATACATCCGAAGCTTGGCTGGGTCCGTCTTAAACCTGTTAACAACTTCCAGGCCTTGCTTGTCAACCCTCAGCCTTCACCAACACCACATCCTTTTCATGTACAAGTCTAAAACTTTAAAAAGTTCAAGAGTAGGTCTTCATTAAGAAAAGGCAGAGAACCCCTAGAATTAATCATGTTGTCCATCTTGTGCAAAAATCACATTTGAGCTTGGCATGTGCAGTGTGCTGGCACCATAACAGATAACAGACTTGATGGAAGAAGACAGTGGACCCCAATTTTAGCTTCTCAGAGTTGCTTAGCTGGACTGTCCAAAGAAGTGGTCATTGGTAGCATTTCAAAAGCATTCCAGGTAGTGAAGATGATGAAGCTATGTAAGCTAAAAACATCAAATCTCTTTGCTTTTGTGGGTACTCTGACTTGGTCTAGAACACTATTGCTATTTATGCTGATTGGGAGAAGGCTCTTCTTGGCTATTTATGATGCCGTAGCATGGCTTGAGTCCTTGAGGACAGGTGAAAAGGGGAGCAGGTAACGCATGGGCTCTGTGGTTTAAGGTCTGAGAACCTCTGCTCCAGTGGTAACCCAGTGCCACGGGCAGCCCAGCCTAAGGATATAATTCTGTACAGCCACAAGCAACCAACAATCCTCATATAAGTTGACTTCTGAATATGACAAATTAACCCTTTCCAAAAATTTTTTTATTCTAAAGTCAGAAAAAAGAATAAAGGGGAGGGGACCAAAAGGCTTGGAGATAGTAGTAATGCAAAAAGAAAATATTTTATGCTGTGGCTTTTTTAGAGTAAGTTCAGGTTTGGCTCCCCCCGCCCCCCCAATTTTGGCATAATGCTTCAGTTCCTTGCTCAGCATCTTCTGAAATGTGGTCCCCCTACCCCAGCAGCCCAGAAGTCCACTTCTACAAGCCAATTCCAGGAGAAAGCAGAGCACTCCTGTAATTCATGAAGACATTTTGATATCCAAAGAATTGTAAATGGACAGAGAATATTTAAAAGCTTCTCAAACCTTGACTGTTAAGTGACCTCAAAGCAAACTCCAGCTTCAGGGTTGCTCCAGCCTAGCAGGTATATGTGCAGCCCCTCATTGTCTTCAGGCTTTCCTCCTGCTGTTTTCTGCTGTGTGACCTTAGGGGCACCACTGGCTGGGACAACAAAGGACTACAAAGGACTGCATCCCTTCATGACTCTATTAGGGCATTTATGGGTTGCTTCCAAGGAGAGGAGTATTGTCTATTAAGGGCAAAGACTTCAGTGAACTAGTAGGAAGAAATGCTGGCCTCTACATCAGTGCTTGACTGTTTATGGTATAGCTGTAGCTCCTGGCAGGAGTTTCCTCCCAAGGGTGGTGCTGTAGGAAGCTCTGAATCATGATGAATTCGGGAAAGGAGTATGACTGCTCTGCTTTACACATGTCTGTCAAGAGGGAAACAATGGCAAGCATTGCCTTACAATAAGACTCCTATTTAACAATATGTCTAAGCCACCAAATTATGAAGGGACCATGCTCACATGCTGTTTGTTCAACCTTAGAATGTCAAACCAACACCTCTCCACACCGCTGCTTTCTCCACACTCGCTCCCAAAGCTCTCTATTCGCTGCTTCCTTCCACTTTTCCATCTGTAGTCAGGAAGTCTTTCTGCTCGAGACATGGGTGTGAATATGAGACTAACTCCACAAAACATCAGATTAGATGGACAATTCATACTGGCAGGTAGAAAGGACTGGAAGCATACTTTTATGTCAGTAAGGCAAGTTCATTTAACCAATGCAAATAAGCAATCAAAATTCAAGTTAAAACATAGTAACTCGGGTAAGAATTACTTTCCAATCTGTACCCATAAACTCCTTTTTATATAACCTTATGTATTGTGCTTTTAAATATTTATTATAGGACTGATGAACTTGTAACCTCCCAAGGACAAGGGACCTGTCTCTGGTCCTCTACGTCCTGGTACTCAGCACTCGTGACCACTGGAATGGTCTCAAAGAGGTTTTCAATCTTGCAGGGAGTATCTGTTAATGAAAACAACATAATTCACTTGTCAAGTAGCAAAGCGAAAGTTTTAGATTTGTGTAATAGAATACAGTTTTAACTGTGCCAGACTAAATTGCTATGTCAGTACTGATTTCTTCCTTCTCCATCTGGAGAGATTTGTGCTTTATCAATCTCTCCTCATTTCCAGGTCCGTCTTATTGCCATAGTACCGACATTTCCTGGCTTTTGTTGTACTGTGGCACAAACTCTGTTTTGAAAGAACAAGAGCATAATAAAAACGGATATGAAAGAAGGACCAGATGACATCACTGAAAATATTTAAGGAAGTCCAGTCTTTTGCATGTTTATAATCTCAGCATGTTAGTTGTTTGTAATATGATAAGAGCACTTTTGATACATAGGGGTAATTAAAAGCCTTGTTGCTCCAACAGTATTTGTGAATTTTTATCTTAGGCTCATAGCAACAGAAAGAGAATAGGAGGTCTTGGTTTATGACCCAAGTGAGCTTAACTTATTTGTTGACCTTGGGTACAACATTTGGTTTAGTCAAATTGCTTAAATTGTGCTTATGCCAGCTATTCACTGAATTAAAAAGAAAAAATAATTCCATCATTAAAGATGAATCAGCATACTAAATTTTCCCTCTCAAAATCTTAACTCAGAGAAATATATGGAATTTAAAGTATCATCTTGCCAAGGTCAATTCCATAAGCTCCATATAGATTCAGCATTATATGTCTGCTCCTTGAATAAAAATCTTAAAAGATTCAAATGTCTCCATAAACAACAATCATGCTAAAAAGTGAAAATATTGACACTTGCTGTGTCACCAAATTGGAACTTTGAGTGTGGAAATAGGAAGGCATCTTCCCCAGAGTGAATTAAAAACAAAGGTTAAGAACATGAACAACAAGCCCTTTCTGCCATGTGCCAGGCTTATACTAAGCTTATCCCATGGGTGTATCTAATTTCCTCCTAACAACAACCCCACAAGGTAACAATGGTAGATTCTACCCATTCTGCAGATAAGGACGCATGGGATAAGGATGACTTGAAAAGCCATACCTCTGCCACCAGGCCTGGAGCCCAGACACCTGTCTCCAAACATGGGACCATAGAGAGCAAACCAGACACATCACAGTGGAGATGTGCTCACCTGACTAAAGCCCAGAAAACAGGATCACCACACTCTGGAGGCCCGGGAAGACTCTGTTCTCTTGTAAAACTCCCCAGTTTCAGCATGAAAACACTGAATGCCCCAGTATGTGAGAATATGCCGATTCTGAATTAGCCTTATTGATGGAGGCAAGCTCCAAAACTTGATCTGAACCTAGTCCAGAAAAAAATTTAGTATTTTGTAGGTCAATAATTGCAGTTAGTGATGTATGCAGTCCCTGAATGTGCAGCACAAGACCACAAGAATCAAAAGCCAACAGCCTGCTAGGGAGCAAAGAGAAGCATTGGGATTAAAAATTCAGGTTTGGAATATCCACATGGATAATCTACATACAAATAATTGAGTGCTGCCTGCACTGATCGGGACTCTGAAATGGAACCAGTGACCCCAGGAATATGCTTCTGCTGTGACCTAGAGTAGTTTTATTCACAGACTTTTCTTCCGTTGCAAAGAAAAAATTGCTAATGCTAAGCCCATGGCAAAGAAATCCTCAATCACTGCTAATATGCAAAGGCATGCATAGATACCTTCTCAAAGCTGCCAGGTATGATTAACTTGGCTAGGTATATATTGGAGAAAGAGCAGGGCAGAATTTCAGAAATTCTACCCCAGAAGCCAGGCCAACAGGTATGTAACGTGGTTGTGGTTTCAGTGTGGACTTCCAATGGCCCCAGAGTCCCCATGACTTTGACTAAGATTTCAAGTTTATAGAGATGAAGCTACTTGGATCTAGACCCAAGCCTGCCCAGGCAGACTGCTGGTATTCCTTGCATGCCAACACAAACCAGCACCTGCCTTGCCTGGACCAGTCCCTACCAAACCAGAACAGAAACCTTATTGTATTATGAAAAAATATTGCTAAGTCTCTTTCCATTCTTTTGGGATTTTTTTCCCCCAAATTTAGCATAGGGGGAGGGTTTGGGACAAAGCTTTTAAACTAGACATACATCTCTGGAATAAATAGCTTCAAGAGATATATCTACTTTATTTCTTAAGAACAATGTTAAATATTCACGCAGGCTCATATGTCAACAACACACACATTTTTATTCATTGCCAGAGAATACCAAGAACTGACATGCTGCATAAATAAAAAAAAATTAGTGTAGGTAACGTGTGAGGTAATGCCTGTACTAACTGATGTCTTGGTAGACTGTCTCTCACTAGCCGAACAGGGCATAAACAGAGTGGCTCATATATATTTAAGGGCATTTATTCTAAATAGAACTATGAAATTCTTTACTGTCTATACACTGTAAGACAGAATATCATAATTATATGGGTGGTCTCTTGCACAAGATTTGAAGTCTCCTGATGAATTGTTTTTTTCAACACTGAGACAGAACAACATCCCTAAGGCTATAAAAATGACTGAATGATAATAACCTTTACCAAAAATAGTCTTTAATGTGCCCAATTTCCTTGTTATTTATTTGGTGAGAATATTGACACTTGAATACATTGCAAGTAAGACTATTGAGGCAGGGTCTCTTTTGCTGTGGTGCATTTTCTCTAACTCAGAACTGCTGATAAGTTATTACTGATCAACAAGAAATGATGTCAGTGTAAAATGGAAGTCACGTTTGTTTGTGCATGATGTTTTTTCCAGCCTGTTGTTTGCAGACCAAGTAACAGGGTAGCTAAAAGCAAAATAGATTAATTAGCACAGTGAACACAGCATGCTCTCGAAGAATTTAGCACTGTCCCAGATGCCCAAGTCTTCAACCTTTTTTCTCCTGGCTCAGATAGGCCACACATCTTGCTAGGAGTGCTGATTGCATGATCCTTCCCAGTCTTTGGCCTTGTGGCCCTTGCTCTCTGCAGCTGAGCAGTCTTAACACTTCTTTACATCCCTTTCTATTAAATTACTGCCTTCACTCTTCTTTAAGATAAAGTAATACATTTAGTGTAGTATGTTTTTACTCACTGGAAATTTTACATATGTATTCAACTGTACCATTATTTTTACTGGGATTATGACTAGTTTTATTAGTACCCTGGTTACCACATTGCTAGGTATTGAGTTGTCTGCCTATAGTACTAATATCCCCATATACCTTTTTGGTTCAATGTGCGATTTTGAAGAATGTGAGTGTTTTCCAGAAATAGTCATATATTGTGGTTTAGCAGAAACACCCATACTTAAAGAGAATGAGTAGGGATGAGATGTGAAATTAACACAAATTTGACTTCCTTGTTCCCGTGGGTGAGAGGCGGATGTGTTTGACAGTTTGAGTGGGTCTCAGCTCTACAGACAGGGGAGGAGAGGGTGCAAGGGAGAACATTCCAGGCTGAAGGCACAGCTTATACAAAGGCACAGGCTTTGGGGAGGATGGGGACCCTGAGGTGTCAATGCTCAATACATTTAAAACCCATAACATTCCAATGTTGTGTGAAAACATTTTATTAAGGACTCAATTGGAGTTGAAAGTGGAAAGAACAGTAGTTGAAACAGAATTCAGTTGGCTGGTGTCAGGCGAAGCTAGGCATCCTAGTCCAGGGAACTGATGGGAATAGAGGAATTAGAGGATGTAAAAATACAAAGTATATTGTCTCTTGAAAACAGAGCATGATGTGGGCTTTAAACTAAAGGACTAACACCAGCACGACATATGTGTCCAACTAGCTGGGTGCTGTGATCTAAATGTTTGCGTCCCCCTCAAAATTCATGTTGAAATTCTTACTCCCAGTGTGATGACATTTGGAGGTGGGGCCTTTTGGAAGGTGATTATTATCATGAAGGTGGAGCCACCATGATTTAGATTAATGTCTTTATAAAAGAGACCTCACAGAGCTCTCTTGCTGTCTCTCCTCCACGTGAGGGCACACTGCGAAAGTGCTGTCTGTGAACCAGGAGGCAGACTCTCACGACACCATCTGCCAGTGCCTTGCTCCTGGACTCCTCAGCCCCCAGAACTGTGAGGAATAAATTTGTGCTGTAAGTCACCAGGTGACCACCCTGTCTATGCCATTTTGATATAGCAGCTTGAACAGCCTAAGAGGCCAGTCACTAGAGATAAATAATAACATGAAAGATAGCAGTCCATATTAAGGATGGAGAAGGGTGACTTCCAGACATTGGTCTCTGGACAGACCCACAAAGAAGTCCAGGACGATATTAAAATTATTTCAAATAGAAGCATTGAGTGTCTGACGTCATTCCGTGTGTGTGTGTACGTGCATGAATACACATGCACACTGTTACACCAAATCCTACAAGGTACTGACATGCATATTGGCTTCAAAATATGCACACTATGGCAACTTCATCATGACATCAAGAAGAGAGGCTTTAGTGATCAGTGACCAGACCATCTCCCCTGGGAGATCCCAGACATGTCAAGACACACCCAGCCAGGATCTTGTGCCCTGGCCAACATGAGCCACAGTATCAGTGGCCAAAGAGCCACTACAGGAAAGTGAGAGTCGGATTAGTGATGAGGGGCCTTCATGGAGGGCTGAACAAGCTGATTCAAAATGCCTGAAAAGGAAAAGAACTCCATTCTCACTAGAGACTTTGTAATTCAAGACTTTGGAAATCCCAGGCAGGAAATGGTTTAAGATCAACCTTTGGAACTGAGTGAATAATACCCAATTCAAAATAAAATTCAGCCATAGATGTGTAAACATATCTAAATTGCAAGGAAAATAAATCTTCAGATGTCTTAGGAGCTGACTCTGTGGCTGCCATAGATACCATGAGAGGGAATGGATATTGTGGGGGTCATGAAGAGATTCCTGGAGGTAGATAGGAATTAGAAATAGAAGGGTGCCAGAACTCAAATGAGTTCCACATGAGATGATGGAGAAGAAACACCTTAAAATAGAGGTAATTCATACTTCAGACAGGGCATTTTTCATGCTTCAAGATGAAAATTACCTGCATTTCAAGGTGTACTCACTTGGCTAACTTTGCCTACTCTTAAGGCTGCCTGTCCCATTACTGTCCAGCTGACCCCAGCCTGTACAGTCACTGGTTTGTGCCTTCCATGATTCCTGACCATGGCCTGGGTCTCCACTGTCTAGGTTCTAAGTTTCTAGACTAGGTGACTCAAGATAAGACGATTTAAAATCTCCACCCAGCTTCTAATAAAGGAACCTAGCAATGAAGCCTCAACCTGTCTCAGGTATAAGATCACCATATTGAATGGGCACTGTGAAAGGAGGGAGGGATGCCTGTATCATCTGCATTAGGAGTGGCTAGTTGTCAATTGTCAGAACCTGTACCAGCCTCTACTCCTACATGTGCCTGAGCACCCAGGAGGCAACACTGCCTTCCTCGCTGGTGAGGAGACACATTCAGCTCCTGCTTTTGGCCTCAAGAGGAGAAGAGTGACATGGGCAGATGTAGCCAGGACAGAGATGTGACAGGAAATTCTGTGCCCCCTTTTCCTAACCAGATGACTCACTTGTCTTCACCTGCAGGCCCAGGCCCTCCCACACTCTGAAATCATTTCTAGCCTTTGGCAAGGTATTTCTCAGGAAGCATTGGCTCATAAAACCTTGGCTGGGTTTCAGCCCTCATTGCTGTGTTTGGGGGTTCATGCCAGAGAGCTAGGCCCGTGCCTGATACTAATGACCCTTAGATTTGTATGATGCAGAAGACTTCATGAAGTACATCATTGAATCCTCCCAACAGACCTAGGAGAAGGCTACTATCCTCATTTTGTGCAAAGGACACTGCAGTTCTGAAAAGTGAGGTCATTTCTCTGCCAAGACTGCCCTTTGCTGTATCATGATTCTCCTGGTCTACCTCATTCCTGCCCTCTGGCCTCACACACTGAATAGTGCCTGCTAGGGGCCTTCCTCATCCTTGAGTTTTGCAACTCTAATGCAGTCTGTCATTTAGCCTACTTTAAATGTCATAAGTATAAATGACGTAATTTGAGAAAACATTTTAACCTTGATCTTTGGCTTACCACACTCTCTGGGCCTGCCAGCAGCCTTCCCAATCTGGTCAAATTTCTTAGTTGTTGGGGGTATTTTGAGCCAATCCTACCCTGCATTAAAGGATGGCTGTCATGGGTCATCTTATCAACAGCAAAATCTATCTGGAGAACACCCCTCTAGACTTTGAGCTGCCTGAGAAGAGTAGGTGAAGGAGTTGTCTAGTCATTGCTCGTAAAAACATAAGTATGCAAGTGTAAAACTCATGTGTCTTGTTGCGGATGACTCAAGCCAGGGCACCCAACTCAATGCCTTCTGGTTATGTCTGCTGCGAAGGGGAGCCTGGAGGAAGAGTGATATTATCCCTCAGGTATTCATGTGGGAAAAAGCAAACGATCACCTCCAGGACATGAAGACTGTCATCCTGGAAGGACCTTCTGTACTCATCATCTTTCATGTGAACTACAGTATTCCCTCACTTACCGCGGGTATTACGTTCTAGACCCCCCGCAATAGGTGAAAATCCGTGAAGTAGGAACCTTACATTTATTTTAGTATTTATATTTTAAAGCTTTATAAACCCTTCCCACACACTTACAAATCGTTCCCAGTCCCTTGTTTAACCTTTCTCACTCTCTTATTAACATTTTCCTCACTTTTATAAACACTACTTATGTTCTTAAACATATTCTACACTCTTAAACCTACATAACTTTAACAAAATACGTATACAGTGCCACAAAATCCCGCGATATAGCGAAAAATTCGCAATAAATAATTAAATATAATATTTTTTTAAATCCCGCGATAAGTGAACTGTGATATAGAGAGGGACTACTGTGCTATCATCCTTTCTAACACAACCTCCTACCCTCCTCCTTCCTTGCCCAAAACTCCCAGCCTCTTGAGAACAGGCAGCAACTCAAATGTAACTGCCCTGGAACTAGGTGGTACTCAGTAGAAGTCTGTTGGTACAGTTCATTTTAAATAGGTGAGCACTTTTGTCCATCTGTTATTTCACTGCCTCTAAATGTGGCGTTTTCAGGACCATCTAAAGTGAATGCATTTACTTTGGATGCCCTTGAAGTGCTATGAAACAAAGGAAACTGAATTGGCTGCATTTCCCACCCAGTTTATTGGGAAGAAGGGTTTTGTTCTGTGTGGAGTGGCTGTGATCTGCATTTCCTCTGCCATATACTCTGTCTTGCTAATACTATGTTGGAATTATTTCCTTAATTTCTAAAGCTGCATGTGCGGAAATGGCTTATATTTCCTGTTTTGATAAACTAATAGAATTTTACTGGGAACCTTGTTCTCAAGCTGGCTTTCTTCTTCATTGGCCCCTTTTTGGATTAAAGGGATAATTCTAAAAACTCTTGCTTGACTGGACTTGTGACAAAGACTTGTGTAGATTTTTTTTTTAACCTTAAATAAGAAAGATGATTATATTTTTGCAATAAGAAATGTTTGTCGTTTATGTCAGTTAGAATGGGTTATTCAAGATCCCTCTGTACAGGAAGTTTGGGTTAGATGCTAGGGGCAATCCAGTGGTAAAATATCTGTAAATTCCCTACAGAGACTTGCTCTTTTTGGGAGGTATGTTGGCTTAAAAAAAGACTTTCTTGGATAAGTTTCTTGGAACATGTGGAAGACAAATATTCTTTGTCTTAGGACAAATGAGTTTTGTTCTTGCATGTTCATATAAATTTGATTAATACTCATTTCTTATGTGCAAGTTGAGAACAATGGCAACAAGCATTTTTTCATTTAGATATAGTGTATCAACTTTAAGTGATACTTACATCTGCAGAAATTTAGGTAAATAACCATGGATTGTTCTTTTAATATGCATGGACAGTTCACGCTGGTAGTTATAGAAATAGCTAGTCTTAAAGAGTCTAAATCTTTTATGTGTTATATTTTTCTGGTATTCAACTTGCTATTTAAACCTATTTTTAAATGTCCTAAATATGAGGACAAATCTGCCATTGGGAATAGTGACAATGAGCAGTTTTCTCGGTGTTTTTAAACGGGTCCCACAGAGGAGTGTCCCTTTTCACCAGGCAGTGGAGGAAATGGTCCCTAATGAAAGCAGCATGATACTCACTTCTCCTAGTGCCAATAGATTGCACAAATAGGAGGTAGGGCCAACAACATGTGGGACCGGATGTTCCCTTAGTCTTGCAGCTGCTACTATCGATCTCTGTTCTGACTCTTTACAAAATTCCATTTATAGATGGCAGAGCAAAGTCTCTGCTGGCAGCCAGAGTGCCAGTGGCTCAAGGCAAGAAATTCTGTACAGGACTCTGGTAGATTCCTGGTTCAGGAAGTTAAAACTCAACTTTCCTTACAAGATTTCATCACTTTTGTTCTGCCAGAGACAAAAGACTGACCAAGGAATCTAGATTGTGCATCTAGGGTGATTTGGATGTGATTAGAATGAACTGAATGCCCATGCTAATAGATCTCCTTTTAAATCTTTCTAAATGTGATGATGCCAAGATTCAGATAAGGCTCCAAAGCAAAGAATTTCCCTATAAAAAGCTAACCAAGAAACCTCTTGTTCAGAGCTTTCCACGTTGCCCCTGGGAACCATGTCTGTTGCATTCCATTTGAGTAGAATATGATCCACGGTTTCTAGAAAATGTATCTTATGCCTTAACATTGCCAAACGGCTCTTAAGGGATCCAAGCCATTTCCAATTCCTAGACTTTCTAATAGCACAGCAGTGCTACCAACTCAGGGCAGGAAGAGTCTTTTAAGAAGATGTTTTGAATAAGGACAAGAGGACTAAAAATGTTTTTGGCATTCTGATTGATTAGAAGCTCAGCAACTGAGTCTTGAGTACTCAGAGATTCTCTAAACATGCCACAGGTGGCTGAGGTCAAAGGGAGCCTGAGGGCTGACGTTTTTCTAGGACAGACATTCCTGAGTCCATTTTAGGCATGGCACACATTGAATCTGTAGGAAATACCGCTTTCTGTTCCACTAAAGGAGATTGCTCAGTGGTTTGCAGTTTTCCCATCATCTCTGAATAAAGTCTCTTCAACAATGCCAGTCCATTAATCTAGTGCAATGCTCCACAGGCTTCAATGTGCTTCCCTGGATATCCTGTTAGAAAGTGGGAGCCAATCCAGTAAATCTGAGGTAAAGTCTGTAATCCTAACTATTGCCAAGGTGATACTGGTGTTGCACCCACAGGCCACACTGGGAGCAGAAATGGTCTAGATGGATTGCTTGATTACCTCTTGATGTTGTGTGTGAGCCCCTGCCTCTAATCAACCAACCTTCTTTCTCTCTCCCCCCTCCCATTTCATTTGTGACACTACTTTCAGGCAAATATTCCTCCAACTCTTTGTTCATCATATACTCTCTCTCTCTTCCTCATTTCTTTAGTGTCCACGGCTCTCTCCACTCCACTCTTTCCCTTACCAGTATTAATTGTTGCAAGGATTACCAATTCTTCATCTCTTCCAGGTGTAGCTCAGAGACATTTCCAGTCTACTATGCTTATGTTTAATCTACTTTCTATCTTATTTTCCAAAACTTATAATTCACATTTATTGTTCAAAACTTAATATCAGTTCCACAACACTTTTTAAGATGTCAAAAACTTACACTGATATCAAGATTAACAACCCTTTCCCTTAGTCTGCAATGTCTCCCAAGTTTCCTAATTCCTCTACTTTTTTTGGAAGGAGCAGATGAATCCAATGGGGCCTCGTCTCTAGGTTGATGGATGACCAGGTAGCTGCCAAGATGGGAGAACTTTCAGGTCTTCAGTGAATGTTCAGTTATTTGCTGAAGAAATTAATGATTAATAACCCTAGTCAACCCCCTTCCACAGTTTGGAAGTTAGATCCACAATTTGACTTGGTCAAGTATCTTGGTAGCAATTGAGATGGCTTCAGTTGGGTAAAAAGGACTGAGGGTGTCCCACACCAGTGGACTGTCCTTGTCCTGGATTATAAAGTGGCAGTGCATTGAAATTGAGTCCTGAGACAGGAGTTGGGGGATCTGGCTATGTAGGGGCATCCTGAGGGTTATAAGAAGAAACGATTCAAATTCCCTGCAATCCAAGATGCTCCCGATTCACTGATGATAATAATCCAGAGGTCTTGCTTTCCTAGGCATGGAGGTGAGTGGTGCTCTGTCTGTCTCCTTGGTAATAGCAGCAAGGGTCTTAAGTTAGGCAGCAGGGAGGTTATTCTTTGTGAGGTAGGTCTATAAGGAGAAGGGAGCACAGTGGAGCGCAAGGGAAAGAGCCCTGGCTAACGTAGTCCGTTATCTGGTATAATTTTAATGGCACTCACCATAATTTAAATTATGTAGGTTTCATTGTATGTTTACTTAATTTTCTTGTCAACTTGTTTACATGATCTATTCCCTACATTATATCCATGGCCCAGCACAGTGCATTGCCCAGAGTAAACAGTCAGTGAAGAATGAATGAAATTAATTAATTAATTAATTAATTAATTAATTTACAAAGTGGAAGGGTAGATGAGTTATCCCAAGATCCCTTCCAGCTGTCATATTAGTTTGAAAAATTGAGGGAGTTGGGTGTTCTCTCATTGGTGCAGCTGAAGGCAATTGTGCCCCTGAACACTCAAAGCTGGGAAGCACCTAGCGCAGGCTCCTTTGTGGTCCTAGAGGCTGAATGGGAGAGTTTCTGAGTGAATATGACGCCATAGGGCTTATGCATATTAGATTCAAGCATTCTTCAGGGAGTGGGAGACCTTAAGCAGTTTTCATGGATCTTCAGCATAATTGGTCTTATTGGGCCATGAGCCATTTTCTGCCCTGGGATGAAGTACTTCAAAAAAATGGGGAAAGTTTGGCCAGCTCAGGTTAATGGCTGAGGCATGATCCATGACAAGGGACACTCTTCACACCTTGAGCAGGGTCCATGGGAGCCTCCTGGCCCACTGATCTTCAGGAGGTCTTAGGAGAACAGGGTTTTGGAATATTGCTCTACACTGTGCTACCAATGGGAATTTAGACTTGAAATGAGAAACTATTGGAGAATTTAATTGACATTTATAAGGGAGCCTGAACCATACAGGTGAAAGCATGCCTTCCTGGATACTCTGAAGTTGAAGATCTCAGCCACAGCCAGCTTATCGCCTTTGAAGGTGGTGGGCAGACTCTTGAGATTTTGATGTAGGGTGGAAGGGAACTAGTCATCTTCATTAAGGAATTGACAAGAAGGATCATGCTTTGTCTTGTGAGTTGTGTTGAGCAGTAAAAGCAAGGGTAGACTCAAGGGCTTGGAGCATTGGCAGTGGTTGGTGTGAGCTTTTAATATTAACTGGTTTGGGAGTGGGGTGGGGGTTGGGACACAGACATGGGACACCACAGAACAGTTCACACACTCCTTATCCAAGGTCCTTGGAAGGGCATTCATGTCCTGAGACTGTTCCAGAGCCCAGGTCCCATAATGGGAATGCAGAGTCTCAGGTCTGAGACTTGTTCAGTCTTTAAGAGATTTCTGAAACACATGCCCTGCCCTGATAAAGTAAGTACTTCTGTTCATCCCAGAGATCTGACATTCCAGTATGTGGTACTTAGGGCTCTTGTTGATGTTGGAATTCATAAGAGTCCCTCTGTGGTATATGTAAGGTGCTGATGGGAAAATACACACACACCCCACATTACATCACACATAGACACATACACATGTACACATAAAAAACACATGCGTGTGGGACTGGAGTTCCATGACGAATAGTCAGTGGTTTGTATTCCTCAGCTCCTGAGACAGGGTATCTGAGCCACTGACACATAGTTGAAAAAGTATTGAGACCAGGAGTTATCAGTCCTTCAAGTCTGAAGGACTTGAAGCTCCAAAAACAAAGAAGCTCTATTCAATTTTGAGCAGGTTATGAAGAGCTCATTTCTATAAATAAATCCAGTGCATGGCCTAAGCCTAGAGTAGAGTCTGTTGGATCAATTTGAAACCATTAAAATTATTTCAACCATTGATTTATATACAGAGATTTGGCAAGTAGCTTTAAAATCAAAACTAAAAATAGCATGTAAAACACCAGATGGAGAATATGGGTTTATGCCTTGCCCATTAGACTGATAAGTCCCCCTACCCTTTCCAAACAACTGGTAAATGATTATTGCATGAACCAGGGACACTTTCCAACATACCTATTCATGTCACAGTCATATGTAATACAAAGTATAAATATGGCAGCTCATCTAGACTTCTCTCTTTGGTGCTAAGGGTAATCCATAAGACCGAGGACTTCGCATGGAGCTAGATTTACAAAAATCAAATATTCAAAATGATAGAATTTAAAAATGAGCCCTACTGTAGATAAACAATGAAGCCATTAAAAACTTGGCAAATACCTAGAATTATATTTTGAGGGCATGAAAGGATCCTATATATGTTTACTCTTACACTGTGGAACTCAAGCTGTTTCATTACCTCACTCGGACCAAAAAGATAACCAAAAGGAGATTCAAAAGGCTTTCCAGGTTTTGGTTTCTTTACAGGATTTGAGATTTTGAGGGTTTTTTTGAATTATTTAAAGTAGTGACTGATACTAGATTAGTAAAGAATTATAAGAAATAAAAACAAAAAATGTAAAACTTTCAATGTAAAACTTTTCAGTGTTCAAAAAGAACATTGAGTAGCTGTTGAGGGCTCAGGAAAACCCTGGCTCGAGGGTTTCGAGTCTGCGTTCACCTCTGTGCCCATCCAAGGTTGCACATTCAGGACGGCCGTGCCGTGGGAGTTACAGAGGTGGCCAGGTAAAACATCTGCATTTCCATGTGAACCTTCAGTGCCGTGCCGGGAATGAGGAGGATACTAGCATGAAAAGCAGACAAGAAAACTTGCAGAGGAAGTTCCCACGTTATCATCTTGTTTAATCATTGAAACTTAACTCAGAAGCGAAGGGAAGGGATTGGCTGATCAGAGGAGAGTGAAGAGGACCAACCTGATTTCCTGCTCAAAATATTTAGTACTGTGAACACCGTGTGAAAGGAAGAGCTCAGACGTAGTCCAATCTCCAAGTCCATATTTTACCAGTAAAACCTAGGTCAAGAGCAAGAAACACCTTTTTCTCCTAAGTGTGGTTACAGTTGTCCAGCCAGAGCACTCACTCAGGTTCTCCACAAACTCATTTAAGAGGTATATCTCAGTATGTGATAAAAAGTTCTATTTTGCCACCCCAACTTGACTAAATAAATACTTTCCCCTGCACCTTCCTCCTACTGTACATGAGCGTTGCTGGCAGGGTGCAAGGAAGGAAGTGGGCTCTCCCCTGCAGGGGGTTCATGGCACCTACACGGTGGAGGTGAGGACTTGTCATCCTGTCAGGTGTATTTGCAAGTTGTGCCTCATTAGAATCCCACTCCCTTTAATCCCCCAGGGTCTGTGTTGTGGGATGGGAACCCAGAGTTGCCCTGCCCTGTTTAACTTAACCTTGAGCACCTCCTCCTCCAGAATGCATCCCCCACATTTACAGACAGAATGAAGGGCACTTTCCTTGTGCCTGGAGTTTTTGTTTTTTGGGGTTTTTTTTTTTTTTTTTTAATATGCCTTATTGATTATGCTGTTACATTTGCCCCAATTTCTTTTCCCTTTGATTCCCTCAACCCAGTGATCCTCCTCCCTCCAGTTGTCCCCCACTCCTAGTCCATGCCCATTGGTTGTGCATATAGTTCTTCTCAACATCTTCCTGTCTACTCCACTCCCTCCTACTATGTTTCTTAATTCCTATACCATCTCCCTCCCTTTACCCCCTTCCCCCTCCCTGCTGACCTCCCCCCATAATGTTCCCCATACCTATAGTTCTTTTTCCACTCTCTTTGCCTATTTAGTTTGCCTTTGTTTCAATTCCCTAGCTTCTGTTGTCGGTGGTTGTGGTAGTTTTCATTTTAATGTTCATAGTTTTGATCCTCCTTCTTCTAAACAAGTCCCTTTAACATCTCATATAACAGTGGTTTGGATCTAATGAACTCCTTCAGTTTTACTTTGTCCTGGAAGCACTTTCTCTGCCCTTCTATTCTGAATGACAGCTTCACTGGATAGAGTAATCATAGCTGTAGGTTTTTGCTTTTCATTCCTTTGAATATTTCTTGCCAGTCCCTTCTTGCCTGCAGAGTTTCTTTTGAGAAGTCAGCTGATAGTCTTATTGGGACCCCTTTGTATGTAATTCTCTTCTTCTCTCTTGCTGCTTTTAAGATTCTCTCTTTATCCTTAATCTTTGACATTTTGATTATAATGGGTCTTGGTGTGGTTCTCCCTGAGTCCAGTTTTTTTGGAACTCCACTGTGCTTCCTGGACCTGGAAGTCTATTTCTTTCCCCAAGTTAGGGAAGTTCTGCTTCATTATTTTTTCACATAATTTTTCAATTTCTAGTTCTTCTTCTTCACCTTCTGGCAACCCTGTGATTCGTATGTTGGCCCACTTATAGCTGTCCCATAGGTTTCTGAGCCTCTCCTCATTTTCCTCACTTTTCGTTTCCTCTTTCTGCACTGGTTGACTGTTTGTTCCTTCTCTGTGTTCCAATTTGTTGATTCGATCCCTGGTTTTCTTTCCCTCACCACTAGTTTCATATGTGTTTTTGTTCATTTCTGTGGGACTAGCCTTCATCCTTCACTGTCTTATTTAAGATCTGCTGTTAGGTCTGTAAGCATTTGTCTAACCAAAGCTCTGAACTGTGCCTCAGAAAGATTTCCTATCTGTTGCTTCATTAGATTAGATATTTGCTGTCTGGTCAGCTGCATCACCAGGATCTCTATCATGATCTGTGCCATCCTGACAGTTTTGTGTTTACCTATGCTTCCTGGGCGGGGCTGTCAACCTCCTATGCTATAGGCGGCGGATCCCTGTGCACTCGTCAAAACGTATTGTAATTAACAGTATTTTACATAACTTTGTCTTTTCTTTGTGTTTCATTTTTGCAGGGTGTGAAGAAGTTTGATGTGCCCTGTGGAGGGAGAGACTGCAGTGGGGGCTGCCAGTGCTACCCTGAGAAAGGAGGGCGGGTAAGTCATCACATTGCAATAAATATTATCTCCCTTATACTCCCATTGTCAATGAAAGTGCCTGAAATTGTCTGATTAAGGCAATTGCACACTTTCCTAAGAAATGTAATACAGGAATGTTCTTCTCTACTGGAACAGACAGTAATGTAATGAAAAATTGAATCAATTTATATGACTTCCTTAATAAATTGAGAATAATGCTCTTTCTTAAGCATCTTTTCTCTTATTCATTGTTATGAATATGTATGTCTGTATATGTATATATAATGCAACTGTGTTTCATACTTATTTCTTACACATAAATATATGTTTTATAAAAATATTACCTAGAGAAAATATAGTTGCATTCATACTGCAATATAGATATTCAAACTAGAGGGCACCAGCCTCATACCACTGAGAATCATTCTAACTTTTAAATTATTCTACTCATTTTCTGAATGTCCTTTATGTAGCCCATTTCACAGATAAGAGAAAAGAGGTCAATATTATTGTAACACCTGGTAGAATTTGAACTGATACTGGGTTTAATATGTTCAAGCAAAGTGGTTGGCCTCTCATTCTGTTTCCGTTAAAACTGATGTTTGAGTCTTGGCATTACTGATTTTTTTAAAAGTTGCTATTTATATTTATGTAAGCCTGTGTCGGTGTATGGCAGTGTGGGCAACAGTATTTTGTTTTAAGATACAGAGTCTTTTGAGTCTTTATGCTTTGAAATCATGCATTTTCTTCTTGGACCCACGTTTACCCAACGCCAAGTTGTAAGAGGCAGTTGGGAATTCTTGCCTGCATTGCCCCGTCTTTGGAAACAGAAATTATTACAGTCCTCAGGTGTTTCAAATGAGTTTCACCAACATGAATCCTGAAGTCAGTTTCTAAAGTAGCCATTCCCCATTTCAACTCCCAGGAGAAAGGACCGTCTTGTTGGAGCAGGGCTCTGGGTCTGGGTGTTATATCATATGTCCAAAAATCAAATAAGTCAGCAGTCCCCAACGGTTTTGGCATCAGGAACCAGTTCATGGAAGACAATTCTTCCACAGACTGAGGGTGCGGGGTCCGGGGTGGGGGGTGGACCGAAAGCAGAGCTCAAGCAGTAATATGAGCGAATTTGCCTGCCACTCACCTCCTGCTATGTTGCCCGGTTCCTTTCAGGCTATGGACCAATACTGGTTGGGGACCCCTGAAATAAGTAACACTTGTAATAGGAAACCTCTTTATAAATGTGGTTTTATTTGATAACATGTGACTAATCAGTTTTTAATAGCAAAGGTCACAGTTGAGGAACTTCTTGCCAATAGCCCAAAGCTTCCATCTCCATGTGCTGCGTTCCTCATGAGTTGCAATCCTCAAGACAGTTTGTTGTTGTTGTCTTACTAATGGGTTCCTCTGCTTGGGAGTGGGGACTTTACACTTTAGGAATTTCTAGCTGAAAATCTTTTATCGGCATTTAACAAGGATATGTTATTTTTTAAGTATATGAAACCCATTCCGTGAGATTTAAAATGCCCCTGGGGTCCTTTGCTATGGATTGTCTCAGCAATGCTTCTGGAGCAGTGATGAAAATGTCTGACTGCAGAACTCTCCCCTCCCTAAGCACTTGCTAGCCTTATATGGGTACAGGGAAGATAAATTAGTGGTATACAAATCTCTGTGAGAATCGCCTGTGCAGGAGGGAGTTCAACTCTAGAGAGACTCTACATTCTTCTTCATCTGATCAGCCAAACAGAACCCAAACAAACTGAGGAGAAGGTTACTGGGTCCACTCTTTTCACTTTGTACAATTTATTTAATTTAGAACCAATATATTAACATTTCCCATGATGCTTTTATAAGAATTTTGTTCTTCAATAAAGCTAGCTTATTCTGATTACCTCAATATGTACTACCATCTGCATAGCAATATATGCTTATGAAATGCCAAAGGTCTTTTCCAAGAGTTTACTAAAAGGAAGGTTTATAAAGGTCCCTAGGTCTCTCTAATTTAGTAAGTTTACAGTACAGGCATCAAAACTTTTTTTATTTCCTATTGTCCCTAAATAAGAAAAGACCTTGAGTCTGTTCCTATGCATTGACAAGTAAAGTAGAAACTTGACTCCTTCTGGTTAACTTCATTAACGTGAGTACTCCGGAACCCACTGTGGGCTTGACTTTCCTATATTCGGACAGATTATTAGTGCTGATCAAATTAAGTTGAGATTTGGCAATTGTCTGAGTAATTTGTTTAAGAGACAGAGCCAAATAATACCCCACCTTGGGGTCTGGCCTGCAGGACCCATTGCCTGTAGTGTTCAGATGGCTCTTCTCTTCACACTGCAAAATGTAGCACTGTCTTTAGTGCTTACACCAAGACTCACACTGTGGCTGGACCATACAGATCCAAGTTGGGTTGTTTCAACAGCCAGTACCAAGGTTGCCCAATTGATTCAGGTGTGCTATTGGATATTAATGAATAAGATGGTGGAAATGACTCATGGTAAAAGGTAAGGAAAAAACCTACTCAGGAGAGATAATGTCATTTATCATTTTCTGTGAGATAAGCCTAGTATATTACTGAAAATCTTTATTGTTAGGACAATTGCATATACTTCATTAAATGATTTCTTAAGATGTAGTGTTATTTCAGTTCTACAAACCTGAAATATGTATATTAAACATTTGGTGATTAACAAATTTACCTGAATGTGTTCCTATAGAAAGCAGGGCTATTTCTGCCCTACTTGTGGCTTAATAGTATATTTTTTAAGTAATGTAATGCATAAAAATAGCAGTTAGATGGATTTTGCTGTTCAGGGAGCTGTGTGCAGAGTTCTTTCCCACAGCTTCCCCTGGGGTCCCTTGCCATATATTTTCCCCACTGTGCTACTTGCAGCAGCGATGACAATGCCTGGCTACAGAACCCTCCACTCCCCAAGCAGCTGGCTAGCTCAGCCTTATATGGGCATGGGTAGAGTTCATTTGTTCCTTGCCATGGTGACAGCCAACATCAAAAACTGTATGTTACTGGATAACTTTTGGACTGTAAGCAAAAATTACAAATGTACTATGGATTCCAATTCCAAATGAATTCTCATGTTACTGAATGAATAAGCTCTGTGTAAAATGTATCGAGCCTGATTCTCCACCCCTGAGGAATTTGGTAGTGGATTGTCCCAGAGAGAGAATAGTTTCTCACAGGCAGAACTACACACAGCCCCGTGGATAATTCCAGTAAGCCAGTAGCTGGAGTATGGAGAAGCGGGAACTGTACCCAGCTGTCTCTGCGCTCCCTGGTCAGAGCTGGGTGATCTAACCTAAGTCCCCTCAAGTTGACACAGGAGGGGCTGAGGACATTGACATAGGGCAACTAACTTATTCCAATCTGGGTCCAATCGGACTTTTTGATGAGTTCTTTTTCCAATACATCAATCTTTTGTGTCTATACTCCTCTTGCCAGATGTTAACCTATATGAAGGGGGATTCTTCTGGGTGGTGGGAAGGGACACGGGCAGAGATGAAAAGAGGTTTGTCTCTCTGTACTCAGGAGTTATGAATCCCTAGCCAATTCTCTACCCACCTCTTCAGTTGTTTAGTGAATTTTAAAAGATCACTTTAAGAAATTATTTAAGACTATTGTTGTTAAGCCCTGACTGCTGTGGCTCAGTGGATTGAGTGTCGGCCTGCAAGCCAAGTGTCGCTGGTTCGATTCCCAGTCAGGGCACATGACTAGGTTGCACGTCAGGTCCCCAGTTGGAGGTGCAAGTGAGAGGCAACCACACAGTGATGTTTCTCTCCCTCTCTTTCTCCTTTCCCCTCTCTCTAAAAATAAAATAAAAACAAACAAATAAACAAATTATTTTTTTTTAAAAAGAATATTGTGTTGGAGGGTCTGTGTTTCAGATAATCTCTCTGAAGTATATTAGAGTACTTAAAAATTATAAGTCCTAATTCACCAATGTTACACAGGGTGATAATGCACAAAGCAAATCAACAAACTAACTTCTCAGACTTTCTCCACCAGTCTATAAATGTCATACCGTCATCAATACCACATGAAAGGTGGTTGAATGGAAACCATCAGACTGAATTTCTGTTATAGAATTTCTGTTGAAGCAGAGTGACTGCCACCATATCATATAAAGATTAGCAGTATAGAAAACAGAGAAAGCATGTGAGGCACCAATTAGACAAAGTCTTTGCCTTTGCACATGAAGTCATGTAAAAAGTTGTGAAATTCTCAGATTTTTCCAACTGAGGTCAATTTTAATTCATCATTTCAATTACCTAGGCAGGTTCCTGATCCCCCAGCCCTTTGGGTTTTGACCCTAAACTCGGATCAGATAGGTAATTTCAACTTTTTAATGACATCAACCTTTAGAGGTTTTCGTAGGCAATCAGATATTTCAAAAATTGGTAAACACAAAGACAGATTAAACCCAAAATGTTGGGAATTATTGAGATGGTTCAATGGCATGTCAGCTGCAGTGGGAAAAAGAGAAACCACTTTGACTAACTCCCAGAGCTCTCTCATTAGCCCTTGAGTGAGCTCTTTATCATCTTCCCCATCCCTCAGCAGTCATCCAAGCTCATTCACCCTCATGGGCTTGATAATACCAGCCATAAAACTGAAGACTAAACTCCCAGAAGGTTGCAATAGTTAAAGTCACTCACTTAAGCAATGACTGAGTGCTTGGGACAAGTTATCTTTAGCTGTTGCATGGGTTTCCACAGTCTGTGGGTCCCTGGACTTTATAAAGTGTGAGCAAATGATTCTTAACATCACAAAATTTCTTAAATTCAACAATGTAAATTAAGGTGAAAGAACCTGGAGAGAAACTGAGTGAAAGGGGAAGCAAAGGGAAGAGTAAGCAGAAAGCTCTTGGAGGTAAGTGCAAGCAGATGAATGGGAACCCAAGAAAATTCATCGTCTGTGGCGCTCATTGTCAGCTCAAACAGGTAGCAACCAAGAGATGAAATAAGCAGACCCCTAGCCTCAGGGAAAGGACTTAGGGGGGCATAGAACAGCTATGAACCACAAGTCATTGGCAAGATCTCTAAGCTGAGATGTAGTCTTGCTAATAATAGTATCTTCTATTGTGTATTACTGATCATAAACCTTACCCTTAAATGTGTATAACCAAGATTTCAAAATAAAACTGAATTTTTTTTAAATGGCTCAATATAAATCTGAAAAATGGTAGACTATTGTGGTGATATGGAGAGATAGTCAGTTCAAAATGTATATACTGTATGCAGTCTATAATTCCCATAGGTTTCCATAAGCAATGTGTCCATCTATCTTAGTTATATGAAGATGCTAAAGTGTTGAATAAAAACTCCAGTGCTGCTATGGCAGGCCTTTTTTCAAACCAGCTGCTTTTTTCCAGGCAGACACTTTTTAATAGTATGCTCAGCATACTTAACGGAAGTCACTTACAATATTTTATGCACTATCACAGCCCAGAAAAGGCAAAGAATTATTCAGAAACAGCCTGGCTTCCGGGCTTTTATAACCCTTGTCTACACATAGCTCTCAACGACTTTCAAAATCGTGTGGTTATTTTTAGTGTGCCTTGGGAACAACAGGGTTCTGGCTTATCCAATGCCACAGTAGCTGCAGCAACTCGATGACTTGGATATTTTCTACAGAGAAAATAGTACTTTAGCAGATTTAAACATGCCCACCTCACTTGGACATCAGGTATAGTGATGTGTTTTTAAAGTGATATTTTCTTTTTTGTCTGCCATCGTAGGAAGAACCCAGCCTCCTTTTGGCAATGGAATTTTCTATTTCTTCAGCACTCAAATATGTAATTTTTTTTTTTTTTAATCATCTATGGACAAGGCACTTGTCTGAGTGAACAGTGGGAAGGGTGCCCTGAACAGCAAAGGCCCTGAGAGAAGGGTGAGCCTGGTGTGTTTAAGGGACAGTGAGGAAGCCAAGGTGATTCTAGGAGGGCAAGGAAAGAGAGACTTGTGGAAGGTAAGGTTCAAGAGAGAAAGTTGGGACAGCAAGAATATTCTGTAAGTCTTGGAGACCATCTGACTGAGTCAGGTGAAAAGCTATTCAGGAGGCTTCTTTAGAAAAGTTACGTGATTTATAACTTACTCAAGTCATAGAGATCTCTATGTAGGGGAGGTGTGAGGTTCATATTTTGGTGATTCATACATTTGGGGTCTAGTTCTAGTCAAAGAAAATGCCATGAGATGTGACCCTAGCAAAGGCAAAGTAATTGGCTACTGAAATTTAAAAACAAATTTATTCATTCAACAGATATTGATTGCACATCTCTCTTTAGGTGGATGCCAGGAATATAGAAGTTAGCAAACCAGTCAATATGCCTAATCTTTTGGAGCTGATATTCTAGTTCTGTGCTCTCCAACAGAATCTTCTGCATACTGTAAGAGGTTTTATTTATTAAAAATAGTGTGTTTATTCTTTCATGTTTAAACTTCAGTCACTTTCAAAGTACTCTCCATTTGATACAATACACCTATGGACATTTTTCACTGCTCAAAACAGTTTTGAACTCATCAATTTTGATGCCGTTTTTTGTTGCACCTCTTCCACATCGGCAAAATGTTTCCCTTTGAGGACTTTTTTCACGCAGGGAAACAAAAAATGTCACTTGGGGTAAGATCAGGTGAATAGAAAGGGTGGGGCATGGGGTCACGCCCTTTTTTGGTCAAAAACCGCTGAACACTCAGCACAGTGTGGGCAGGTGTGCTCGTAAATCACCCATCATGAAATGGGCAAACACGTTGAAAGAGTCTTCATAAAAAATTCACTGAAGCCAAGTGCAGCCTCTCACAACAATGCCAGCTGGTACACTAATACAGATGCGTTCCTTAGAATACTCAGCTACTGGGAAAAGCCTTTACTAAAAAAGCACCTGCCCTCCAGAAGATAATTCCAGTTTTGGGGGAGGGTCCCCCATATACTCTTTTTTCATCATGTGTATTTGAGCATTTGAAGTGTGGCTAGTGAAGTGGACAAAATGAATTTTTATTTACTTTTAGTTAATTCAAATTAAATAGCCCCATGTGGGCAGTGACTACCATATTGAAGATCACAGGTCTACTGCGTGTGGAAGTAGGGAGTGGAAAAAAGAGACAAAATCTTACAGTGGAGATGTAAGAATATTCTGGATATTACATCCTAGACAAAAATAAAACAATAAAAAGTCAAAGTTTCATGACAATAAGACCAAGATTTGTAATCTCTGGGCTTATCTCTTTACAAAAAAGATATTATCTCAAAAATATGTAGACCCACAAGTAAAGCACATTGGAAATGGTATAGATTGTCAATAAGCCAGATAGGAAAATTCGCTTAACTGATTCATCACCACATCATCTACCTTACTGCATGGCCTCCTTAGGGAAATTGTATTTTTTGTGTTTCTAACTTGAGCTCTGATCAAGGTGCTTCTCTTCTGAAAAGTCCTTGTCTGGTTTCTTTGGTGGAGAAGATCTTTGTTAATCCAATCCACAGCTTGCTTGCTTTCCTGCAGGATTAAGTAAGCGTTATCTTAAAGTGGGAATTTTAACAAACTGTTGTAGAGATGAGTTAATTATGCAACTGGGGAAGATAGAGGCAATTATAAATATTTAATTTCATAAAGGACCATTAGAACATTCCCCAGAGTTGATGGAAAACGGGCTAGTTCAGTGCTCGACAAAAGGATGAAATTTACCACCATCTCACTGAATGAACTCAAAGAGCATCATTAGAGACAAAATCAGTGATTAGGGAAAAATTGATTCCCATGATCATTGAAATTATCATTTCCTTTATCTGAAGCATGACAAGACTTGACCCTGGATTCTGTTGTGTCCTACTAGCAAAATACATTGTTAAATAACAGCTCATAAAAGTCATTGGTGAAAATTAATCACAGTGGCTGTGATTAACAGAAATTGTCCATGACACAGCAGTGAAACAGGTATTTAATAGATTATGTAGTTAGCAGAGAACACATTCAACTAGATACAGTTCAATGATTAATAATGAAGCATTGGCACATTGCCATCTTCGTACCTGAGTGCAGAGGAGGAATTTTCAGTGTTTTCATATTTTATTTATTCATCTCTTCCTCTTTTGGACACACAGACCAAAAAAATGCTTGGCAGCCTACGTCATATTCCTTCATAATGAAAAGAGTCATGCTGCATTCTTGATTCCAGGTGTTGCTAATGGAAAATAATTGCCTCAGTGCCTCAAACAGCACAGATCTTCAGTGAGGTGTCTGTCTATCACCTGGAAATGCAGGGGAAGCCCACTGTCTTTCTGGGAGAACCACACACCCATATCCATATATTCCCTTCTGAATATACATCCAAACAAACCATAGAGTATAAATTTTCAGAGCTCAGGCAAAAGAGGGAACAAACTTAAGAGAGAAAAATTACCACTTTATAAAACCTAGGCAGGTCCCCGTTCCCCTAACCATGAACTATGATCAGATGTGTTTTTGAAAAATGGGAAAACAAGAATGTTAGTGGCAGTGTGGCTTTTGCAGAAACACAAAAATTACCCCATGAAGTAGGCCAACTGGTCGGAGCAGATGTAGGAGAGGGCCCATGAGTTTCCCACAGATTTTGTTTGGCAGCCTCAACAGGCAAAACCTCTGAGGGACAGGCTCTCCAAACTGGCCACTGTCACTAAAAGTGGTGACAAAATTGTTAACTGGGTTCTGATCTGAAGTTGACAGTTCTGCGAAAATGACTCTTCATGGCTTCAGGGAAAACATAACCAGGACAATAATGTTAATAACTATTCAGTGTCTTGATTGTAAACCCTACACAGGCTCCAACAGACTGTTGATAAACTTGGCTAAGAGAAATGAACATTTCTACTGTTCTTCGAAACCAAACTAAAGCTCTTCTTTAAGAAATCCTTCATTTTACTACCTATTGATAGAATGTTGTGACAAATAGAGGATTAAAGCATTTCCCCCTTTCTGTTAGACAAGAAATGCAATCTTCAAAGACCTTTGTTTTGTTTCATTCACTTCCAATTCATTCTTAGTAAACAATCGCAGGATTTCTGAAAAGATCAGTGCAAAATTCTTACCAAACATGATATACTTTATAAAAGCTACTCTGAAAATAGAATTTTTTTTTTTTTTTCAATTTTGTCTTCCCTCTCCCAGTAGGGTAAGAGTATCTAAGCTTGTTGAGTCTTCCTATGGAAAAATGTAAGACCTTCCCTGTCCAATTCATGTCCGCCATCCTTTAGAGTTGGGCTGTCTGTACAAGAGGCTAAATGCTCTTCTGTCTAAGACCTCTTGCTTCAGATCTCACCTATAATAAAGAAAAAACTAATAGATTGTTTTCCAAAGTTTTGAAATTCCTTTTTGTTTTCTTCCAGAATAGTAAAATAATAACCAGAGGAAAATGGCAGAAATGAACAAATCAAGTAACATATGCACATTTTCTTCACTGAGGGGCCTTTTGAATTTGCAACCCAAATATACACATACTGGGGGTACCTCAGGAAGGAGAAAGCCAGGGTCATCTCATTTCTGCCTTATTTTCACTTTGTTTAATCAGAGGGAACTGCCTGTGTCCCAATAGCCTAAGATGCAACAGACATCACTGGCAATAGGGTAAACATTAATTTATTTTTAACTGCTTTCGGCATCTCCAAATTGTCTTAAGAAACTGTGCAACCTGAGACCCTGAACAGCCTGCCATTCTGAGCCCTCTGGCATCCCACCCAAACTATTCTATTGTGGTGTAGACAACCAAATCATTCAAGTTGTCAGATGTCTGACTCATATAGGAAATACAAAGAGGCCTTCAAAAGATCCTATGTCCCCACTAATTAGAAAGATCAAAATATTTCTGTCCCTTTCCTCTGTGTCCAGCATAGAAGTTTCAATTCTAGAAGAACTGAATCAGGAGTAGTTTCCAGTAACCCCATACAAGTCCTATATTGATAGTAAGTAGTTTCCCCCTAAGCCACCATGAGGACTTTTAAAATATTGCCACAGGAACAAAAGTTTTTGCATCCAAAGCACTGTTAGGGTGGATAATTCTTAAAGGTTTGGAACCAGAAAATAAAAATGCCAAAAAGAAAGAAAGGAAATGGAAATAATTAATGCTGAGTAAATAATATCTTTGGCCTAATAAGTTTTTGGCTGCATTGTCAGCATCATTGTTTTTTATTAAATTGTTGTCTTTATAAGGTACTATAACTGTTCTTCAGTTTTGAAGTCTGCTTTAAATAAAGAAATAGAAGGATGAATGAACTCTATGGTGAGATTGGACTGTCTGTAATAAAAACTAAGGGCTGACTTGTTTAGCTCTTCACAGTAGTAATTATTTTTAAGAAAATATACTAAGTGGTGAGAATGGCATTTTTAAAGCCTTGTGAAGATGGTAGGTATGTTTCAAGAGAATCTTAATGTCAAGATCAGTATTATGCATCTGCCAAAACTAGCCTTTCTTAGATTTGGTAAAAGACATATTGTCATGGCCTTTGAGGACGAATGAATTTGCAAAGATTTGGAACAAAATTAACAGAATCCTGTGACCCTCTAGGAAGCAGTTCTCTTGTTTCTGTTGCTTTTAACATACTACTCTTTTCAGCCCAGCTTAGAGAAGTGGCAAATCTTATAACCCGGCAATGAGGATACACACGCTGCACTGAGGACAAAACTCACAAATCTCTAACCAGATTTTACTGTATGCACCCACAGCCCTAAGCAACGCCACTGCAACCTAAAGGAGAAAACTGATTAAGTAACCCAGATAATTCAAGCACAAGTCTGAAACAGGAAGGCGGGCTTCCTCGTGGGAAGGCCTTGGCATGAATTCATTTAACACCTGATATTTTACTAATATTTACATTTCTCTTTATAGAATGGTAGAATTATTGATCAGGTGCACTAACAAATCTTCTCCCTAACATCATACCCAGGAAAGATGGAAGAATGCCTCTGAGATAGATGAATAATCTTCTGTTCTTAGAGGGCTCTGTGGAAGGAAGTTGGACAGACTTTACTGATAATTTAATAGGAAAAAAACAAACCTCAGCATAGATTTATATACATCTAGAGTAAAATTTATTTTTTTAAAAACCTCAATGTAAATTAGAGTACATTATTACAATCTAACTCCTAAAAGTTGAAATAAAGTGTTCAACTCTTCAAAAACAGAATTTTTCTTTGAGGTTTTCATATAACATTGAGTCCCACTTAAAATTTCAGAATAAGGTTTATTGCATGACTACACGTAAAAGAAAGCCAGTAGGAGACATGCCATGACAACAAATGAAGTGAGCATATTTAAGGCCCTAGAATATTTCTTTCTGTTCCTTATTAGCTTTACATCTTTCTTAGAAATGATTTCACCTCTAGTGGTGTTTTTTGTGAACTTGTTTTTCCTTTAAAGAGTATATTTTGAAAGCAAGAGATGCCAGGGGAGTGACATTAGCCTGCTTCTTCTCAGGTGCTATATAAGAAATGACTAAAGATCATCCTGAAGACCTAGAATTACCCTCCCAGGTTATAGAATAAAGTTATATTAGTGCCATAATTGTATTATATTTAAACAGTCATTTCTTTTACTGTGAGGATACTTTTATTAAAGCTGGGGATGGTAAAACAAGGAAGGGCTTACTCTCAGTCAACTTGAGGCAAGGAAAAGAGAGCTGAACTAAATAATAGCATTAGGATGTTTAATTTGAAATCCAAGAAGGCTAAAATGATGCATTTAGTGACAATAGAGCTATTTTAATACCTTCAGAAGGATGACACTACCAGAATGACCATGGTAGCCTACAGGAGGTGGCACATCACCATGGCATCTCCTACAGCTACTATCCCCAAAGCTCTTAAGGAAGCTGGAGCATAGGGCAGGTTTAGCTTTGACACAAACCTACTTCCTCGTCAGGAATCCCACCCTCCGCATTGCACGCCACAAATATACACAGGCTTAGATGCCCAGCCTCCAGCATTTCACTCCAGCCACAAACTTGTACTCCATCGAGTGAGCTTTCTCTCCTGTCATTTCTTTACCAGCCACCAGTCAAAACCTCATTTCCTCCAAATGTACTGACCTCAGCAGAATTTAGGGAAGAACATGAGCTCCTAACCTTTTTCATATTAAAGTATAGATTGTTGCTTTCACTGCATCCCAGACCCCCTGACCAATTGCTCGTGTGAAAACAGTCACCTCCTTCTAATCATCTTTGAGTTTCTCACTTCCCTTCTTTGGTCTGGCCTTCAGATTTGAACTCAGCTTTCTAGAAGCTGCCTGACCAGTAAGGAGTAAAGTGAAACCATATTCTCCCCGTATGTGGATGCTATGCTCCTACAACACTGTCTTTAAATCATGTCACCATTTTATACCAAACATGTCACTGCATTGGTTCACAAGCATTGTATTTCTATCAAAAAACCTTTTTCTTTTCTTTTTTTTTTATTGTTTATTATTGTGTTCCTCTTTGTTTTTGCTTCCTGACTTTTGGTAGTCCATTTTTGCGATTGATTTTTTAAACTTGATCCAGGCTTTTACTTTGATTCCTGTGAAATTATTGAAAGGTACAGCTAAGGTTTCCGATTTGGAGATGGGGGAAAATGAGGCCTTGATATTTTGATATTTTACCTCTCTGTTTTACTTGTCTAAGACTGATCTAATTCAAACACAGACTTTCCATGATGATGGCTACTAACCAAAAAAGATTTCTAAATGTTAATTGCCACTGGTATTTTTAGGATTTTATTTTGAGGATAGCATTGATGAAAAGGGATATGTAGCCATCTGCATACCCTCCAGTGGAATAATCAGACTAAGGAAGTAAACAAAAAGAACTTTGTGGATGAAAATGAACTCCTTAATTCCAGAAGATTAAAAAGAGGTCTTTAGTAGAAGGAAATAAAATTTAACAAAAAGGATACCCTTCAAAAATGTCAGTTATCTTGGAAGGAAAGATGAGTAATGGAAATCCCATGTTGATCAGAAAGATGAATAGATTAGTCCTTTGAAAGTGGCATTTGTGGAGGATGGGGGACTCGCACTGTCTCCTGCATCTTTTCCTAGCAGTCACTGAAGTAGCAAAAGAAAGTTCCTAGAATAAGATAATTCTCATTAGAATTAATATATACATAATACAATAAATAAGCTTGGGATTTTGAAATGTAAATGGATTATTTTCTTAATTGTTCTCTCTGATAGTTTATTACTGGTATATAAAAATGCAACCAATTTCTGAATATTTTGTATACTGGTACTTTACTGAATTCACTTATTAGTTCTAGTAGTTTTTTGGTGGAATCTTTAGGATTGTCTATATATAGTATCGTGTCATCTGCAGATAATGACTTTACTTGTTCCTTCTTTTTCTTGACTGATTTCTGTGGCTAGGACTTTCAATACTAGGTTGAATAAAAATGATGGAAGTTGACAACCTTATATTGTTCCTGATCTTTGGGAAAACACTTAGTTTTTCCTTATTAAGTATGATGTTAGCTGTTGGTTTGTCATATTATGTCAAGGTATGTTCCCTGTATTCCCACTTTGCTGAGAGTTTTTATCATAAATAGGTGCTGGATTTTTGTCAAATGCTTTTTCTGCTTCTGTTAATAGGATCATATGGTTTTTATCCTTTATTTTCTTTTTGTGGTATATCATATTAATTGATTGGTAAATATTGAACCAACCTTGCAGCCAGGAATAAATCCCACTTGATCATGGTTTATGATTTTTAATGTATCGCTGAATTTTGTTTGCTAATATTTTGTTGAGGATTTTTGCATCTGTGTTCATTAGGGATATTGGCCTATAATTTTTCTTCTTTTTTTTTGTATTGTCTTTGTCTGATTTTGGAATAGAGTAATACTGGCCTCGTAAAATGAGTCTGGGAGCCTTTCCTCCCCATGAATTTTTGGAGTCATTTGAGAAGGAGAGGTGCAGAATCAGCTTTTGTTGTGTCAGGGGAGTGCTCAACACAGGGACAATGGTAGTTATCCCTGCAGCTCTTGCCCTGAAGCCACACAACTCAGTTTCTCCCTGTTTTTCTCTGGCTCCCCTCTCCCAAACCACTGTACCTCCACCAGAGTCTTTGTCAGTTCCTGCAAGAGTTTGCACATGGGCCCTTTAAGAGGATCCCTGGGTTTCCAAAAGTCTTCTGTCTCACCCAGACAGCCACAATCCCCAGCTGTTATGTGGGCTCCTCTTCCCAGCACTGGTGTTTACAACTGAGAACGCTTGCTCCTCCGGGGCCCTCTACAGCTCAGGTATCCCTCCAGGTTTTCAGTCGCCTAGAGCGAGCTCCTTTTGGGTCTCTACCCTTCCTACCAGTCTCTGTGTGGCTGCTTCTTTATATCCTTAGTTATAGGACTTCTGTTTAACTAGCCTTCATATGGTTGTCCAGCTAGCTTGTGTATAATTTAGTTATGATTTTGGTGTGGTCTTGGAAGGAGGTGAGTACAGTGTCCACCTAAATCTGCCATCTCCGGTGTGTATTTTTAATGCCCTGAAGCTTTTCTAGAATATACTATTGTCATTTTACATTTACCAAGTTTTTACATCAAACCTAGTCCAGATGTTCCTAAAAACTTTGAAAAAATATTGATAAATATTTTCAAAATCATCAAGTGTTCTAGATGTATTTCTGCATTTGGCATTAATATTCCCCATTCTTTGGGAAATATTTTGGGAGGTGGCATTATTCTATAGGATTACTCTAGAATTAAACTTTTCTGCCTATGGTCTGACATTGGCTATTCCAGGAATTCACTGTCATTCCCAACTCTACCATTTATTGCCCCATTAATCTCTATATTCTGTTGGCTTTGCATCTACAGGAACTCCCAGAATAAATGAGAGGGAGTTGGTTCATAGATAGGAAAGGAGGCAGGAGGCTGCGGGCATGACCAGGATCACATTCCCACCGTGAGTGGCTGGGGGAATTCCCTTGCATTTTGCTTTTTTAAAATAAGGATATTCTGTCTCATCCTGAGACTTTCCAAGCATTCTTACTATTTTTCACAGAAACTTTAAATATAAAAGAAGCTTGTGCAACTGGAAATTTCAAGAGGTTATTGACAACAGTCAATTGACTTCCCTGAGCCAGACATCCCGGGGCCCCATAAACCACCATTGAGGTGGATCCTTTGAAAGGTCCTGCACAAGGGCAGGGTGAAGCACAGAGAAACATTTCCAAAACCTTTCAACAGACATTTTTGTTATAAAAAAAAAAAAAAATGTTTCTGTCTCTGAAGACCAAACCAGATTGACCCATTTTTTCTTCATGTGATTTGTGAGCTGTTTCAGAATCTTGTAGGTCTCCTTTCTACAGGTTAAGGGTGTGGAAATGAGAAATATCATTCTGTGTAGTTTTCTCTGAAACTATTCAGTGTTGTGCTATTGTTTAAAATTTAGAGACACTAAAAGTTTATATGTATATAATTGTGATACTTTTTTTTTGACATGTTATTTCTAGTATGCTTTTTGTTGTTGCTGTCTATAAGATTTCTCCTGTTGCCACTATACAGAACCTGAAAAGACAGAGAATTTTCCACTTAAACTATAGATATTGCACTGATATTTTTCTGCAGTGCTTTAAATCTTGTTGTGTGGTCACGGCAGTAAAGCATATATTATTTTAAAACCTTCATATGAAATAGTCATTAGTATCTTTTTCCATTTTTTAAAAAAAGCAGGTGTTTCCTCTGCCTTTTGGCAGATTTTGTTGTTTGTCTTTTGTTTGTGTGTCTAAATTTCCCATTGTCTGAAGCATACACAGTGCCTGTTATTAAGGTCATTGTTCTGGTTCACATGATTTTATTTCCAAAATTCAGTATGGATTCAGGTGTATGTTAGCCACTATGGAACAATCTATCCCATTTTTTAATAGCCATATGGTTTAGCAACTAAACTGTTTATTTTTGTACACATAGTATTTCTAAGAGTTGGGATGTCCGCTGCCTGTTTTTGTAATTAATAAAGAATCATGATGATTTTATTGTAACTTTTTCCTACCAATGCTCTTTCTCATTTGGGGTATCTGTTCCACTTTAATAGCACTCTTCGGCTGCAAAATAGCCATATTCATTTAGAATCTCAAACTTTAGGATTTCTATTACACATGCCACTCAACCAATACCAATTGTGTTGCAAAAATATGTTGTAGTAGGAAAATGTTCTAAAATGTTAGCCTTCTTCACCTTCACAGTGTTGATATTTAATTGGACTTCTAGTAGTAGCTAATACACGTTCAAGAACATATTTTTTCTTACTTTCATAGAGCGTTTATTGTAAAGGGATTTTAATAGTGAAATACTTGACATCTCTGCTTTAAAAATAAAAATAAAAATATCTTGTAGAATAGTTCTTCCAATCCCAATGGGATCAGTTAATAACTAATTTGAGTCAGCCATTATACTCAAAGTACTATACTAAGATTTTCAATAACACTTAGCATTGAAACAAATGGCTGTCTCTCCTACACTTATATGCAGCATAGTTCCACCTCAGGGTACTTCCTGTGTTCAGATCATGGCCTTCAGGTCTAGCCACCACTCACAGATATTTAGCTGTACACATGTGATAAAAATAACCAAGTAGCAGAGCTTAAGGACTGGAATCCAGGTTACCCCTGAAATTATATCCTGCAGACTGCCAGACTTTAAAATTATCACATCTTCATACCCCATCTTCCAACATCGGTTAAGTTGACTCCTTATCTCTGTTTTCTTTACCCCTTTTTAAGTGTAGGTTAATGGGGCTTGTGCCAAGGTGAAGCATCAGTTTTATTTTTACTTTTTTTTTTTAATTTCATGACTCTCCACAGAGAAACCACAGTACTCTATAGCCATGCCATCAGCAAATTTTGCATGTCTGCAGCATAGACTAAGAACCCTGGAGTAACTCCACAAATTATCCATCTCAAGAATTTTTAACTGAACTGGACTTTTATTAATAAGACAATAGTAATTGTATCCTGTTCAATTTTAGCACTTGATATGAATTTATAGGAAAATAAAAACAGAAAATGATGTCCAGTCGGATCAAATGAGTTGTAATGATACTCAGTACTTATTGATGAGTGAGGTACTAGGTAAGAGCTTTGCATTCATGAACTCTCAACCCTTATAAGAGTTCTGTGATATGGACCCTGTTTTATGTTGAGGAAATTAAATAGAGAACAATAAAGTGAGTCATTAGAGAATTGAAGAAACAAAATCTGAACCCAGACCAAGAGCCCACACTCTTGACTATTCTTGAAGGTCACCCTTCAAAATCTGGGTATGATATTGCATATTTGAAACTTAATTGTTTCTCATTAATTTGTTCTTTCTCAACCTATCATTTCTGCATCGCCTGTTTCTTTTCCTAAGCAAAACCACAAAGCCAGAAAAGAAACAAAAACACACAAAGCCCCAATTTTGCAAATTAAAAATCCATCCTTTCTCCCATCTACTTGTATTTATCCTACTCTCTCCTCTTCTGGAAGCAGTTTTGTTCCAAGAATTGGCACGTCGGCTTGGCACTTCTAGTTTTCTCCTTTTTCCCGTCACCACCCATTCCTCTCCTCCCACTCAGCACCAGCTTCCCACTCACCTCTGCACCCACCCGCCCCATCCTGTAACCTCATGCTGATGCTAACACCAGAATTTCACTAAATAAGTGGTTTTCTGCCCTCTTCAGACACATTCCTGAAGTTAAAGAACACCCTGCAGGAGCAAGAAGTTTTTCAAGACTTCTTTGCACATCAAGGGATGATATTGTGTAGCTCTGCCAATTAACCTCTGTAGGGGGGCATTCAATCCTAAAATTAATTTGTATAGCCCCTAGTTTTAAGCCCTCTTCTTTCTGGCCCTTTCACTTTAGGACTTACCTACTCAAATGGGGCATATGGAAGACATCTTATGATATAAGGAAATGTAGTGAAGATGTGTTGCAAAATTGGACTCTAGATGCAACATGGTCTTGGTGTTCAGACGTGAGAACAGGTGTAAGTCTTGACTTTGGAGTCAAATTCCAGCTCTGCCACTTGTGTCTCTAGACTGTGGGTGACTCAGATATACGCCATTTACCATCTATTTCTTCTTCTTTAAAATGGGATAGTAATTAATACATGCCTACCTGAAATAACTCCAATGAGATGTAGTATCTTAAATGATTAGTTCAGTGCCTGGCATACTCTAAATGCTCAGTGAATAGTGAATATGATCGTGGGTATTTACCTTTCCCTAGAATTTCCACAACTAAAATCCTCACATAAATTGTAAGTCAAGTGGGCATTTTAGAAGGTTGTTGTGTTTATGGGTGAGTACCCCTACAATTAAGGCTATACTTGAAAGTGCATAAGGGCAAATATTTTGAACTTTGAGGTCTTTTAAAAATTTTTAATAAAGAAAAACATGATTATGTTATACCTGCATATGTAAATGGATTTTACAATTTTTATTATTAATGTTTTTTGTTTTTCTGATCTGCAGTAACATATTTTAATCCTCAAAATGCCCTGCATAAATTAAGACTTTGTCAGCTTATATCCTAATTTTAATAATGTATACATCATTATCCCAAGCAAGTACCATTAGTATCACACTGTTCACTTTAGTTAAACAATTGTTTTTCTGAAGAAAAAGTATTTTATATTTACTGGCTTAGGAATTCTGCAGTATATAAGGGAGCTCTCCCTCCAGGCTCTGGCTTGTTCATAACAGTAAGAGATGTGTTGATAAGCTTGCTATCTGCCTGCCAGCTCTTTCCATCTTAGAACTAGGTAGAGTGTAAATGAATACATAGTTTCTTTCTCTGCACTGATGCTAGCAGATCTGAGACTCTGGAACACATGTGTCAGAGGACTAGATCCCTCTTTTCATTGCTGTGCCTTTTCTAATGGCTATGACTAATTGCTACTTGATACTATATTGGTCTCCATCTTCCTGAGGTGCATTTTAATTAAATTGACTTGTTTCATATGTTTGGCACATGGATTCCAATTCATTATACAACATAAAGTAGTCACTTTCCAAAAAGTAGTTATGTGCTATTAGCATCACCATTTTTCTGGTATATAGTTTTTAAGAGAGTTTTACCAAAAATTCAAATAATCCTGGAAATTTTACATTTTTTTAATTACTTTTTTTGCTTACCAATTTGTGGTTTTCAAATTTTAATATTCATACAAGTAGCTGAGGAACTTATTAAAATGCAGGTGCAAATTAAGTGGGTTCAGGATGGAGCCCGAGAATCTGCATTTCTACTGCCTTTCCGGTGATGCCAATGCTGCTGGCCCAGGAACGCCCCACCCCCCCAGAGGTTTTTCTGAGTGGGGTGCTCTCTCAACACTCAACAACAAATCAGAATATTAGCAAATATTCATCATACACCCTAAAAGTGATTTTCCTTACTTTGCTATGGAATTAGACCTCCCTTGAATCAGTGATCACTGATATTTAGAATAAATGTCCAATATGGCTTCTGTTAAGGGAGACTTTCACAATGTTGCTGTGTTCATCACTGATGATCTCTCCTACCAGCTGAGGTTTGGGCTCCTGGGCCCACCACATGCTCATGCCACCTCCACCACCAGGGCAGTTATGATTACGTTCACCAAAGTAGATTATCACATCACATCTTGTGGGCAGGACATTTCTATTCTCCGTGCCATGAACGCCATCTCCATCCTTGCTTGATGTCACACTGTTTTTGTTCAGACAGAGCATTAGTTACATCTGCTATTGGCTCCTCCCCAGCAGAAGCTCCTGTCTCCCCAATTTTGCTTCTGCCTGGGTGTTCTCACCCTTTTACTCGCCATCCCCCTCCAGCTAGTTTACACACCCTGGAGGTGCACTGGTCAACAGCACATTTCAGTAGGAGCCAAAATCGCCTAGACTGGAAGGTTCCTCCACCCTTTCCTGGATGTGCTCGCCCCTCACTGAAGACCCTAAACAGGGTGCGCAGTCAGGAGGAGTGGGAATGGTAGTGCCACTGGAATTGTTTGACTGTTAGGAAAAGCTTTCCAAAATAACCCCAAGAGCCAATTCTTCAAAAGATCACTTCTCTCCCCCCAATTTTTGTTTGTTTGTTATTTTTGGTTTGACTGTGGAGAAATTCATGGAGTTGAGCTAAACTTGGTGAAATGTTACTTAAAATCAAGGTAGTAGAAAAACATGTTAAAGAAGGTAAATGTCATTTGTGAGCAGTCAAAACCCAGTTTGGAAGAGTGATTTATTTGCTCTTAAAAAAGAACAGATGGGGCTTGTGAGAACTCAGCAGAGATACAAAGCATATCTTACAAGAATGTTAAAAGCCACGATCACATTTTACATCACTTTGGCAAAGAATATAACCCAGGTGTCTTGAATCAAACTATAATGTGAAATAAAGAATTTCAACAAGCTTCATCAAGCCTTTGTTCTTTTTAAGTAGCGTTTTTTGTTTCCTCTGCTAAAAATGAGATGTACGCATCTTTAATTTTTATCTTTGTTTATACGGAGTCTTTCCTATCATAAGGTTAAGTATTAAGGATTTGCTGACCACATGGTTTATAAGTAAAACACAGAGACAGAGGGGAAAGTTTGGTTCAAAAAAGTATGTGGAACAAATTCAGAGAATTTTAGATCTATGAAGGGCCTAATACCACCAGTAAATCTTATTTTGCAAATGAGGAAACTAAGGCCCAACATAATCTAAGGATACATCCACAGCCATGTGACACGACAGATGAGCCGCCGCCACCCCCAGGAGACTCCCTAGGAAAAAAAATATATAAAAAATCACAACAAATCAGGCCACCTTTTAAAATGGATTTAAAGAACTAAGTGAAAATAATAATAACTGAAGTAAATTGATTCCAAGAAAGAAAAATAATCAGTGAAGTCTGTTTTACAAGGAAATAATTGAAGCAAATTCCTCTGTATCAAAATTCATATTAAAATCGGTCCCAGGGGGCACTTCCTGAGTGCAGCATTCTCTACAGACAGCATTTGAATGATGTGTAGGAGGTAAAAACTCTTTGAAAGACTTAAAAAAATATTTTCAATCTGATCTAGACTGTCCTGAGGCAAGTAATTTAATTCCTCGGTGCATTTCCTTATCCACACCCTCATAATAAGACTGCCTGTCTCACGGGATTGTCGTAGAAAGCCATGCGTTAGTATCAGTCAACAAAATCATGAATGAAAGCTGCTCCTGAGGAGACAGGACCATCAATGTGCCAGCAAGGACTTTCCTCGATTGCTCTCCAGAGCTTGTGAAGGGGAGATAATGGAATTGGCAGCGTTCAAGCCCCAGTTATGCTTATACTTGGCGATGATTCACCAGAGCATACCTATTCCATAGGTACAGCCGAGCTTTAGTTTCTGGTCTTGAGTGGCTACAGCAGGGCTTCTCAACAGGGGCGGTTTTGCCTCCCAGGGACATTGGACATGTCCGAAGACGTTTTTGTTTGCCATACCTGGAGGGAGAGTATTCCTGGAATCTGGTTGATAGAGGCCAGGGATGCTGCAATACACAGGGGCACCCTCCCACCCACCCTCACCCCCCCAACACACACAACAGAGAATGACATGGCCCTAATGGCAACTAACAGTGCTGAAGCTGAAAATCCTATGCATGTGAGTACACTGAAAAGAGTTACTGTCATTTCATGATACAGCAAAATTCCACAGGGTAAACTTCCTCCATATTGCTACTCATTTCTTTCATTTATTCAGCAAATGATGTGAGTTCCTACTATGTGCCAGTCCCTGGGCCATGAGTTGAGAGACCAGGGATAAGGGACAGAGGTTGGGCTCCCAGACTTCCTGCCATGGTGGCAGCTGCATGACTCCTCCCTCCTGATGCACCCCTAAATCAAAATTTGGAGGTGTCTTAATGGTTCGTCACAGACCCTGGAGCCAGAGTGCGCATGTTCAAATGCTGGCTCTTCCCATTCATACATGCCTAATATTGGACATGTTTCTTCTCTTTGCATGACAGTTTTGTTATCTGTCATCTAAGTGATGGTGCTGATGCTACCTCTGATGTGATAAGGATGCTGTACATAAGAAACAGCTCACGGTGTGGAGGGTGTGAGTGTGGTGGCTGGCACACAGTGAGCTTGTGTCAGGGTCCCTGTTATTCTGGAGGTGTGGCTGAGCTCAGCATTTGCCGGAAGGAAAGAGACCCTGTTAACCTCATCCTGCCTGCAGAAGCCTCAGGTCCACCTGTGCCTTTCCTCCTTCACTCCTTTGTCACCACAGCTTGCCTTTGCGCCGCCAACAAACCTTTAGCATGCCAGCTTCCCTGGTCAGTGCCTCTTCCAGTCCTGTCCATCTTTCCACCCAGTCCACTGGCTCCACTTCACACTTTATATGTTTCTGCGAAGTGTCTGTGGATTACTGCTGACTGCTAAATCTCACTTAACAACAAATTTTATTCGTGGTCTTAACTCTGCTGGGAGACATTTGTATTAAATAAAGAAGGGTTCATCAACCCAAATGGGCTTCTTAAAAAATGGATTTAGAAAGAAACCTTTTAGGGGCTTTTGTTTTGAGGGTTGGGTCTTTTGTTTTCCTGCATCTTGAGTATCATATGTTGGTATTGTTTTTTATTTTATAGAGGAGATCTTTTTTAAAGGGAAATTTTCCTGTGCTTTTGCCTAATCCACAGTAAAGATATCCATTTTTCTATACAGTTGTAATATTTTAAATTAAAATTTTACATAATATTTTAAGTATATTCATATTTGTACATGTGCTAACTCATTGGATTCTCATGTTATCTTGAAGATGTCAGTTACCTAAACATGTATGTATGTTTTTAATTAAAGGAATTTTTTACCACCAATATTCAGATAAGAAAAGAAAGGCTATGAGACTTGCTTAAAAAGCCCAGAGCTTTTTTTTTTTTGTCTCAAAAATACCACTTCTGGCATCTCCTTTTCCTTGAACCAAAAGCCAACCCCAGCCTACCGGTGCAAATCTGAACAACCATAGATTCTTTTTAAAATTTGAGTACTTTTTAAAATTAAAATACTGTAATTCCTATAGGGGGATAAACAATTGTTAGACCAATTCATCAAGAGCCAGAAGCTATCAACTTGTGCTGCCTGCATGTCTTACTGCCAAGCAAGTCCCTGTCATTAGAGATACCCACCCAAAACTGAACACAGAATCTCAATGGACACTTGATAGACTCAGCTTTAAGGACAGCTCAGAAAATGAGACTCAGATGATCAACTTCTTAATCTGCTTGTGATTTGCATCCAGGAATCCTATTCATCCAAAGGTCAGTCCCTGGACCTAGCCTGGGTTGGAATCTGCCTTACCCCTTATCAGCTGTGTGATGTAGGCAAGGGTGGCTTCTTGGGGCCTCACTGTGCCCATTTGTAAAACAGATAATAATGAACACTTTGAAGAGGTATGAGAGATAAATGAAATGATGTAATACACATGGCTAAGGGCTTCGCACATCATCATCATCATCTTATTATTATTATTATTCCCATACTGAGGTTTTATAATAGTGCTTCTTCTACTGAATTGTTTTTCCTATAGGAGATTGATATCATGCCTATTTATTTATTAGTTATTTCAGTGGCACAGATTTACACTGGAACAGTGTTTATTATTCCTAAATTTTTCATGGTTTTATTTAATTCCAGCCCCATTTGCGTCCTGCCATTGGACAACTACACTATTAAACTCTGAGTGTAGAAACAGTTTATCTTGTCTAAAAGGATTTGCATACATCAAGTCATATAGGGGGACGGAGAATCTTTCTGTCCATCACTGAATCTTTTCTCCATTCCACGTGTCTTCAAAGTAATTATGGTGTTATTTGAGGACCTTCATTTCAAAAAACAGCTGCATAGTGCTATAGCATCCTTGCTGATTAGCCAAATGGAATAACTTCTTTTTACAGCACATTTTTAAGAAAGACTTAAGGGGGAATAAAAATGAGACTTGGAGTTTTCATAGAACACTGTACCTACTTCCCCTGAGATAAATATATGAGTCACAATACTGCAGATGAATCAGTACCAAAACAGGTGCTGTAAACTAAAGAGCATGAATCATCTTTTTCCCTAGATACTTCACAAATAAAGCAGCATTTATTTGTGGTAACTCTGTACATAAACTCTGTTTACAATGACATATAATACAAAATATAAATTTGATACACAAAGTAAGTAAAATTGAAGGCTCTCCTAAATGTCACTTTAATGAGTTAATATTATAACATTAAACTTTGACAACTTAAAATTTAAAGAGAACTTTAAAAAATAAATTATTTTCTTACATTGATCTAATTATAAGAGAAAGTATGTTAATAGAAAAAATCAAGAATAAAATATCCCTTCCAGTCCTACCTTCAGGAACCGCGGTTGCCTATTTTAATGAGTAAATATTTCATTCTATTTCCCAAGCAATATTTTTTAAGGTTGAAAATAGTTGCACTTTTTTTTTCTATTTAAAGTGTACACTTTGAATAAGAGAAAAATAATCTGCAGGTAATTTTTAAAGATTCCTATTCAGTGCAGTGGTAATAAATTTCCATTTATATTATCCTCTAAAAACAGGGTTCAGAATAGGGGTTGAGTAGCTGTTTCATTGTAAATTATGAGTAGTCTTGTTTAAAATATGTAATAAAAATTCTACCGATGATTTTATCTAATTTTGACCATAGCTTATAGAAGAGATCAACTCAACTAAGGTCTTGTAAACTTGTAAACATCACTTTTGATGCCTCACATTTAAAAAGGAGGGAGAGGGAGCTTGTTTACTTTTTAAAAAGTATTTGCTCAAACTTGGGAGAATAATGCTGTGTTCCCAGCGCCCATGCTAGCATGATGGCCTTTTCCAGCTATGGAAGATAGTGTCAGAACAAGATCCAGAAAAAACAAATTTGAAACTCGTTATTTTCTTGTTGCTTGATTTTATTAGCCATACATACTATTTACAATACTCATGGGGAATAACAGGAAGAGAGTGGGAAAAGAACTTTTGTATCTGAATTCTGGAAGCCAGTGTTTATAAAGTTTGCCCTTTAAGAGGTAAGGGTTCAGAAAGTAATTATATTTCTGAATTCATCATATATACTGATGAATGCTAATATGCTTTTGTGCAGTTACAGCTTTGGAAGACTACATTTATAAGTTTATATGAGGTCAAGAATAGATGGGTGTTTTGCAGGGGATGCTTTTTAGGCTGTGTAAGATTTTATAAACTTAATAAACTAAGAAGTTAAGAGGGTAAAGCAATCCATGATTATTTTACTTCAGCACTTTCCTAATTATACCACCATTTAAACTGATGCATGTGGTCACCAAGAAAGGTGAGCCAATTTAACGTGAAGGGGAAAGGACCTCTGGGCAGGCCATGACTCACGTCTGCTCCAGACTCTAAAAACTAAGAATTACCTCTTTTATCGCTGCACATAGTAAGTATGATCACAAGACGATGGTCTGTTTATACTCGTGGCCCACTCTGTGAGAGAAGGAAAAAAAAAAATCACAAAACCATGTACAAAGGGACAAAGGTACTCTGCAAGCATACAAATTAGGCAATAATTTTATATTGATTACAGAGGAGTACGTAGAAGACAGACAGGGGGATGTGGGGATAGCTACACTTTGACAGGTCATCTGTTCTTAACTACTTCAGGGAATTTTTGGCACTATATTAAAACAAAGAAAAGGCCAACATTAACTCTAAAATATATCCTCAGGAATGCTACTACTCCCAACCATCTCCGCCCAGCTGGGGTAGGTTCCCACCTCTGTGCCCCTAGCAGCGTTTGCAGATGGAGACCGTCTTCTCCATCTTTCATTGGGCCTGAGCTCCTGAGCTCCCAGAGGAAGCTCTTCCCTACCGCACAGTAGAGGTTTAGCAATAGTCTGTGAGGAAGGCAAGGAGCTAGAATGGCTAAGGCAGCCTAAGTTGTCCATTTTTACCAGCAAACGAGATTAGACAGAATTAAGAAAAAAGAAGATAAGAGTACTGTTGGAGGGAATCAAGAAGTGAGGATTACAACTTGATGGCAAAGAACAAAAAAGATAAATACTTTTAAAAACATAGAGCTAAAAAGACTTAGGAATCTGGGGCTATCTCATAAGGGAAGGCTCATGCTATAGACCTCAATATTTGCTGGTAAAGCACAGCAATGCTAGTAATCAATGGTCATGATAGTATAAGTGGAGCGTTGAGAAAATGTTGAGCTACACTCAGCCTTACATGAGTTCCCAAAGTGAGGTCCCCAGTCTGGACCATCAGCATCTTCTGGGACCTAATGAATTTGAAACTCTGGACCAGGGCCCTACAATCTATGGAGAACAAGCCCTCCCAAGGGGTTCAGATATGTGCACAAGTGAGAAAATGACTTCCGCATTTATTTTTTAAGAAAAAAAGGGGGGGGGGTGTTTTCTTGTATACAGCATGGTACCGTGGAAATAGAATAGTTCTAGAGATAAACCACACTCAAATCTCAGCTCAGTCATTCCTGTGTGATTAAGGCATGCTTCTTAATACTTTGAGCTCTCTTCTTTATCTGTAAAAGTGGAAAATAAAGTCCTTATCTCTAAGCTTAGAAATGAATTTTATTTGGCAACTCACACACCATATGGGATGGCTAAGTGTTATTATAGTATTATTCCACTTCTTTATCCAGCCCGCAAGCCTAAATTGAGCACCTTCTGTGTAAAGAGTACTCCAGTAAAAGATGAGTAAGATTTTTACTCTCAAGAAGATCACAATTTGGAGCAGAGATGAAGGAGAGAGCAGGAAGCATGTATATACCTAAAGAATGTGACAAACACTACGCATGTGGCCTTCTGAATCAAGGGCTTTCAGAAAGGTGTCCTTTGAAAGCAGCCCAGAGTTGGATGTTCAATAGGCAAATAGACCATACAATACCTAAATACAGTATACCATGAGTGTTACTATGTCAGTATTTGTAAACATCAGAAGTCGGCCTCCTTGATGGCCAAAAGTTGAACTACTTTAGGTCTTGAGAATTGCCTGCTATTCTATCTGATAAGAGAAATTGCTGTTTGTTGGCAATTTCTTCTGTGCTTTCGGTTCTGCTGTTCCTCGATATCAGGAGAGCTTCTGAAATGTGTGTGGGAAGCCAATTATTGGCCAAACTCGCCACCCGTCCATGGCACTCCCACACTGGGCTCAAAGGGAGTCGCCTGGCTGTTGGTGGCACAGAGCTGGGAAGGAACTCAGGCCAACTGCAGTCCAGACAGAGTCCTGCGCCTGTTTCTAAGTATAGATGGCTTCCGGGATTTCAGTTTTGTTTTTTCTAAACACGTCAGCCCATGAGATGAAGCCAAATAAGTAGCTTCATGGCAGTGATGTCACAGTTTCCTTCTTTAAGGCCTGGTTCTGAGGTGCTCTCCTTTCTCAGGCCCACCTTTGAAAGGGAAGCACCTGGGTGCCAGTGTGCAGGGTGCACACTGAGCCACTACACTGCTCTTTCTGCCAATCTTTAAGCCAGTCCCACGCTTTGCTCTGGACTCGATTCAGGATAGTTTGATGTTTATTTAAGAAGCCATGCTTAATGGCAGGGATTTTTAACCACTGTGCTGCAGCACGCTGGTATGCTGCAAGAATTTTTAAAACATGCAGTACCTATTTAGGCAGGGGTACTGACCTCTTTTCCCTTAGATTGTCAAATAAAAGAATGACAACAGCCAACACAACAATAGCCGTCTGGTGTGAATGAATCAAAATTAAACCTATTGTTTTCTTTTTTATTGAAGCTATTGGGGTGATCTTGGTTAATAAAATTACATAGGTTTCAAATGTACAACTCTGTAACACATCATCTATATATTATATTGTGTGCTTACCACCCCACGTCAACTCTCCTTCCATCACCATTTATCCCGCCCATATATACCTATTTTTTTGACAGGTCAGCAAAAAAATATATTTTTGGTGTGCCACAGAATTTTAGTAATTAGTTTATGTGTGCCATGAGATGAAAAATATTGAAAATCCCTGCTTTATGGTGTTGAGAGTATATTTTCCTTTTTGCTGGCTTTTGCCTGCAATTATATTGTGTTTGCCTCAGGGATTTTTTAAGACTTCCGTGTTGATTGCATGACCAAAAATAGATGTTTTGGTATCCCTAAATAATTATTATGTGAAGGGAACCTGAGAGTACAACCTTTAGAGAGAAGCACCAAAAATGGTCAAGGAGAAAACTTGAGGGGCCAGACCTATTGAAGCTTGATTTGAATCGCGTTTCTCAGGATGTGCACTGATAGGCCACATAGAAGCAAAGGGAAGATTTATGGGCAACATGAAACCTCAGGACAGGACTTAATAATAGATGGGTCACCAAAGCCATCCTCTATCAAAGCCAGCGAGCCTAGTGCCCCTGCACCTCCTCTGGAAGCCGTGGCTCTGGCCTGTGCTCCTCCGGGAGGAGGCCAGAGTGACGCTGTTGGACTTTTCCTGGCATCTTGAGTGCCGGGCGTGTCTCGTGCTCCAGACACTACTTGAAAAGGGAAGGTTTCTGGATCTCCTGGCACTGTGGCCTTTCCTCTGCCCAAAATTCAGTTTATTTTTACTCGTTGAATGAGAAGGAGAATGAGCCCTGCGCTCTGTCATGCTTCGCACTGCTGCCACAATTTTAGACCACGGAGCAAGATGAATGCCATTGGAAGGAATGTGTTTATAGAAAAGACAGTTTTTATCCATCAGAGAGCAATGCTTTTTGACTTGAACCATGGCATAAAGCTTCTATGTGGTGAGTCAGCAAAAAAAAAAAAAATTTGTTGTCCATCCCATAAATGAGGGTTTGATTGGCTTATTTATTGTAATTTTACTAGTCTGAGGCAGAGACTCTGTTCTGACATCAGAATTTGTGCATGATAAACTATGTTGCTCCAACTTCAAACGTCTGGTCTCCATGGCATCCGGGACCTCCCGTGTGGATTCCCTGTGGATCCATCAGGCCAGCTGCTTGAAGCTTCCGTCCTCCTTGGTCCCTCTGTCCTGTTTGCTCTCTCAGCCTCACATTTACAAGCGTTCCCCTCATCCCTCCTGGTGGTTGAGGTTATGGCTCTCTAACTGGGAAGCTCTCTCCCAGTCTCCTCCTGTCCTGGTATCACCCTGTCTTTGAGCAGTGGAATCCCAGGTCCACCTTGCCTGTGTCTGACATCTCCAGCTGAGTTTACACAGGCAAGACACATCCCAGCTCAGTCACAGCATCCCTGCAGATCAGCTTCTTCAGGGAAGCCTGGGCCAGTCCGTGAGTGAGAGGGGATGCCGGTGGCCAGTGTGAGAGGCAGAATTGACACCCGATGCAGAAGGGGATAAGGGAGCTGACCGCTATCACCTCTTAACAAACAAGTTAGAAGGCCATATCACTCTTTTCTATAAAGCAGTGCATCATTTGGGGGACATTTAATATGTGCAGTGGGTTATGGATCTCAGTGCTGATATCTCATTTGCACACTTATGCAAGCACATTCGCCCAGATTAACACATGCACAGTTTGGAGTGAATCCACCCTTCCTGATTTAATTGAAATCACACAGCAATGAGCAACAGCAGCAAAGACGAAACATCAGAGCCATGTAACATGTCATTGATGTAGCCAGCATCACCTCCTGCAAAAAGACCCAACTCAGGGAGCCCTTCTTGGTCACATTTGTCCTCACTGTGGTCCTCTGGCTTCCCTGTTCAAGAGAAAGTGGTAGAAACAGTAGGGCCTACAGACTCTTTTTAGTGTGTTCTCACAAGTACTGACATCCCACAGAGCATGACCAGTGATTCTTTGAGATTTGAGTTCCAGGAGTAAAATCTGACCAAGAAAACAAGCTCCTGCTTTAGTGTCTCCTTCGTGGTCCAGTACTTTTCATTTCAGCTTACAGAAGAAAGGATTAGTCACATTGGTTTACACAGCCATCCTTATTTTTTGTGGTAGATGCTGTTTGCCCTAAACATGTCAAAAAAATTTTTTTAACCTCACTTCTTATTGACTCTTAATCCCCTCTCAAAAATAAAATTAATATTTAATAAATACATGGTAGTCAACTATATCATGTACTTGCTCAAACCAATTCACTTTTATTAAGTGCCTATTTAACTTAATTTGAAAACAAGTTTGGGAGACTTTGTCAGTGTTATAATCTCCTTCATTTATCCCAAAGTACATACTGAGCATGTCCTAGGTCCCAGGTTGTATTAGGTGCAAAGATGCCAATATCCATTAGACACACTGCCCAACTTGAGATTTGTACATTCTACTTGTACTCCAGGAAGACTCCCATGGTAGGTAGATGGCATCCCTCTTTCCACAAATTCCCCAGTGCCCTCAGGCAGGGACCTCAAAATCTTTGACATTAGAGCCAAAAGGGACCCAGACACCTTCTAGCCCTACACTTAGATTCCATGTGTGAGAACCACAGAGGTGATGTGTTGAGCTCAACCTCATGCCATAGGTGAGACTGAACTTGGTCCGAACTCAAATCCACAAACTGATACCCCATTAAATCACACTTCAAAACTTATGTACTAGGGTTTCCAGTTTTACACTAAATTCAGGTTTAATCTCAGCAGTAGTTATTCCATAGGGCAGTTGAAAACCATTCTTTGGGGATTGAAAAGTCCGTTCTCATGCCCTTTGACTTCACTGATATTAATTCCAAATGACACATTCTCAGGATGCTTTCACCAAAGGAATCCTATAGGGCAGGGCTGTGTGGGGGCGCAGGCCTGAGAAACGACAGAGTAGCCTGCTGTTAAACTTGAGTGGTTAGTCCCCATTGCTGAAGAACTGTGATTAAAGATTCCCTCTTCCCATGTTATCCTCAACATTCAGAATTACTACCAAATTCTAATTAAACTCTCACTTTTTATATTGAAATTTGTTTTCTAAACAGATATCTATTAAGTGAAAGCTACTTCATTTGTATCTATAGTATCTTTTCAAACTGTTTATTCAGTTATTTGGGTCACAAGTAAATTATGAATTCATCAATCTGAGTACGAAACTGTGGGGTCAAGACTTCTTTTTATGATACTCCCTCAATCTTGAAAAAAATGTATTTGTTTTTATTAGTGCTTTGGGGTTTTTTGCTATTTTTCCTAGTTTTCATTTTGAAGAGTCTTGAAGACTATGCTTTCAGAATGCTGACTCGGTAGCACTGAACTCCATAACCCACTGCACATACAAAACTCATACATTAAGAAAATAGTTGTAACATGCCCAGGGCTTCTCAGCCCTGCCACTGAACAGGGCTGTGACTTTGGGTAGCAAAAGAAGTGGAAGCATCTATTTCCAAATTAGCAAAATGGGGACAATCAGAAAACATTACTGGATAGGAGTCACCAGATCTGATCATTCTTGAAGTGCTCTGCAGCTGGCATCTGTTGCTGCCTGCTCTTACCAGTGCAAAATGTTTAATAGTGCTAATATGCTAGTGATCCACTAAGTTAAAAGAATTTCCAGAGAACTGACAATGTACCCCTTGTCTGGGTCGCTCAGAATGCTTGTAAAGAAGGAATCGGCTCTACTACTTATTAGCTCCATGGCCTTGAGGAACTCCCTCACCTCTGTAAGCCTTAGGTATTAATTCTCCAAGTGGAACAGTAATATTGCCAAGGTATTCAAGGTAGATGAAGTAATCTCCAGTATCTAGTAAGTAACAGTTGTGATTAGGCTCTGGCCGGTATTTGAAAAAGGGTGGCTTCAACCACCCTGAGAGGGGACCATTTCACTCAGTATGGAACATGGTTTGGTGGTTCTCTTCAGCTTGCTATATGGAAGTCTCGTTTTTCTGTTCTTCAATGTTTACCTCAAATTTCTTAGTCCTCCTATGATTACTCATGACATGAGCATCTTTGTACACACTACTTCTAGAATCTCCTCTCTTCTTGCTCTCATACATACCATGGGAACAAACATCTAAGTTTTCAACAATAACTGGCAGGACGTGAAGAACTTAAGATATGAGGTTCTACAAAAGAAGTTAAAATTAATACTGAAAGTTGGGGGTTGAATATTGTGAGAATTGAAGAGTTAAAAAAACAATCAGCAAGAAAATAAGTCAGTCAACAACTCATCAAAGAAAGAGCATCAAGAGAAACCAATTTGAAGAGTTCAAAGAATCACTGTATTCTTCCACCCATATTTCAAAGGAATTTGAGTCAACTCAAAGAACGACACTGTAGGTAAAAGATAAATGGATCCAGGCTGGTCATTTATCTCTCAAGTGTATGGGAAAAGTTAGTTCAGAGAGGAGCGAACCAGGACAAATGATTCAGATTCTAAAGAAACAAGAAGGAAGTAGGATTGATACAAGCACACAGGAGAGGAGAAGGTCATATGTAAAGTCATCGGTCCTTGGGGCTCTTTGAGACCTTTTGCATGTGCATGCGCCTAGTATGTGAAAAATGCTTGTGAATTTTCCACGCAACACGTATTGTGCAGCAGATGGCCCCTGCCACATGCAGTAAAAAGACCATATTAGCACAACGCCTTCTCATTCTTGTTTCCTCATGGGACGCCTGAGAATCCCCCACTGGAGTTTCTCCTCTCCTTTCTCCCTCTTATCTAATTGTGGTCAAGAATAATTACTGGATATTTCCTGCCCTGGAAACCATCTGGTCTTCTGTGGTATCCTCCACACTTCCTCCTTCTTTATAAATGAAGTCCTAGAGTAAAAAGGGGATGAACTAAGAAAAAAAAGAAAGAAAAAGAAAATAGGGAGGAATTGACAAGTTAGTAACCAAGGAAGTAAAGCTAAGGAACAGTTGTGTAAGTTCTCAAGTTACAGGAGGGGCTCATAAACAAGGAATTCGTAGGTGATTTCCATCCCCACCATGTAGAGAACGTCAGGGAGAGACTTAAAGTGAAGGTACTGAGGCTTTCTTTCAGCCAGGAGAAGGAATTCACAATCGTGAATAACTGAGAGGTTGGTGATCCTGGCCTTGGCGATACCCACCGGGGGAAATTCACCCATAACAGTGGTACAGACAGCTTCAAAATCCCTTCTAGCAATAGAATTTCATGAAAAGTGGTGAATCAAGTTAATTTAATGAGATTCTCTTTTGTAATTTAAAATTGAGCCTTTTTATTTCTCTTAAGGAACTTATTTTAAGATTATTCAAGGGAAAAGTGAAATTAAAAATATCAAACTAAATCTTTCACTGACTTAGTTTTTTAATACTAAATTACTTTCCCACCCAAGAATAATTTAAAAAGTGTAGAGTTTTTAAATGGCAATACTTGAATGTGAAAATTATGTTAGGATTACTATTTTATGACCACAATACAGTATGATATAAGCCTTATGTAAAAATGAAATATTTCTGCTGAAATACATTTCAGTTCTAATATTAGATTTTAATTATTCAGTTTTCAGCTATACTTTGTGCTGTAATTCTAGACTGTTTCAAGAGAATCTCACTAAAAATAATTGTAACAATTTTTTATTGCATGACTCAGATACAATGAGATTCAAAATATCTTTTCCCAAAACAGGACTGTAGGACCCCCCAGCTGGTGAAAACCTTCATGCAGAATGAAGTGTTAGTGCCCTTACGTGCACAATATCAAGGGCTTCCTCCACATCTTCATGCAGAAGAATTAAATTAGGCAACAAAAACAGAAATAAAAATGAATATTAAAATTACCTGTGGACATTTATGTATTGGTTTTTTTGGCTTGGGTTTCTTATAGGCCTCCGGGTTAGGAATCTGACATCTTGGCAAATGAGTAATATTTTATAATCACTATTAAACAACAGTAAATACTTATATATTGCTTACTTTGTACCAGGCATTGTTCTACACTTTACGTATATTAACTCTTTTCTTACAATAAGCCACTGAAGCAGATTGCTATTTTTCCCTTAAGATGAGGAAACTGAGGCACAGAGAGGTTTAGTAATTTCCCCAATGTCAGCTGGTTCTAACACAGCCATTCCAGCTTCAGAGTCCATGCTCTGAACAACTACCTTTTGCTGCCACTAAGTTAATTTAATGTTAAGTATTTACCCACTATTTTCTCACCAACCAACCCCCAGCAGTATTAGGCACCACAGAGAAATACAAATGTAAAAAATGTGGTTCCTGCTCCTCAGAAAATTAAACATAGAACTACCATATGACCAGCAATTTCACTCTTAGGTATATACTCCAAAGAATTGAAAACAGGAACTCAAACAGATACTTGTAAAATTATATACCTAACAGCATTTTTCACAATCCCCAAAAGGTGAAAGCAACCCAAGTATTCATCAACAAATGAATAAATAAGCAAAACAAGGCATATTCATACAGTGGAATATTATTCAACCCTAAAAAGGAACAAAGTGGATGGCAGAGACTGGGTGGAGATGGGCAGCGGGGGGTGGAGGAAATGAGGACATCTGTAATAATGTTAATAATAAAAAGAAAGAAAAAAGAATGAAGTGCCGATACGTGTTACAATGGGGATGAACCTTGAATACATTATACTAAATGAAGTAAACTTATATGAAATATCTAGAACAGGCAAAAATCTAGAGACACAAAGTAAATTAGAGGTTACAGGAGCTATAAGAGGGAGGGAGTGCAAATTATTACTTAATGGACATAGAGTTTTGGTGCAGTATGATGAAAATATTTGGAAATAGCTATAGTGATGGTTGTACACATTGTGAATGTACTTGATGCCGCCAAATTGTACAATTAAAAATGATTAAAAATGTAAATTTTATATTATATCTATCTTACTATATTAAAAATAAAGCCTAAAAAATAAGGAAATATTGATTTCTGTCCTAGGGAGCTTGTAGTCTACTTAGAAAGATAAATTTAACACATAAGAAATGAACTATAACACAGTCAAGTGTGACCAGAATAGTACACATTTTTTTTAAAGCAAACATCTGGGCTAATCAGTGCAGAACACTGAGGAGTGAGACCCTGGATGACACTGGAGTGCATTCCAGGTAGGGATGTGTTGTGAGCAAAGAAATAGTGACAAGAATGAGATGAGCTGACTTTGAATAGAGAGGTTTTAAATGCCTTAAGAGTGGGCTCCCTGCAGGGCACAGTCAGCCAGGAGACACTGCAGGTTCTTCAGCATTTACCTGACATGATAGAAACAGTATTTTAAGGAAGCTGGTGTAGTGGTTGCTGGATCGGAGTTCATTAAAGGTTGGGAAGGCTGGTGATAAAGGACAAAATCAGGCAAAGAAGAGTAATCCAGGCATGGTGAGCTAGGGCCTGGACAAGATGGGACCATTGGGTGAGGGGAAAAAGGGAAGGAGGAGAAACACTTAAAAAGGAATCAAGAAAGCATGGTGGCAGGTAGGCTGGAGAAATTGGGGTGGGAGCGTCAGAAAAACGAGAAGAATGTTTTATCAGTTGCAGAAATAGAAAAAATGTTGCCTGAAGGAGGAAGGTGGTAGCTGATGATCCAATTAGGAGCAGGCTGGTTTTGAACTCTGGGACAAGGAGAGGCCGGAGAGGGAGAGGGACAGGGACACGGACACGCGCTGCAGCCTTGAGGATGGGTGCCCAAGGGTGGGTGTGGAGAAGCCAGCCTCAGCCTCAGTTGGATGCAGCTCTCTCTTCATTTGTAGATGTTTATTGAGAACTTGAGTGTGCAGACAGGCAAACAGACATGGCTGCTTGCCTCTGGGTACTTAAGTTCCACTGTGGAGCCAGGAACTAGGTGAATGCTTTGTAAATTGCGAAGATTGCAGTTGTGCTGAGACTCTGGAGGAGTGATGAGTGACTCTGAGTTTAAGAGATTTGCCTGGGGCAGGAGGACTAAACTGAAGGCGGAAGGTGTGTCTCCCAAAGTAAATGGAAGAGAGAACTTTCCAGATAACATGCACCTCTAAGGAGTAGAAGGCAGACTGGCAGAACCAGGGAGCAGAGGCTGGGCATGAGGAGCTGAGGTGGACATCAGGGTCAAAGGCTTGGTCTTTCTCTGATGAGTGAAGGGAAGACATCAGGTACTTTAGATACAAAGGTCACATGAACAGACTTTTTTAAAGGATCACTTTGACAGTGCATGGTGGTTGAATGGACTGGCAAGTGCTTTGATAGATTGTCACATGCACATGCACACAAAAAAGAAACACATTTCACTTCCCGGTCAGAAGTCTTTACCTGATCCTGCCATTGTATACTGGACTGTGGATGTTTCCTGATACTTATCACAGACTAAGCAACCCACATCCCAGTCATGCTGACATATATCCATTTCTTAACACGCTCAGTAACACAAGAATGTTCTTTGATGGATAACTCAGTTCTCTGGCCAACATTCAATTCCTTGTCTTCTACTTGCTACTTGCCACATCTCACTTAGCCTTTTTCTAGAACTGCTGATGAAAAGGCATTCTTTTTCTTGGATCAGATGATTAATTACTTGTCTTAGCCTTTGCTAACATAAGATGCAGCCCATCACCTAATAGAGACATCCAGCACGAGTTCTGGCCCATCTGATGCTCATTACACAGACCAGCTGGCAACCCCTAACCTCTCTCCACTACCACAACTTACTGACGTAGGTTTGGTTTTCAATTCATTACTAATTCCAAGTAAGAGAGATCTCATGGAAATGGTGGACACATGTCAAGTTATCCACAGCTTATTGCTGGAAACTGGCTACTCAGTGTTGGCAAAGGAGCCAGGAGCTGGAGAGCTCCTTGCAGTTGAAATTCTCTATAAGCTGCTAGTTCCCCACAGGTTTGATTCTGGTCCCGGGAAGTGAACGATGGAGACATGTCTCCTCAGGGGAGAAGGGTCTCAAGTCAATGAGTAAGATGGCAATTAGGTATAGTCAACATTCTGCCTGGGAATTCCCCCAGGAGCCCAATGATTATCTCAGTAAGTGAAACCAAACCAGCCCTCCCTTCGGTGTTGGGACAACTCACTTTTTTCTCTGGTGAGCCCTTTCTATGAAGTAACTGCAACTATCATGTAAGAAAGAGAAAATTTTAAAGAGGATAGTTTTGTTTATTGTGGAGGGATGCTCTCTATGAAAGACACATGGGATACTTGGGTCTTGGGCAGAATGGCAGAAGAAAGTGCCCACACCATTTCAGTAGGTGACTTCTATCTCTCTCTCTCCCTCCCTCCCTCTCTCTCTCTCTCCCTCCATCCCTCCGTCCCTCTTTCCTTCCATCCCTTCTCATCCCCCTGCCTTCACTATACAAAGTTAAATGAGATTGTTACACAATTTTTCCTGTAATGTTTCCTTCACCTTTTTAGATGTTATTACATAAACCGAATATAACATTTAGCTTATAATCTTAAGAATTTCCCCAACAGAACTGTCACTATAGACACTTTTGATCCAAATCTTTAATTCTGCTTGAGGGATATGGAATGAAATAGATAATAAGTAAGGACCCAAAGGAAGTAAAAGGTCCTAATGGAAATGAGGCTAAAATAAATGGAAGGTACTCTTATTTCCCTTCTACTCTTTTTAATAGACTTTATATTTTATAGCAATTTTAGATTTATAGAAAAATTGTGCAGAAAGTACAGAGTTCCCACATACGTCTTCCTACCTCCTACCCCCAGTTTCTCCTATTGTTAACATCTTTCATTAGTGTGGTACATTTGTTACAACTAGTGAACCTGTATCGACCTTTTTTTAAAAAAATAGGAATCTGTCTTTGGGGATTTGTATGATTGAATAATGCAGATTTTTGACAACCAATTTAGAACCAGTGAAAACAATGGACATTTCTCTCATTCTGTAGCTAGAGGGTTGTGGTGGCTCCCACACAAGCACATTTGCTTCTAGAGTGGCTCTCAATGTGGAATTACCCAGGACTTCAGTGGGGGGTCCTTTGTGTACCTAGAGCAATGGTATTGGCCAACAAGAATTTCTCTGGGCTTGGCCTCTGTAGCTCAGTTGGTTGGAACATCATCCCATAGCCAAAGGGTCGTGGATTTGATTCTCAGGGCGCATGCCTGACTTGTGGGTTCCATCCCTAGTCCAGACACATACGATCCCTGCTCTGGGCATGTACAGAAGAAGACTGACTGATGCTTCTCTCTAGCATCGATGTTTCTCTCTCTACCTTCCTTTATACCTTCCTCCCTCTCTGAATGCAATGAAAAGAAGGCCTTGGGTGAGGATTGAAAGAAAAAAAGTTCTATTTAATAGAATTGTTTTATTTTCTGGAGAACATGCCCTCGTGACTCTTTGGTTCACATTAGCAAAACGTCAGACATACTTACCCACAGTTTTTCTTTTTAAATTACTAATGCTCTCCAAAAGATAAGGACTGAACATCTTGTCACTAAATACCATGATTATCTAAAATTAAGCCATTTAAAATTTTAATAGAAATGACAAAGCTGACCTTTTTATCCTAGGCAGAAAGAGTAGTTTCCAATCCCTAGTGGTTTTCAATTCCTAATGATAAAATAAAATCTGTGTCAACGTTTAAACAGTTGTTATTTCTTTATTACGAAGAGCAAATGTTTGTCCTCCAATATATTTTTAAATTGTTGGACATGTCAAATTGTGTGCACAGAGAGATTTTAGATAAAGGTCTAGTAAGTATGCAAATGTTCTGTGCCTTTATTTTATGTTTCAAGCCAGAGCATTGAATTCCACAAGTCCCGAGCCTGCGATCCCTCGGAGAGCCTGGACATGACTAATACAGGGTTCTTCACAGCCTTACCATCCTTGGTCATAATGTTGCTTAGTGCTGGGGCAAGGCTGCCAAGACAGCAACGTAGCCCTGTTAATATTACATGACAGAGGTTTTTTTGGAAAACCTCCTCTGGCCCACTGTTTATACGCCCCCATTGATGCTTGTCTGAAGATAATTTTATGGTCAGTTTACTTACAAATGCATCAGAAGAGTCTCGGGCTTCTTAGAGTTTCTGCCAAATAGAACTTTAACAGGGAATTGGCTTGTACCGACCCGGCATTAAAGAGTCCCTCATAGTGTCCTAAGCCACCACTTTTTCTCTCTGGTTTCATGTTCATGTCATGTAAATAAATGGAGTATCAGATCATAAATATTTATGGGCTTGGTTAGGGGAGAGAAAATAAAGGAAAACTTTAGAAAATGAATTTCTGACTTCTCATTTTCACTGAGTGATGGATGTATGTTTTTAAATTAGATGAGCTTTTTTTTTTCTTTCACTTTTTAAGAACATTGTATGTGGCATATTTCACAACCATGGAAAAGCAGGCATTTTGGGAGTAAATTAAAACTGAAAGCCAGAAGTATTGGCTCAGAATGGAACTGTCACTTGCAAAGTAATATTACCGAAGGAATGACGGATCACATGAACTATGGCAGAAAAAAATCTAAAATAGTTACACCAACTCCAAGTGGGTGAATAGTCCTTTGTGGGCATAAAGGAGAGTGGGTTGGTATGGGTCAGAAGAAAGAACCAGCTGCAAGAGGACACTTAGAATAAGACTTTCACACCATATACATATATTTCTAATCCTTACCCGAGAATATGTTTATTGATTTGAGAGAGAGAGAGAGAGAGAGGGAGAGAATAAGAAACAGAGAGAAAGAGAAACATTGATGTGAGAGAGAAACAGGTCAGTTGCCTCCCGTACACACCCCTGCTGGGAATTGAACTGGCAACCTAGTAATGTGCCCTGATCAAGGATTAAACCCACAACTTTTTGGTGCATAGGACAATGCTCCAACCAACTGAGCCACCTGGCCAGGGCCACACCATGTTTTAGATTCTCTAATTTATGTTGTTTTTAATCCCATAAAAAGATTCTCTATAAAGTTAAATTTTAACAGCCCTCTGATTTGAAAAGATGGACCGATATTTGCTGGAAGCATCTGTGTCAGACCTAAGGAAGAAGCCGTCCACCCTGGGAAAGCACACAAACTGCAGTGAAAGAGGACCTCGCCATTAAGTATTTTAAGGGCTTTGATGTTATTTTTAGAAAAGCACAAAAATCTGAATTAAAAATTAGCTTGCTTTTTTTGCTCCTGCTTCCCTTTCCTTTTCTTGTTTCTTCCCCTTCTTGGTTGTTTCCATTACTATTTTTATATACTTCTCGGCGGGGGCGGGGAGGGGAGCACAGTGTGAGATATATTTATTTAAGTACAACTCAAAATAATAATGCATACCTGTTATGCGGAAAACTCACCCCGCCTATTGAAATAACAGCAGTAAATATAAATCCGCAAAAGATCAGAGATAGAAGTTTAGAGTCATCACTGGCTTTAGAAATGGAAAATAAAAATCACATTCAACTTGGTATGTACCGGCTATATCCAGCCCAGAGGCAGGTCAGAGTAGTGAATCATCTAATGAGTTGTTGTGGGACCACTTACTAAATTAATTTAGGTTGATTTTTTATTTTGAAAGTCCATGTTAAAATACATTTTTTTCCCTTAATTGTCTGATTGTATCTGTATTGGCTTGCTTGGGCCATTTTATAAAGAGATCAGGCACAAATTCCTGCTAGTTTTTAGCTGAGGGACCTTTCTTCCATGGCAGTAAGATAGAATGCATAAGTAGTCAAGCCACCTCTGTATGTACGCCCAGTATTCCAGTAGCTATTGTAAAGAACATCTAAGAGATAGTCCAAAGAAGAAAAGGGCAGGGGGAGAGAAAGGCATGAGTATTTATTGCACACTCTGTACTAACCACTCCATTTGCAGAATCCTCACAGAAATACTTGCTTTATAGATAGTGAGCCTGAAGTTAAATCACTTGTCCAGTGTCACACAGGGAGAAAACATCAGAGAAATGTTAAGTGTGTCCTTCCCATACACCCTCAAACCTATGAGATTGAAAACCCAGTTGAAGAGCTTATGCTTACAAAACAGCCAGAGAAAAGTGCCAACATTAAATGTTAATGACAAATTAATGCTGGTGTTAGGGGCAAAATGGAACTATCTCCTCTTGACTTGGTCTGGGAATGAAGGAAAAGTCTAGCTTTACCCATAATGGGTTTTAAAGTGATTCTTTGAGTTTGGTTTGCCCCAGACCACAGTCTTGCATATCTGATCCATTGTACCTATTTTCTTCCCTGTAAATTGACAAATAACTAGTGTGTAGGTTTCAGCCTAGGTCTTGTAAAACCTTTTCTTCTCCGGATGTGTATTGTATTGTTTCCCAGGTGATGTAATTCACTTTTGTGAAACATATGAAAATATTAGAACTTTTCAAAAATGATTTAAATCTGAGGGGATTTGCCATGAAAATGTTTTAAAATGTAAGTTCCCACACAACTATTCTAATTTATTTTAATCTGACTATATTTGTAATTTGCGGTCTTCTTGGCAGGAATTTGAAAGGCTACCTGCTTCTTTCAGAGGGAAAAATCATTCTGTTTCAAGGCCAAGAGAAGGCAGGATTCGAGTGAGGTTCGCTTCGGTCATGGCTTCTGTAGCTCAATAATTGCACAAGTTCCCTCTGTAAGATGCTCAGTTAAAATTCTTGATGACTTTAGTAATCACCACAAGGCTCAGAGAATCTGATGTTCTTGAATTTATTCCATACTCATAATATATTCAGTAGCCAGGTGTAGTAATCAGACAAATTCTCCAAAGCATGCCGCCAGCGGCATTTCTAAACTTTAGTAAGGTATGTGTGCTGGCTCTTCCTGTAACCTCATTAACCAGCCAGCCAGGATAGTAACTGCCAATTTAAATAGTGCATTTGTTATATATACCTAATTTTTTCTAAACCTTTTGAAGGCCAATTTGTCTAAGTAATAAAAGCGGGAAAGTTCCTGAAGAAATGAGAAATTTAAATAATATTTTTTAATATTTATTCAACGTTAATTCACTTCATGGCATTTGAAACTTTAGTCCTTCTCCACCCTTCAATATCATACAAAATGGACCTAGGAGAAGAATTTCAGGTCTGCTTTCATAACTCAAAAGTTGATTAACAAAATAACTACAAGAAGAAAAGTACCATTCTATAGGTACTCTAACATAATAAATTCAAAATTATAATTAGCAGAAAATCCTGATATTTTAAATGCTACTGACTAACTTAATCTCTGGGTTCTTGAATGTGATCCTCATTCATGAATGTTTGTGTCAAGCACACACACACAAAAAAGAAAAACAGCATAATTATCATTATGGCTATTATATTGTTCTCCAAAGGAGGACAATATAACTTACTGAAACCGGTATTATACTATTTGTAACCAATTAAATTAAAGAAAAAGTCCTAATTCTGCTTCAGTAAATAAGAAAAAAGAAAGTTATTCAGAAATAAAGTGTTTAAAATGATTGACCTAGATTTCTGCTTTCTATAGGGGTTTTCTTATTCACGTGCACATATTCTGAGTTACTCATTGATGCCTCAGGAGTTCAAGACTTTGGCCAGCATTTCATTTTGTGAGTTTTAGCAGAGAACTATTTAAGAGAGGAAAAATAGTCTCACAAATAAACTTACATTAAAAAAAAAAAAAAAAAAAAAACAGATGTAGCTCTTGGGGCTTCCAACTCCTCTTAACAGAAAACATCTGCAGGACTTCCTGAATTTTTCTAAGACCTTGAGAACACACCCACACGTTTCCAGTCTTTTTCCTAACTTTTGTAACTGCTCACTTTTGTGACTGACTATTGTTCCCTCCAAACAGTTGTTCAGTGTTGCCTTTTATTAAAAATTCATTATTTAATAAAATTTACTCTAAAAAAATTCATTATTCATTTGTTTATTCTATAGATACATATTGATTACCTACTGTTAGCTGGGGAGCAAGGGAGAAGATGAGAACAAGTTTATGGGTAGAAACATTGTCAAAACTAAAACCTAGTTTGTACATTCGGTTGTTTTGTTTTTTTAGTGTTAGCTTTGACTTTGCTCAAGGAAATCAAACCAACTCATTTTGGTGGGATCCAAGTCTTTTGAAATGAATAATACAGTAATTACAGTAACATGAAGTACAGCATATGCCATATAAATTTCATGCAAGTTTTTGTCATATAAACTCAAGGGAACCTAGAATTATGTATTTTGAAGAGACAGTAGGGTTTTGTTTGTATGTTTGCCTGCACATGGGATCTAAAACAAACAAAACTTATTTTTAAAAAGCTTCAAAGTTCGCATTTTGTTTTAGGAAAACGTTCAGCTTCGTTACTTTCTAAGCAGCTCAGTTTCATTGTAAAGTGAATTTCGTTATGCTCATCTCAGCCCATTCAAGTTAGTTCACTCAGCTTACATGATTTATATTTTGAAGTGTACCTTTGGTCTAAAAGATCTTACTTACACTGTATCTCTGTAAATGAATCAATTACTGTATTTTTTTTAAAAAGTATAATGTAACAAAACGTATAATGATGTATTTTGATTTCTGTTATTAAACTAATTGTCTTTTTGTCGTTTTTAACTATAGTTGGCATACAACATTATATTAGTTTCAGGCATACAACATGTGATTTGACATTTATATACCTTACAAAGTGATCACCACGATAAGCCTAGTAACCATCTATCGCTCTACCACGTTACTATGATACTATTACCTGTAAGCTAATTGCTTTTTTAAGGTAAACTTTCTGAGTCAACAGAGCTCTTTAAACTGAACACATATTTGAAGGGTCTGCTTTTCCTGTAAAATGCAAGACTTGTAAAAATAAATACGTATTTATTTTTTATTTATTCAAGAAACATGCTATGTCAAGAAACATACCCGCTATGTGCAAGACTGGTGTGGGTAAGGCCTGGCGGCCACCCCCTCAGCAAACACCACCTAGTGGAAGACAGAACAGGAAGCTCTCCTTGCAAAGACATAAGGTGTGGCATGCCTGGGTGTGACTGTCCTGGCTGTGATGATGCCAAGAGGAGCAGCTCTGTCTGCTGCAAGGGCCCTTGGATGGGCTCACATTGGAAAGCATGTGCTATGGGAAGAGCAGGGACGAAGGGTGAGGGTCTGAAGAGCTAGCACCTTTTAAAGAACTGAGAAAGAAACCCCCAAAAAGAACCTGGAGAGCAAGCAATAGAGAGGCTTGGGACAGCAAAGGCTGCTATCCCCATGAAGGAGACATCTGCAGCCTCAGGGAGATGGGGATAGAGTCAAGGCCATTTTAAATAGGGATCGGTAAAGGGGAAGTAGCTAGGAGCTAGGGAAGATGTGGGCTGCAGGAATTAAAAAGTTTCTATGGAAATTCAAATACAGCAGATGTTGTCAGAGCTCAAAGAGGTGAATTGTGATTGTGCAGAGGGGAGCAGGGAATAAACAAACAATGGAAGATAGCCTAGAGGTGCTAGGGAAGGATGGAACTTGTGATGTGGAATCTCTACAGGACACTTGGGGTTTTGTGTATACATATGTCTGGAAATGCCCACTAGACAGTGCCAGGTGGGAATTCTGGCAGGGAGCATTAGGTTAACTCTGCCGCCTTACCACCTCTTCCCACTGCCTGAATTGGCGAGGGACCTGTCTCTCTAACTACCCGTTTTCCCTGAAGAGCATAGAACTTTGCTAGAGAGGACCTTCTACTTAGACAGGGGAATGGCTAGAGGACTTAATGATCTCTTAAAGCAACAGGCATGAGCCAACCCAGGACCCCTTCCTGCAGTCCAGGCTCGTACACCTGCTTCTCTGTTCTCTGCGGGTGAACGTGGGACACACTTTTTGTTCAGAGAGATGGCACCTGGGGCTCTAGAAATGAGCAAGTTCTAGTTGAAAATAATTTATAAACCATTTGAAATCACCCCATGTTACCCCTTTAGTTTCTGAGGTTTTTTAGAGGTGAGAGACTGATGACTCTTGACCACCAGTTAGGAACTTTTGGTCTTCCTACCAATCATTGTGTTCCCAGTGTCAGCTCAGTGCCTTTTTTGTGGTCTCTAGGCATAAACTTGGGAGGGTGAGCTGAAAAGCAGCTAAAGAAATCAAAGTCCATTTATAGTTGGAAATCATTTTCTGATGAATCACTCTAAGAGGGAAAAACCCTGCTAGCCTTTTAGTGGTCAAGTCTCTGCCTCCTGAAGTGATTCTTGGCCTGTCAGATCCTGGCTTCTAAGAACGTGCTACTGTTTTACATGAGAAAGGAATATTTGGCTCAGAAATCACTGCTGAATTGAGCAACTCATAAATCTATGACAGCATTAACCATAAATCCCAGATGTAAATCAGTAAATTGTCATTCATAACCAGCAGTGTGTCTGAAATCAGAGAAATATGGAAGAGGCCTGCAGAAGCAGATATCACCACTGTAGACATTTATGGTTTCCTTGATCTATGCAGAAGTAGGGAGAAGGAGTGTATTCACCAAGCATTCATTGGATACAGGACAACACACAGTTCTAGAGATATACCTCTAAGATTTGCATGCTGTCTGGACTTAAAGAAGTTACAGTGTAACCAGCAGTGTGCCAGTACATTAGCAGAGACATAACTGCATACAGTGCTATTTGCATATGGACACCACACTGTTGCTTAACCTCCTCTAATGTGGGTAAAACCAGATTTGTCCTGGGGCATCCAGCTAGGGTTAAATTACTGTCCACGAGCAGTAAGGCCATTGTAATCTTGTTCGAAATTTAGAACTGAGTGCTTGGTTGTTCTAATTTATAAGTAACCCAGGATGCTCTTCCTATTACTTTGCTGGATATTGATTTCTAATAGAGTCCTCAATTTTTGTTCTTTCTCATATATTTTTCTCCTTTCTGTATTCTTCACACCTTCTAAATGTATGAAGAAATAGATATTTTTTCCTACTCGGTAATAGTTCTAATTCCATTTATGATCAGTAAACACTTGAGGATCAGTGAACTGCTTAACTAGATCATGCTTGCTGAAAGGTGAAGAAGGACTAATGTCTTCAGCTGCTTGTGTTAATCAGGAGCTCACAGAGGCTTCTGGTGCTGGCGCTTCTTAGAGACGGCTGATCCTGTAAGGCTACTGCTGGCCAAACAGGCATCCAGACAGCCTCCCTATTCCTCTGATCAGGTGATGTTGGGAAGAAGTCATAGTCATCATGAGACAATGCTTCTCCATGACACAGAGACCCTCTAACATATGCCTCAGATGGATATAGATAGGGACAAGATTTATTTCAAATGATTAGTATCTAGTTTCATGTGGAATTCAATGGACCTTCCAGGAATACCCTCTCTATTTGAGGTGAAGCACTGAGCTTGGTGGGTAGGCTAGACACACGTGGAAGTAATAACATGCTAGAGAGGGGCTGGCAAAGAGTCCCTGCCTTGGAGACTGGGGACAGGATCAAAGAGGAACAGCATTTAGCTTCAGTTCACTGGAGAACAGGAGCCAAGGCCACTGCAGGGAGAAGCAGAGCATTTGTAAGCTGTGGTGATGTGAACGAGCACAGTAAAGACTGAGGAAGGGAGCGATCCTGGGACCAAGATGGAGGGGTGGGGCAGAGATGAAATGGAAGGCAGCCTGACCGGGGCGCATCAGCTGTGGGCTGGGGAATGCCATGTGTGCCAACAGTGTTCCCCCCTGTTGTGAGTCTGGAATCTAGGTTGATGTATTGCTATGAACTGAGTGAGGGGCTGAGAAGGGCTGGTCACTATTCTTTGGCTTTTGCTGGGAGCAAGGCTGGAGGAAATGAGTTAACAAGTTCACCTTTAGGCATGCCGAGTCTCAAGGGTCTGGAGGACATCTAGGTAGAGAAACCCAGCAGTGAAATATGAATCATCTGACTGAGTATTTCCTGATGCATGTAGAGTGAACAAGAGAGCGCACCTCAAACATGCCTAGGGAAAGAAGAGCTAACAGCTAAACCCTCAAGAAAAACCAGCCTTTTACAGAATGGGAATCAAGGAGAGAGGCCAATTGGTTAAGTCAGAGGTGTACAAAGAAACTCCAAAGAGAACCAACATTTAAGATACAAAAGCCTATTTGAAGAAGTGTAGCGTGGAAAACTAACAGAGGTAAATTCTAACCCACCCCACTATTCTTTTAACATCGTTTCTGTGAATGCTGGCTCTAATATGTAGCTTGTAAATAGACAGCATGTTTGTATAAGAATCCTAGGAACTAGCTTCAAAAAATACTGACTCCAACCTTCAGGCATCCCAGCTCTGGGAGATATGCTGACCTTCAACTTTGGAGTCAGGGTGATGTAAAACCAGGATGACGTGAAGCCAGGATGACTAAACCAGGGTGATGCACACCAGACCATCACTTGCCTTATCAGAATGGACTGTGCTCATCTGCACACAGAGATCTTTTCAGACCCCTCCCTTGAGATCTGTTTGTTCTGTTCCCCCCTTCCTTTTAATAAACAAAAACCCTGCCTGCACTGAGATGGGAAGATGGGCTTTGAAACACGAGTACCCCATCTTCCAGGTGGCCAGCACCTGAAAATAAACCACTTTCCTTTACATCAGCACCTGCCTCTCAAATATTGGTTTTCGTGGTGGGGGGCAGCTGGACCTGCTTTCAGTTACAGAAGGAAGGAGAGACCACCACGCTGAGTACTGCTAAGGATCTCTAAGGCTGAGAAAGGCAATCACAGTGGGAATTACATCATTGCTGACGGTCGAGGGGAGAGTTTGTCCAAGTGCCCAGGCAGAGAAGCCACTTGCCCTGGTTCGAGGTGTGAGTGGGAGAATGTGTTCATGTTCTATCAGAATACAGAAAGAAAATGCTACCAGTTGAGATACTGCCCCAAAACCACACTTTGAGAGGTGATGTCAGGGCAACTGGGGAGCATCCCTGCAATCAGTCTCCCCGAGTTCTGCCATTTCTGCCTTCCCTGTCAGAGGTGACTATCACTACCAACTGGTTCATAGAGTGCCAGTACCTGAAAGTAGCCTCTTTGGGTCATCATCAGATCAGGTATCTTTTGGGAGTGAGGAAGAGGAATGTTTTAGTGGGAAAGGCCTCCCATGTAGCCAGGCACAGGTTCAGAGAGAAAATCCTAAATGCGCTTGGTGTGTGGCTCCTGCCTGGCAGCACACCACATTCAGAGTAGGACAAACCCAGAAGACCATGATGATGATGATGATGATGATGATGATGATGATGATGGAGAACAAGACACACACACACACAAAGGGGAACATCTCACAAGTAGGCATAATAGGTGAGGCTTTCTGGGGGTAATCCCATTAAGAAGCTGAAATCCTAAGACTTTACCATGTTAATATCACAGCCTTATTCGAGGTCTATGCTTTAACTTACTTCCTGCTTATAAGATGAACTGTGTGCATCTTCACTTGTTATATGTGATCATAAGGCCTCTATAGAACCTCAAATGCACAAGAAGCATATCAAGAGTAAGTATATGCCTTGAAACTGCTATTTTTCTTATAACAGTTGAGAAGAACGAATGTTCTGGAGGTTGTTTTCACCCCATGTCATGAGAACAGTGCTGAAGCTGAGTCACTCCTCTGGAATGGATGTTAATGTTATTTGGTTTCCTCTCGCCCAAGACCTTGAGTTTCATGTCTGGACAAATGAGCCATCCATTATCTTTCCACCAGACTGAAAAAAGATCAATTTCTCGTGGTTTGTTGTTCTTTTTTTAATTGCGGATGTGTGTTCAATATCCGTCCAAATAGTCACTCTAAACTGGAGGGTCTTAGGAGGGAAGTCCAGGATGTCCAGATAACCATCTGCAGTGTCAGACAGGATTGTGAGCACCAGCCCTTTGTTTACTAGATTTAACCCTGACAGTGGGCTAAATGCCTTCAGCTCACATCCACTGTGTGGCCCATGAATATTGCCATCATGTGGCTCTGATTGGTCAGTAATGCACTAAGTACAATATTATTATTGATAACATCTTTGCAAAACTACTTCCAGGAACAACTTCCAAAATATTAGATACTCCTAAAGATGTAAATAAGGAAGACTAAATTTCAGTCTCGTGTTACTGTCATTTAACCTTTCCCACTATTAAACATCCAGGGAAATCTGGAGTATGAAAAATTAATGAACTAGAATGCCAGGCTGCTCACCACAAACCCGCCGTGTTGCCTGTCCAGGCCATGTAGGGCGTGTTGTCATCATATATAAAGTTAGGCTACATCTTGATCTAGGATTTGTCCCCAAGCTTATAATTTTGTGCACCTATATCAAATATATGTACCTTAAGAAGGTTCTGACTTCCTGAGGGTATTTTTTATCTCTACACATATATTTCTGGTCATTTGCAGACCACCAGAATCTCTATAATATTCTTGCACATCCCCCTATGATTAAGTAACATGGAAGTCCCTTCACCACCTGATTTAAAGACTTCCACCTCTGGTGCTAACATCTCAGGCACCTCTCTAAAACCCTTCCAGCCATGAGTTCCCACCTACCATCTTCTCTTCCATTTCCTTCAGCATCCCTTTCAAGGATTCCTTGTCTCTCATACTTACTCTAGGAAACAGCTACCATTCTGTCTCATAATGACTCTCTCAACATCAAATTAGCAGTCACTTTTATACCTTTTTAATTTGTTCACAACCAAATAGCTACCCATTCAAATATTTTCTTCTCTCTAGGGGAGTTCTGTCCCCATCAGAAACGGCCGTGGCTGTGCATAGCCTTCTATTTAATATCTTAGTGCCCATCTGAGGTTAGTCCCCTGTGGCTTATTTGCCCAAGGCTTCTTAGCCATGATGGTCTTCTGCCTGAATGCAAAAGTTCTCCCAGGAGGTATGCACTTGATTTTCCAAAAACTTCCCTGTACCTGAAAATGTATTCTCTCAAAAATCCTGCTAAACCCCTCCTTCAGGAACTGCTTAACAATTCAATCGTTTTACCATTAAAAAAAAAAAAAAAAAAAAAAGCCCACAACCCCTCAGAAATCTTCCTAACACAATCTTTCTTCAACATTACATCTGTTCATGGAAGCTAGAGAAAACATAGATTATGAGATGTATCTAACTATTCCACCAGTGTTTTGATAGTTCAGTATTTTAGCCTACAGTCCCCGCCCCCACCAGGCCTTCCTTGCATACCTTTTGACCAGAGTTGCTAAAAAGTAACAGAATTGACTTGTTTGAGTTTCACCTTCTCTTTCTGCCCTAGGTCACTTGCTAGCAGAAGGAGGATTAATAAGCCGTGAAATGGCCACAATGGAGCAGCGGTTAGTTAAAGCAGATAAGCAGGTTCTTAGATAATCACTGCAGGAGGGTGTCTAGCTCTGTTGTGTATGGGTTTCCACGAACCCCAAGCATAGCTTGTTTTTGTCAGTTTGTCCATCTGCTTTTGGCTTGATTATAGCTTCATGAAGATCAGTCAAAAAGCTATATTCAGAGTCCAGAGTCACATCCATTACACAAGGACGTTCCTGTGGACAGTGACAGTGCCCTCTGGAACTGTTCTGAAAAACTGGGTATGAATCCCCTCCTCTCCAGGCCAGCTGAGCAACTCATAGCACTTTGTACCTCAGTTTCTTCACCCATAAAATTAACATAAGAACATTACATACTTCATAGAGGTGTTGAAGGGATTAAATAGTTTACTTTTGGAAAGTATTTCAAATAGTAAATGCTCTAGTCTAGAAATGTTAGTTGCTCTTATAACTTAATCTCACACAGGGACCAAATCCAGTAAGATGATTGCTATCTCTTGGAACTCTGCACTATGTCTGGGTCTAACAGGTTATTTATATATATATATATATATATATATATATATATATATATATGTGTGTGTGTGTGTGTGTGTGTGTGTGTGTGTGTGTGCACACACACAGACACACACACATATACTAGAACATATTCCTTTGAGCAATTCAAAAGGGAATGGAATTATAAAATAATTATTGAATGAGTTCAGCTACCCTTTAAAAAGAAAAATGGAATTTCATATGCCCCTTAGACACCATTGGAATTCTGCAGTCAAAATTTTCATCAGAATTTTCCCCATGGGAGGTTAGCTCCCTGTGACAAGTGAGGGATCTGCCCTCTGTTCCATAGAGGAGTGTCTTAACCCACAACAATAGCAAAATCTTTGAGCATTACAAATCTGAAGTCCAGTAGGGTGGAATCTTTGCTCCCAAAGAATGCGTCTGACTGTCATCTAGTGTTGGCCACAAGAACTGCAAGGTATTTCTTCTAGTCCCTGCTTTCCTCAGATAGGGAATATAAAAGGTAATAAGAAGGTATCTGTTGTTGTTAGAAATATAAATTTTTTTTTAAAACAGAGCCATTCAGTAAGCATTGAAACCTTTCCTTTTATAGCTTTTTCAAAGACCCGTGTTGGCTAACTCCCACATTTTCTCCATAACCTTTAACCCTCCTGAGTCACGGTAGTTTCAATAAATGGCTTAAGCATGTTTGGCATATTACTGACGGTTGTCCTCAAAACATCTTGGTTCAAATATTACCAGAACTACATTTCCTGGAGGAGGGAGTCCTGGCATTCCAAAACTCTTGCCTCATTTCTTAGCTCTTGATTTCAGCAGATCATGTCTTGTTTATCAGGTCCTAAGCACAGTTTTGATAGGGCTGGCACTCCTTTCCACAAGTCTGGGTGGTCCTTTTTTATGATTCCTTTTTAGAGGCCTGGAAAACATTCTCTCTGACAATGCAGACAGATAAAACCAGATCATCCGGTACACCCAACAATCAGAAATCCCAAAGATCAGCACGGAGATTGGAGAAGAGCTGAGGTTGTGGGTGACATATTTTGACATATTACAATGACTTAAGGAACTGAGCCAGGGGGGTGAGGGGACAGAATAAGAGGATGATAGCCCTCCACAGTGTTATCCACTGCAGCTGGGTTCAGAAGTGCTTCCAAAATCATGAACATATTATAATGGTTGTTAAAAAGTGGCCTAAAAATAGAAGACTGGCTTTTTACTTCCAGCACCACCATAATGCATTTACTTTACTTAAAAGTGGGTCATGTTATTATTTGTCAAATGCTGTAAGGGATGCTGGAGACAGAAACTCAAATGAGGTATGTCCCAACGTATAGCACAGTGAATGCTGTGATAAAAACAAGCTGATGGAGCACCCGGTCTGGAAAATGTCCTCTAGTGCCTCTCGGAGTCATCAGGCCATGAGGACAGGCATGTACAAAGGCCCTGAGGCACAAGAGAAGCTAGCCCAATTGTAAGGAGCTCAGTTAGCCTGGAGCAGAGTACACGGGGGTGGAAGCCCTAAGTGGGCAGGTCGTGCTAAAACCCCAAATGGAAGCCCCTGCTTCATATGACTCAAGCAGTAAATCAGAGGGAGCCACTGCCTCTCAGGGCTTACTCAGTCTTCTAGGATAGGACAGTGGACACGATGGCACTTTCTACAACCATGGGGACCTCCACCAGAGTGGAAGACTGGGCATTGTGTGCTGAGCTCACCTCCCCAGGAAATGGGCCCCCCTCTCCCATTGCACTCCAGGCCGCTTTTCCTCCAGTTGATCTGAACTTAAAGGCAGAACTGCATCTATTGTTTTGAACTTATCACAGATTCTGTTTTATCATTAGCATTAGAAAGCCCCTTCTGGCTTTTCCTCACAAAAGATGGAACAAAACATAGTTCTTTCTCTAAAACTTGGAATGACTTAAGTTTAGACAGTCGTGGGATTTGGGTGGATTAGTTAGGTTTCCTTTTAAAAGGAGGGAATGTCTCATACTTCCTTAAAGAGAATGAAATGATTTTTTCAGAAAATAAAATGCTACAAGGTGTAAAAAGAACTGCCAAAAATTGTGCTATGCTCTATGCAACTGTCTGCTCCAGAGCTCATCTCAGCCCCAACTTCCTTTGAAATGAACAGTAGGGATTTCAGGTCCAGGGAGGGGATCTTGGAGTCACCAAGGACTGGCTGGAGTAACATCACCAGATCCAAAGCACAGTGAGCCAGACGGCCCCTGCTGCAGGGCATATAGACTCACATGTGTTTTTAAAGTCGCCAGAATAAGGTCACGGACCTTTAGGGGTTTTCTTCTTTAATCTTAGGAAGGAAAAATATTATAAATGCTGAAAATACAGGAAAATTTTGTCCTAAGGCATTTTGCTGGGCTATGGTTCCCATCCACCATGGAAAAAATGCACATAATCCTCTGTTCATGGGGGAAATTGATTTTAAAGCTTGAGGGGGCCCTAGAAGCCTCTCCATACATTTCATGAACCCTCAGAGGTTCAGCATGAAGAGTCAGCCTGATGATCACAGAAGCCTGGGGTATGGTCAGAAGCCCCAAGAAACGCTCCTGGAGGGGTGGGCCACAGAGCTGTGGATGAGACGCTTCACCTCCCTGGGCTGTTTCCTCACCTGTCCTTTGAGAATTGTTCTTTGGCTGCCAAAGCTGGCTCTGCATCCAAATTGCTTGGAGAGCTTGTTAAAAATAGTTTTCCAGGCTCCTCTCCTCCCCACAAACTGCTAGGTCAAAATTCCTGAAGTTCATTACTCCCCACAATTAATGCTTTGACAGCCAGCCAAGACCAATCCTAAAGTAGGGACCACTCCTAGAGAGGTTTTCTCAACCTCTGAAGCACACACAAATCACCTGGGGTCTTGTTAAGATGCAGAGCTGATTCAGGGGATCTGGGGGTCATCTGAGGACCCTCATTGCTAATGAACTTGGAGTGCTGCTAATGCTGCTGATCTGAGGACCTCCTGGAGATGCCCCCTGAAGACCCTTCCAAATCTGATGTTTTATGAAGCCTTTGGGAAAGGACTAGGTTATCAATGGTGAAGAGCAGAGATGTAAATTTGAAAAGTGACGTTATGTTAGTCTAATTTGAAATGGCTGTTATTCTTCCCTATAAGAATCTTGCTAGAGAATGGGAATGGCGTTCCTATATCAAAAAGACAGACATGTGTTTTGTACAACAGTATGAGAAGGAAATAAATTTTTACCCAAAATAAAATGAAATCTGTACAATAGATAGGAACTTAGGATTGAATTTCTCTTTAGTTTACATATAGTAGAAATTTTTTAAATTATTCCCCCCTCCTCCCCACACCTCTATGAAAGTTCAAGGTAATCTGCTGACCCCATCAAAGATCATTCTTGCCAGTCCCTGCCTTTGAGGCACGTGGCCTGAGATTATTTTTTTAGGCCTGAGGCCTGGTTTGTGCTGGCTCAAACCCGTCTAAGGCCCTCCTGCCCTGGGAACAAGACACACGTTTGTAAGAAGCTGACTATGGGTTGTCTCTATCGACAGCAGCAAAGGGACCAAACTTTGGTCACAATCCACTGACTGAGCAAACCTCTGTGGTTATGGCCCACAGTGTGACAAGTTCCAGCAGGGGCTGAGCCATTGTGTTTCTCATTGCAAAAGGGTGTCGCAGCAACAGTAATAATGATGCTATCAATGGAAACTCTGGACTCTGAACTGGATCTAGGATTAGCAGACATGTAGAAACTGTGCTAGTAAAAAGGAATGAGATTAGTAAAAAGAAATGAACACTGTAGACCTAGAGGATGGCTAAGAGAACAAAACTGATGACAAGTGCTGACAAGCCCCTGGAGCTCTCCTGTATTGATTGTAGAAATGCAAAATGAAACAGCCAGACTGGAAAACAGACCTGCAACTTTTTTAAATAAAGTAAAGCACACCCTTACCATACGACCCAGTAATCCAATTGTTGGGTATTTATGAAAACATAAGTACACACACAAACATACATAAATGTTTATAACAGCCCAATTCACATTCTCCAAAAACTGGAAGCAATTCAAGGGTTCTTCAACAAGTGAATGAGTAAACAAATTTTGCTAATGGGATATAACAAAACACTCCAAAATGATACAAAGGAACAAACTGTTGATATCCAGAACAGGATAGAAACAGGATTGGTGAATTTCAGATGCATTACACTGAGCGAAAGAAACCAGACTCAAAAGATGAGGTACTGAATGATTCCACTTGCATGATAGTCTGGAAGAGGCAAAATCATAAGGCTGGAGAAAGACCAGTGATTAACCAGGGTTGATGATAATGGAGCAGCTCGGGGACTTAGGGTCGTACAACTCTGAGCACTTTTTAAAACTCACAGAACTATACACAAAAAAGTGGGTTTTATTGTATGTGAATTTAAAAATTAAATAATTAAAAAGAAAGAAAAACAATACTTTAATGAATATAAAATGACAGATAAGTAAGTTAAAGCCAGAAGAGAGAGGAGGAGAGTGGTAGCCACACCTTTTCTAATGACAGAAAATTTGGAGCTCTAATTTAAAACATGTTCTATTCAGAAACATTTCAAATAAAGATTAACAGGAGAAAACTACCACAGCCAAATCAGAAACCTCTCTTGTTCTTAACCTTTTCTTCTTTGTTGACCTTTTTTTTTCTTCTTCATAACAGACCAACTCCATAAATACCAATCTCAAGAATATTTCTCTTTCCTGTGACTTTGTTTAGTCTAAGTGCAAAGTAGATATAACTGTTGGTTCTGTTACTGATCTGTGCCACAGATGAGGAAATGTCACTGTCAAAGATTGTCAGCCTGTTGACAATCACAACAGGGAAGACAGTATTGAGAAGGCCATGCTCACGTTATTTCCTCTCACTCCTTCCATCTGTAGGCAGCATTCCCTGGTATGCTGGCCGATCACTATATATAGAACTCCCCTCTGGACAGTGACAGAAACACGGAGTAATTAGAACACTGTGAGTCACATCACACTTGAATACAACCTAAGAACATGACCTAAGAATACTAGTAAAATATTGACACGTCTCATGAAAATTAATAGTCTATAATTGAGACCATAAACATGGACAGCTAACTATTTTAATTACCTGTAGCTTTATGATTTGAGTAATTCAAAGAGTTGCCGCCTATTATAGTTGTCACTTTCTAATTGTATAAGTATAGCCCAACACCACCCTGTGTTATTCTCTCATAATGACAGAAAGGTTATTTGATGGTGATCATGGATATTGTTGATATTTGGTTTTTGATAATGTATATGACAGCTCCTAAGTTAAAGTATTTCATACTTGATGGGAGGCCTGACGACCGGAGGTCTCTGTGTGCTTCCTTGGGCCCCAGAATCTGCTTTTTCCAGCTAATTCCTCCCCTGCTGTCTGTGCTTCCAGATGCCTGGCTCATCCACACTGAACTCCATGTCTTGTTGGAGGACAGGAGGCTTAGGAAATCAAGTCAGTTAGGCAACGGTTCTCCTTTAGGCAAACGAAATGTATTTATTGCTGCAAGCACAGAGACAATTAAAGGCTTTCCCAGAAAATCAACTTTTCCAACATAGGACAAGCAAAAATCACATCCAGACTAAAAAAGTTGGCCTCACATTTGCCTAAAAGCCACTGAGTGGGACTGCCCTTGTGCTGCCTGCGTTTTAGAATCAGGAGCAAAGGTTTTCAGACTTACTGGTTCTGTGGGCGGAAAACATGAGATGATACATTGTTCTCTGCTTTAAAATGTGAATCTATTGAACTTAAATGATTTCTGATAAAACTGTACATAACATCTGAAAATTATAGATGACACCTGCTAATTTTTGTTTTTTAATGAAAATCATGCATAATGGAAACTAGCAACGTCTTAGGCTTCTTTTTCACTCGTGCATCTCATTTGGGCCTGGCTCACTTGCAGCTATGCTGTTCTGCGGGCTGCGTGCTGAGCAGGTCTAATTTTTATCAGGATCACACTCAAACATGAGATTCCAAAGAAGGAAAGCTAGGTCTTGATTTCTTCAGATTGGTTCATTTCTCTGGCAGACATTTTTTAAAAGTATTTGGCTAAATTTTTTTTTTCTTCATTTGTAAAGTATCCACTCTGGTTTCTTTTCTAAATATTACCTGTCTTACAAATTCACTGGTAAGAATATATGAAAGGGATCTGGTCATAGCCAATATGCCTATGAACTTAAGGGATTCTCTTTTTAATCTTTGCCTTCACCAGACTCCATTTGTGGTTGTTTGTTTTTAGGTCAAGTTTATTGAGCCATAATTTGCATACAACTCAATGATTATTGACAAATATGTACAGCCATATAACATCCACCCAAATCACGGTATGAAAAACGTCCATGACCACCCCACCCCCCAGAAGTCTCCTTGTGCCCTTTTCAGTCATTCACCTCCCTCTGGCCCACCCCTGGCAGCCACTAACCTGTTTTCTGTTCCTGGTTTTGCCTTTTCTAGAATGTCATTTAAATAGGATGATAGTATAATATCATATAAATAGGACAGGAGCCTTTGTGTCTGGCTGCTTAATGTATAACGCCTTTGAGATTCTTCCTCGTTGCACACATCAGAAAGTTTCTTCCTTTTTATTGCTGACTAATATTTCACTCTGGATGTACCATTTTGTTTACTCACTGATCAGCAGGTGGACATTCAGGTTGTTTCCAGTGTTTCACTGAAATAAATCAAACCACTATGAACATTTACTTACACATCTTATGATAGGTATAGGTTCCACTTTATAAGAAACCGCCTAACTTTAAAGGTGGACGCCCCACATTGCGGTCCCACCAGCAGTGAGTGAGAGTATTCCCTCTACATCCTCTCCAGCACTCGGCATTCCCAGTGTTTTTCTGCATGTTAGCCATTGTAGCAGTTTGCAGTTATATCTTATTGTGGATTTAATTTACTCTCTCCAGTGACTGATGGTGTTAAGCATCTTTTCATAGGCTTACTTTCCGTGCGCACATATTCTTCGGTGAAGGGTCAGTTTAAATCTTTTGCCACTTTTTTTCCAGTTGGGTTGTTCATTTCCTTATTGATTTCTGGGAGTTTTTCCCATATACTCGGTAAGAGTGATTTATCAGGTATGTGTTTTGCAAATATTTCTTTCAGTCTGTAGCCTGCCCTTTGTGTTTAACAGTATCTTTTGAATATTAAAATTTTAATCTTTTTTCTTTTATGGTTTGTGATTTTTGTGTCTTATCTAAGAAATCTTTACCAACCCAGAGTCACAAAGATTCTTCCCTATATTTTCCTCTAGAAATATTATAGTATTAGCTCTTACGTGTAGGTTTATGACCCATTTTGACTTAAGTATAATAGAGAGAGGTAGGCTGAAGGGTTATTTCTGTACATATGGGTATTATTTCCTTTATATTGACACTAGTCCTACAATCTGTGTCTGGTAATTTTAGAAAGTAAGAATTCTGAGAGCCCATAAATTTTGCCTCATAAAAGTAGATTCCTTAATTTGGAATAGCACCCAGAGTAGGGCTAATGTTTTATTATGTATTAAGTAAGAAGCTGCAGGTAGCATGTGGCAGATTTAACATCAGCTTTGTCTGTTTTACACAGAACAGGCAGTCATCCATTATTTACTGATATTTATTATATATATAATGTACTGTTCAAATACTACCTTTACTTATTAGCTTGGAATATGGTATTAATTCATCCTACCAGGGTAATCAAAAATTGCTCACAAATGGCAATGATCATCCCTAGGAACAGTGACTAGTTCTAAATTTCAGATGAAGCAGTTGTCTTTCTGAATCCTCAAAAAGGAACCCTTCCTGCCTTTGGGGCCATTTTACGTACAGTGATACCTTGGCTAACAAAGATAATTTGTTCCGGAATCACATTCGTTGTCAAAATCTTCATTAGCCGAAACGTGATTTCCCGTAGGTTTCTGTAGAAAATCATTTAATTGGTTCTGAATGCTGCCCATGAAGCGTGCACCGTGCTGACACTGGTATGAGAATAGTTTCTCTCTGCGACACTCCAGAAGCCCCTCTCTAGAAGGTCAAAGTGATGGCCCCCTCTCGCCTAATAGACATCATCATCAGATCCAAAGCAGCTTATGTTATCTGGTGTCTCACTTCTCACTGTCTGGAACGTAAACAGCCCAGTCGGGTTGGTGGGTCTCCCCTGTGTGATGCGGTCAGCTCATTTCTTTGTCACACACACACACACACACAGACGGAAAAGATAAGCTCCTGGAATGGCCCGACCGTTCATGTTTGCCCCTTTATGTTAGTGCATGCATCCACTAAAACATTCGTTAGCCAAGTCCAAAAAACAGCAAAAAAAATCTTCATTAGCCAAAAAACTCATTAGCAGGGTCACTGTTTCGCAGAGGTATCACTGTGTTTTCAGATGTGTGTGAACAGCTCTCAGGATAAGCTGGGAATTGTCTGGAATTCCCTGAGAGTCACCAGTAACTGCAGCATCAGAAGGCCAGGAAGGCCTGGAACATGTCGTCAACAACCAAGGAAGGGAGGGGCCCCCCAGGAGATTACAGAGGATATGGGGTGTCTGGTGGGGCGCCTGGTGCCCACAAAAGCCTCTCAAGACAGGAAGAGTAAACTTAGGAAGGAGAAGGGATTTCCTAGTATTCAGATGTTGGCCAGTAACTCATGAAAAGCTTATTCTTATTCTATCAGGAAAATACTGTACTGTAGATTAAAATCCTGATATGCAATGAAGTAGGCTTTATCCTTGGAAACATCTCTCTTTATCCTTCCTTGTACATGAAGCTCTTCTTACTTCCTTATCCAAGGCAAGTTTTAAGGTTACTAAACTGAATGTAAATAGGTACCACCTTGGAGTTGCACGGATGTGAAATTTCTTGGGGCCCTGAATAATCGCTGATCTTCTACTTTTGAGTCTGAAATTCTAGTTATTCTGCATATGCACATACCCTATTATATTTTGCCCCTTTTACGGGATATTCCAGATTCATGAAAGCTTAGTAAGTGTCACAGGACTTAAAGTGCATTTTCTCTACAGTTGTGGTATTTAAGCAATGTATAGTCAAGTCTGGACTCATTCTATCCACTTTCTCAGACTTTAGCTTCCAAAACTGACCCCAGACATTTCACACATACTCCACTAGTGATTTCAAAATGGAAGAGGTATTGTGCAACCTCCCATTCTAACAGTGATCATAGTTCATTCTGTCTTGCTGCAGATATCACTGACGTATAAGACCAAGAAGAATTTAATTACAAATAGCATTTAACAAATATAAATATTTAATTTTCCTCTTGTCTGACTCAGTGAGCCCGACCTTTCTCCTGAGATCCAACTTCATGCATAAGAGATTTTTCTTATTAAGAGATACCTGTCTCTTTTCATAAGAACGTCAGGAAGGGAAGGAGGGTGGGGTCATAAAGTGATTCTCAAATGTCACTGTACAAGAAACCTCCTGAGGATCACGTCCAAGGGGTTCTGGGCTGGGCCTGAGGCTCTGGCATTACAAGTTCTCAGGTGGCTGATGCAGCTCACAGACCTCACCTGAGCAGGAAGTTATACTGGAAGATGGAAGGCTTCAGGGTCAGCCCCCTCCCCAGGCCTAACTGCATAACAGTTCGTTCTTCCCATCGAACCTTCCCAAGCCCCATTGTCTCCTCTCACAAGTGGGGGAAATGCCCACTTCATGCATTTGTCATGGGTATAAAAATAAGATAAACAGTTGAAAGAAGGTAAAGGGACTAGACGAATAACATATGTACCACCCATGGACATGGACAACAATGTGGGGATTGAAAAAATAATAATAAGATAAACAATTTGTTAAGACCTGTAACAGTGCTTCACCCCAGAGGATATACAATTAATTGATACTGTCTGTTATCCTGTTTCCTAGGAAGTAATACATGTATACAAATCAAATTCTGTGGTGTGAACCGGACATAGTATATGGTCTGTTGGTATTTAAGAAATATTTTATAGCAATTCTTTTATTAAGTATATTGCCAGAATGTTAGGATCATTAGTAATTAGCAGCTTTTGAGATTTATGCAAAAACATTTAAACTGGAGCCCTCCTTTTTTCTTGGATAATTTTTATTTTTAACATTACTTATTACAAAAGGGAAGGAAGAGATGAAAATAAATTTTCCAAAGGGGACTTTTCAGCTGAGGATAGAGGTTGATAATGATGATGATTAATTAGCACAAAGGGAAATCCTTTCATTTACCTGATCATTCCAACTGCTTTTTACAAACACACTAGATGCCAACATGGGCAGGATATCCTAGGGAAAAATCTCAATTCCTGGTGACTGAAACATGTATATGAAGGTCATTGGACTAGGACAAAAATGTTCATTTAGTCTCAGCAACACAACGTTGGAACTGCGGGCAAGAGTGACAGTTCAGTCCCAGAGGACGGGGCTCTAATTCGGATTCTCTCCAGACTCTTCCTGGCCCTTCCCCAGGACGGAAGCTGGGTGGAATTTTGGGAAATGTTCCATCTGTCAGAAGCTCAAGATGACTCTTCAGAATGACACCAACTTCACACCCACTAGGATGGCTATAATTTTTTTTAATGGAAAATAACAACTGCTGGCAGGGATGTAGAGAAATTGGCATGCTCACACACTGTTGGTGGGAATGTGAAATGATGAAAAACAGTATAGCGGGCTCTCAAAAAGACAAATGTGGAATTACTATAGGATTCAGCAATTCTACTTCTAGGAATAAACCCAAACGAAATGAAAACAAGTACTCAAACAGCGACTTGTACATGCATGTTCATTGCACTATTCACAATAAGCAAATTATGGTCTATCCATTCAATGGAATATTATTCGGCCATAAAAATGAATGAAGTACTGATACATGATCATACAATGCATGGATGAACTTCAAAAAAAACTCTGGCCCTGGCCACTATGGCTCAGTGGATTGTCAGCCTGCGAACCAAGTGTCGCTGGTTCAATTCCCAGTCAAGGCACATGACTAGGTTGCACACCAGGTCCCCAGTTGGGGGCACGAGTGAGAGGCAACCACACAGTAATGTTTCTCTCCCTCTCTTTTTTCCCCTCTCTCTAAAAACAGATAAATAAAATAAAAGTAACCTTGTTTAAAAATTAATTAATTAATTATTTTTAAAAAAACTGTTAAGTGAGAGAAACCAAACAAAAATGGTCATGTATCATATATATAATTTTATTGATATGAAGTATCAAGAATTAAGAAATCCAATAGCAGATTGGTGGTTACCAGAGACTGGGGGTGGGGAGGAACAGGGATTAACTACTCAGTGGGTATGAGGTTTCTTCTAGGGATGAGAAAATGTTTGGGAACTAGATAGAGGGCATCGTGAATGTACTAAAAGCTGCTTTAAAAATGGTTAGTTTTGCATTATGGGAATTTCACCTCAATAAAAAGGAAAAAGTGACAACTTGCTCCAGGAAAGGAAAGACTGGAATTTTGTTCCCAAAGTCATACTTCCCAGCCAAGACTTTATGGTTGAAGAGAAATTTACTGACAGTGGAAGGAAAATGAGTACGCAATGGCGTTAGTCACTTTCCCCATCAGAGAATTGAGAAAAGGTTAATGAGTACAAGACAAGAATGTGGCTTTTCATCATTAAGACACACATAGTTCATTTTGATGAGTAGGGGATGTTCCTCTTAGCTGGCTCCATTCAGTAATCCCCTAGAGAGAGATATAGTTTATGGACAGAAAAAATGACAGTACTAATGAGGAACATTTTATCCCCCAAAGGACACTCCCTGTAAACACTGACAAGCCTCACCGTGATTAGGGAACTCAGGGCTTAGGAGCATGATATATAATCACTAGAAGGCTATATTCTAACAGAGCCACAAACAAAACAAAAATGAGCACAACTGGAAAAGTCTTAAAAATAAGAATCAAAGCATATTTTGTCCCCAAATTTATAACATAAATAGACCCCTGACTAGAACTCAACTATTATAGAATGAGTCTGGGTATCAGGAGTCCAAGGTCAGGACTGTCTGTCTTTGACCACACTTCCCCTCAACTAGGAAGCAAAGAAATGACATACATTGGCTTCACCGCAACATAAGATGCTTGCAATCAGGCTACCCTCAGTGAGTACCTACTGATTTCTGCATTGACTGGACTCTGCTGGAACATGTGGAGGGTAGAGCAGGAGAACCCACTATCTCTAAAACTCTGATTTTGCTCAGAGGGAGCCCCAACGGGGCTTCCCAAAAGCCCTCATCTGGGAAGTCCGGGCTCCCAGGGTTTAGGATAGGTCTCATCCACCAACTGAAACCTTAATGTCCATCCGTATCTTCCATTGCAGAGAAATGTCTAAACTGCTTCCCCCACACTGAGGGGAAGGAGGGGGACATCTAAAGGAAGAGCAGTGTAGCAATGATAGTGAAATGCAGAGGCAAGATGTCCCCACACCCTCTATGCCAGTGTGTCCATGACATTAATACTGCATCTTGGGCTGCATTTGGAAATTCTTTTCTTCACCTCAGTTGAGTGGATTGTTGTGGACAAATTATAAACATCCTGTAATGACAAACTTTTTAGCTTCACAGTTCATAATGGAAGAGTAATTTATAGGCAATGAAAGAGAAGACTAGAAATGACAGCTCAGTCCCCCCTCAATCTAAAGACAAGATAGAAATTGAAAATGTGAAAGCAAACAGGGCTTAGCAGGTAAAGGTTCTGTGTGGTGAATAAACAGCAGACTTATTCGTAAAAAGAAATCAAGACATAGAGGTATTTTTCTGAATTTAGGCTAACCTGGGTATTTTATTAGAACATAAACATAATTCATAAATCAGTTTTATTAATAAGAGAGATAGAATCCCCCTTTAATCTTTTTATTTTTATTGTGATACACACATAACCCAAAATTTACTATCTTATCCATCTTTATACAGTTCAGTAGCATTAAGTTCATGCACATTGCTGTGTAAACATCACCACTTTCTATCTCTAGATCTTTTTCATCGTCCCAGCTGAAACTCTGTAACCACTGAACAGTGACTCCCCATGTCCTCCCCCACTCCCCTTTCTGTCTCTGAATTTGATTGTTCTAGGAACCTCATGTAAGTGGAATCACCAGCATTTGTCCTTTCGTTACTGGCTTATTTCACTTAGTATAATGTCCTCAAGGTTCATCATGTTTTAACATGTGTCAGAATTTTCTTCCTTTTTAAGGTGAATAATATTCCATCATATGGATGGACCACGTTTTGTTTATCCGTTTATCCATTGATGGACACTTTGCTCCCACCTTTTGGCTATTGTGAAAAATACTTCAGTGAACATGGATATAGAAATAATCTGTTTAAGTCTGCTTTCAATTCTTTTGAGTATCATCCCATAACCATTGTATACATTATATTGAGATAGATATTTTTTAAATCTTAGAAATTTGTTTTAGAACTTTTTTTATACAATAAAAAGACTTTTTTTAAAAAAACAAGTTAAGTTGATTTTTTCCAGCCCAATAGTATCATTTCACAATAGCATCACCTTAGTAATTTAGGATCATTTTCTCTTAAATGTAATAGTTCTTTCCTTTTAACTCTATGAACTCTCTTTGCCAGAAATCAGTTCATTGCTATGGTGGCAGAAGATGGTAGTTACATATAATGTTCTCGGAAGATTATAGCTTTTTGAGAATGAAGCGACATGACTGAAAGGGCTTGTTCATTGCTATTAATTGTGGAAATTGAATGTATGTTGTTTCTACAGGGTCCACCAGGGCCAGTGGGCCCCCAGGGATACACCGGGCCCCCTGGGTTACAAGGATTCCCAGGACTGCAGGGCCGCAAAGGTGACAAGGGTGAAAGAGGCTTTCCTGGGATCACAGGACCAAAAGGAGATGTGGTATGGAAAACAGGATATTTTCCTCTAGTTTTATGGAGGGCAGTGGCTGTGTTGACCTTCATTAAGTTTGTTTGCCTTTTTTATAGGGAGCAAGAGGCGTTTCTGGATTCCCTGGTGCTGATGGAATTCCTGTAAGTTTTCGTAAGATTAGAATTTTAAAACACTGTACACATGTGAACCAATGCATTTATGACTTTACAGAAACATCTTGAGCTAGCCCTCTTCTTTGTTTATAACAAAATTGTGGGGCTATATCTGCGTCTCTTTCTCCTGGAATCCAGTCAAATGTTGGACAGATTGTTTCCTTTGTAAATGTTCTCCTAGACTTGGCTTGGGAATTGAGGATACTTTGCTAGAACTGGACATTGTTTTGTAATGAAAAACTAGAGCGTTGCTCAGATATGCTCAATGAAGAGCCGGTCTTGAAGTTTTGTTTGAACCATAGAATAACCTGAATATAAAGCAGTACAGCCAAGAACGTGGATGGAATGAAGCCCTCCTGAACATTTGTGCAGCTTCTCAAATTGTTGGTAGTAACCACACATAAACGAGAAGAAGCATGGATTATCCATGAGAAAATCTCAAAATGTAATAAAATGTGTTTTTCTAACCTAGTTTACTTTACTTCTTGTGGTATAACAAAATAAACAAAGCAGCCTGAGTCACAGCCTTCTTCACAGGGACCCATGAGCATATTTCCCAGGGCCGGCTTCCTGCAGTTCCCCTTCTCAGGGATAAATGTGTTTATCACACATTCAGACCCGCCCTGTTTGTCTACTGTTGAAGTTTAAGGACATCTGCTTTGGGATCCTCACACATATACAAAGATGTCTGCGCCCTTGCCCTGTGTACACATGTTCTCTATCCCAATACGCACATGTGCGTGAATGCAGGTGCACATGTGCGCACACGTACATACTCACACATTTATGCACACACACATGCATACATTCCCCCCAGGCTGCACTAGCAGGGCTGCCTCCTTGCAGAAGAATACAGGAAGAACATGAGTGGAGTCATCACAGAGAATTGATCCTTTTTCTTCAGGTTTTTAGCTCTGCGTTCAAAAAGGCTTTTGCAACAGTAGAAGAAAGCAATCAGACCTAAAGAAAGGAAGTCGTGATTACCAAGACATGAGACCTACGTGACCAGTGATCCTAAGTGTCACCTGGATGGAGCATTCAAACAGATAACGTCAGTTACAAAATGCGCAGCTATGAACAAATAAGGAAATAACATTCACATTTATCAGAATCTGGAGAAACTGGCACAACTGAAGAACCTGCAGATTTTTAGCGGTTAGACAAATAATGCAAGTTTTTCTACCAACTGACTCAAATCACCCATTTTTAAACTACTTTGTTGAACTCTTTGAACTGTTCGTCAGTTTTTGTCTTCTGGAAGTTGAAATCTGAGTCTCAATGGAATGACATTATGGAAAAATATTGTAACTAATCTGTATCGTATTTTAATTTGTTTTTCCACTTCATATTCATTTAATATCAGAAGCAAATATTTCACAAACAAGGAAGAAAGCAATCATCATATGGGGGAGTGATCATGATGAGCAGATAACTGATCATTTTTTACAGAATCTTGGTGCTGCTAAATACGGTCTCTTTAACCACAGAACTCTGATACTAGATATTAACTTAAATTTCACCTGCCATATCTAAGTGTAGCAACTAACAAGTGTAGATTTGAAGGACCTGGGTAATTTTAGCTGTTTAGAAGTCATATATAAAAAGTGGTGTGCAGTAAAATCTTAGTTATATCATACAGAAGTGTATCTAATCAGATGAACAAAAAGAGGTGGATATTTAGCTCAATATAACTGAAATGTTTCTTTGAAGCACAATTTCAAAAGAAGATCAGATTGATATGCAATTTCAAATGACTTAAATCAATTCTAAGGAAATCAGAAAGATCAACAGCAGACATAATTCAGGAGAAGAATAAGGAACTCAGTGGTACGTTTTAAGCAAGGACATCCTAGAATACCACAAATCTTGAACAGAACACCTACAGAGCTTGTTTTCACAGACTGGATTTGAAGGATCAGCTTTCAGAAACCCCCCAAAAAGAGAGTTTTGCTTTGAAGGCCGTCAGACAGCTGACTCTGTAACAGCAGGAGAGATTTTGCATCATGATTTCCAGAAGCCATCAGGATTTCTCTGATCCCCAGAGGGTTGAATGACAGGTCTACTGGATCTCTTATCTGGTGGCACCAGTTAAAACAATAGCTTTGAACATCTCAAGCAAAAAGATGTGCAAACAAAAGAAAAATTCTACTTTTCTTACTATATTTCTTAGTATTAGTTAGAGTACAGGCATTCTGTGTAGGACTTGTTCATTTGTCTTGAAACTTCCCAAATCTCTCAAAGTAAATCTAAAAGATATCCTAATGGCCTCAAAAATCACTCCAGGATGTATGTTTGGCCTATTATCAAGTAAATCAACATTTTAAAGAAATTACATGATAAGAAAGCATCTTTTCTGTAAAGAATAACAAAACAGACTGTGGTCTCATAATGCATAAATTACAGATTGTTAATCCAGCCCCAAGAATGTCTCCTGGAACCAGATGAATGGGATTGAGAGGCCCACAGACTTCACCTGACCCTCTCTGGTCATTCGAAAGACATTTGATTGTGTCGCCTGCCCTCTCTCACCAGACATCTAAGAATACCTGGCTTGCTTTCTATTCATGTTTAAAATCTAAAAAGGAGTGTTCCCAAAGAACATAAAAAGAGGAAATCGGTTCTTCTAGCTGTGGCTAAGCCATTGAACCTTTTAGCTGTTTAGAATGTGGGTCTGCCAAACTATCAAAAGTCAGTTGGCCACAACAGATAAAGACGTCTTTGTTATCCCTGAGAAGATTGCTGCTTCTAGAACTTTTTTCTAGAATTTTTAAATCCACTCCTCCCTTGCCCCCGCCAAAATGTCACCCCAGTCACCCAGTGAAGCAAGGTAGGAAAAATGCCAAGACAGTTTACTGCTCACCAAAACCCTTGAGAAACAGAATTTTGTCTGAAGACCTTTCCCCTGCTTGGAACTCTACCTCTGTGCCTTTGTCTACTTAATCTTTCACCCATTCATTTTGAGCTGTCTTTTTTCCTTGGATTCATGCCAGGGACATCTCTCTTGAGAAGATTTGAAACTTATCACACAGTTACATGAAAACTAAACACCTATGGACTGGATGACTTATGGCCATTTCTCTTTCCAAGGGACATCCTGGGCAAGGTGGACCCAGAGGACCACCTGGCTATGATGGCTGCAATGGGACCAGGGGAGACGCAGGCCAGCAGGGACCCGCAGGCACCGGGGGCTTCCCTGGATCTCCTGTGAGTATCATCAGCACAGCACGTGCTATTCACATGGTTAGCTCTGGAACCTGGATGGCTGGTACTTGTTGGCAGAAATGTATGGAAGATGTTGTATCTCAGGCTCTCTTTCATGGAACCTGCAATGCCCAGCACAAGACCCTTAAGAAATTGTCTTAGAGAAACTTTCTAAGGATAGTGTGTTGCCTTCTATTTACTCAACTGTAGGGACTGCAGGCACATGCTAAATCTACCTTTTATACTGAGGAAAAACTGCTCTCTTCTTAGTTAGTGGTCAGGATGAAGTACACCTCCCTGATGAGGTTTTCTTGCAGATATCTAGGCATGATTTTCCTGGATACAAATAACAATTTTCCATATTCATTCTTTAAACGTTAGCTAGAAAATCATTGGTTTGGTTTATATTGTTCACTCCTACAGTCTTCTAGGGGTCACTTCATTTCCTCCCATGTTCCGATTCAAATAACAGTGAATAATTGGGTAAGGGTAAAACTAACATTTTAAAAAGCTTAAAGCTTGACAAAATTACTAGTCACCATCTTTATTAGGTTCTAAAATCCATTGTGACATGAAAGAACAATGATATTCTTCAGCATATACAATATAGGAGTTTTTTTAAGGAAGAACTTTCATATATTAATCTATTTTGTGGTTTCATTTATTTTCAGGGTCTTTGCAAAGAATACTGAAATATTTTTCAGTAGTATATTGCTACCCTCTTACCACCAAAATACTGCAAATTCAGGGTTATACTAACATTTTATTTGGTAAAACTTTTCTAAGGTGGGGGAAGAACAGTCATAAACACCCTTTCCCTGTTTCCCCCTGAAGCTAATCCACTTCTCGTCATACGCCTCTGCCTTCCAATTCTTGCTTCTTTGACTCTTTTACATGGTTCAGCTTTTAATGAGCTACATCATTTTCTTATCCTAATAAAATAACTTGTCATCAACAAATATATTCATTACTTTAAAATATTGATTTTGTATGTAGTATTAAGACATGTATACATGTATGTATGCACATATCATGTATACTTCACACAATGTTAGTTTTAAAGAATGACTCAGTATCTCTCCCACAAATGATGCCTCAGAGTGCATGTTAATATTTTCAGGACACTAATGCCGAGGAAAACACAAAATATATTATGAAGAAAAATAACATGTTGGTATACTAAAGGATTAGTTTACTGAGCATTCATTTGGAGTTTTGAAAATAACTCAAATCCTATAAAGTATTTCCATTGTAACTTTAAAGAAAGATACTATTGAATAAATATGAAAGTGGAAGTCTCACCTTTGTGGTTGAATATAATGATTGGTCTTTAAAATAATCTAAATAAGCCATAGGAGCAATTAGACATGGCCCATGAAAGTCAGTTTTAATCATCCAAATAACAATAGTTGCTCTAAATGTTAACGAACTGTTTTTGCCTTTTTTCTCTTTTACCATATGTGTACTACTTTAGGGGCACCAAGGACCCAAAGGGCAAAAAGGTGAACCTTATGCGCTGTCTAAAGAGGACCGTGACAAATACAGGGTAAGTTTGCTAAAAACGGGAGACCTGATTAAGCGATCCAGTGTAAATTTTTGAATAACAAAATTGATTTCCAAGTGAACTGAGTTGTAAGAATGAATGGACTAGAGGAATGCATAGAATATGGAATAATCCAAAATCATGATTAACTTAAAAATTATTTTAATTCCTTTCAGGATGTTTTTCCATCTTACATTTAATTGTGAGTGAGTGCATCCTTTCCCATATTCACAATGCCCCAGATATTAGGTTAATTAACATTACCAAGTTCTGTTGGGGCTGATATAACTCATATACTTGTTTGCAGTGTTGTAATGTAACTAAGTCTAAAGATCACCTTAAAAACTAGAACTCTTAAAATTATTTCTTCTCAATTAGGGTGAACCTGGAGAGCCTGGATTGGTTGGTTTCCAGGTAAGTTTTATGTTCATTAGAGAATATGCCAAGAAAACTATAGGAATTCAGGACTCTAAATACCAGTCAACCTCTCTTAACAGCTTTCTCTTATTGCCTGTCCTTAGGGGCCTCCTGGCCGCCCTGGGCCTATGGGACCAATGGGTCCAGTCGGAGCTCCAGGAAGACCAGTAAGTACCATATATATGTGCTCACTCTTGTACCATTGCCAAGGCATCCTCTAGAGATGCAGCTTCTTCAACTGTTGATACAGGTGAAAGTTCCACAATACAACTATGATGCTGTGGTCACTATAAAAAAGTCATCCCTTGCCTACATTTTACTGCTATTATAATAAGTTTGAAGAATGAGGACCCAAGTTTGTGGTCACCAGATCACTGCCAATTATGTCAAATTTAAACTTACTGCTGGCTGGGTGCTATTCCAGTTATGGGCAAGCTCTCTTGGCCCCACACCTAACCAGCTGACAAGGGGCCTATCATCCCTGGACAAAGCAAACCCAAGTCCAACAGGGTGATAAGAAGGAAATGGGCTCTGCCTAGACATGGCCACCACAGGAGGTGTGTCATGCCTGCGCATGACCATTATAACAGAAGTATACTACATCTGGGTATGGCCATTGTAACAAGTGAAATATTGGGCATCAATTAATGAAATGGCCCTAGTGCCCCACCTAAATGGAAGTCTATAGGTGTTCACTCCCCCTGCAATTCAGATGAGGTGCAACAAGACAAATACTTGGATGAAAGAGGGCTTGATGCAAGGAGGAGAGAGGGGGAGAAAGGAAAGTTGCTAGTGCCTATGCAGCCCTCAGGCCATTTCCTCCCCTGCACGAGGGACCCAGGAGGTAAACTGGCTAATTCAGGAAGGTTTTTGACTCTCATTCCACACATTTTTTTAGTAGTAAGACAAATAAACCTTAAATTTAAAAAAGAGGTTTTGGCTATAGGTGAGAGAGACCTTCTCAGAAAACCATTGCTTAAGACTGAGGGACACTCTCAAGGGAGGCAGTGGGATCACGTTCTTGACAGATACTGAGAAACAATGGAGACACATACACTTGGAAAGATTCAGTCCTACTAATAGATGGGGCTGTGAGTACTCATAATTTTCTTCAGACTATAGATAATAATTGATTTACTGATTTTGTTTCTACAGATAGTTTCCCTGGTCCTATAAAAGTCATTTTTGCAAGTAGCTCACTATTACGAAAGATTTGGCCAAATGGAATGAAACAGGGATTATAAGAAGAGAGCTTCTTTTCTCTCCTATTGTATATGGTTGTTAACTCAAAGCACACATACCACATGGTTCGGGGGTGGGGGGAGCGGGTTATACTTTAAAATACACAGTTCAGGGAAATATGAAACAACAGATTGTAACCGCTGGGTCCTTTGCTGATCTGACAACTTTAATTATTTGTATGGCCATTAAAATCACCCACGATCCCCGCCTTCCCATTTCTGTGTACTTAGACACAAATTATTCTTTTTGTGCACTTTTAAAACTTCATTGTAAGTGTGGTATTGACACTGAATTCTTTGCAGATAGACACATGGTGATATTTGTGGATAGACTTTCCAATACTGGCCTGTAGATTAATTCTGCCTGTGAACATTTGCTGATCTACTGGCAAAAAGTGCTAGACAGTGGCCAGTGGGCAGCCCCAGAGGGAGTCAGGAGAAACGGCCTCTGCAGTGACAGGGCCTGGGATGTTGAAAAAGGAGCAGAGCAAACAAGAATAAGGCATGGGTGAAGTCCCAAGTCTAAACTCAGAAAAGCAAACCCAAAACATCTGTACATGGACAGCCAGCAAATTCTGGGAACTGGGCCTGACCCCAGGCCTTTACCCCACCAGCTGTTCCTGCCTGCTGAGACAGATGTATCAGAAACCTCTATACATACGACATGATGTTCTAAATATACAGTGAATGGCTTTCCCAGACCTTCCAGCAGATGTTATCTGGGTCCTGGGGTAAGTGAAACAGTTTACAAATTTCTTTGTGTTTGTGCAGGGACCGCCTGGACTCCCTGGACCAAAAGGACAGCAAGTAAGTTGATTGTTGGGGGTGAGAGAGAGGGAAGTGGGAACTTACGTATCTGTGTATATCTTTCAGAACCATAGAACTACTTAATGGACAACTATATATTGCTTATTTCATGATGAGAACCATTTTGTAGGTTTGTAAGACGTAATGTTATAAACTCCAAAGATAAATCCAGCGGTACCTCTGGAGTAGCTGGCAAGTTAAATAAGTGCCTTTGTTGAATGATTTGTTGTTTGCAAATCACATAACATTCCTATTGTATGAAAAATAAACTGGTAATGTTTTATTAGAAATCTAGACTTAGACTCAGCTCGTGGTTATCAGTATCTGTTAACTTATGAGAATGAACAAAATGTAGCGATGTTTGTGTAGGGGAACCCGTGGCATTCCTACCTGGATATAATTAGGTTCTACAAGACTGTGATGTCAGCTTCTAGGGATATATATAGTTAATGATTTTTAACTCAGGCTAGAGCCCAAAGCTGTACTGCTTCCATCAGAGAAAGATCATTAAGTTGGTTGGAGCACAACGAAGTAGGTGGCCTTTTAGAATTTGGACACAGAACTAGAGTTCAGTATGATTTGTGAAAGTTAGATAAATGTCCAAGACAAACAGTAGGAAGTTGGTGAGGGAAGTATTTGATCAAAACTTGACATGAGTCTGTGCTGTACACCTAATACAAAACAATATTGAACGTAAACTATAATCTTAAAAATTAGAAAAAATTGACATGAGTCAACTATGGGGCTCCCATTACCAACATTTAAGAACCATACCGTGGCCTGCATGTGGCCCAGGCTGTCTCCCAGCCTGCACATTCCCATGCCTGCTCCACAGAAATCCCATTTCTGTGACCTCTTGGGGACCTCAGCTGCCACCACCCCCAGGCCTGCAGGTCCCATCACCTCTGACATGGCTTCTGGCTGGGGATGGAGCTCGTTAAGGCTGCTGCCTCCACTGCTGGGCTCCCCACTGTCTGGCAGCACCAAGCAGGGTGGGAACGGCCCACAGCCAAAAGAAGCAGCCAAGAGAAGCAGATGTAGGATGGGGTGGCTAGCCCCAAGGTCACCTCAGATCCCCACTTGGCTGCAACACAAAGGGCCCTCACCCCCCACCAGGTCACTTCCTGGTGACTTAGACAACCAGCTCATGAGGCTAAGGGACCATGGGGGCCCAAACAGATCTCATTCTAATCTAGCCTGGCTGCATTTCTGTACTTTGATTTCAGCTCCAGCCAGGTGCGAAAGAAGCAAAAATGCAAAAATTAATTAAATGCTTTATTTTTATTTTCAGGGGCATTGAGTGGGCAGGAGGTATACTGCAGAGAGAAAGATCGGATAGGGTCCTGCATGATCTTTTGTTGAGATGGGAATGTAGATACCCCAAGAAAGAAGCAGTTGTGTGAAGGTCACAAAAAAGTATTACTTTATAATGTAGTACAGGCATAACTCGTTTTATTGAACTTCACTTTATTTGCTTCAAAGATACTGTGTTTTTTATAAATTGAAGGTTTGTGGCAACCCTGAGTCAAGCAGTTTGTTGGCGCCATTTTTCCAACAGGCTCAGATGATGGTTAGCATTTATTTAGCTATAAATTTTTTTTTTTAATATGGTAACTACATTGTTATTTTAGACATAATGCTATTGCACACTTAATGGACTACAGTACAGTGTAAACATAACTTTTATATGCACAGTAAAACCTAAAAAATTATGTGACTCGTTTTATTGTGGTACCTACTTTATTGTGGTGGTCTGGAACTGAACCTGCAGTATCTCCAACATCTACCTGTATAGTTTTTCATCTGTGCCTATTTTAAACACCCAGGATCAAGTCAGTTCTTCAAAACATGGCAACTCCACTCATGAAACTACTAAATACTTACTAAGTCACTTGGCCTAGCTTTGCCTCTTGAGCAAAAAGGAAGATGAAGATGTATAAAACCCCAAGAATTACCATTCTCTAAAATCAATAAAGGATAGAAAATGTTTATGTGAAATTAGGATTATCTTACCAAAAATGAGAAATAGCTGAGGCATAAGAGAGAATGAATCATGATCTTCAAATATGGGACCCAAAAGGGAAAAATGGCTACTTTCTAAATCTGAAGGGTCCAGAGTCACTAACCTGTAGAGATGCTACAGGAACAATTACGAGTCAAAAAGACCTGGGATCAAATCAAGCTCTGCCACTCATTAGCTATGAGGCCTTGGTCAAAGGATATGACAATTTGGCCATCTATGACATCCAGACTCATCCTTTAGTGCAGAGGATTAAAGGGAGAGTGAAGCATTTAGCATGGACCCTGGACTGTTATAGTACATACAGCCTGTGTAGAATCAATAATGCAGTCAGTTTGCTGATCATCAGGATGTTTGAAAAGTAGAATTTATTTCAAAAGGCAAACAGTAAACCATTCCCCAAAGTGACAAAATAGCTGTTCTTAGTCCACTATTTCTGAGGTTTTGCTTAGAGTATAAAATTTAAAATGTCTTAAAAGCCTATCTGTATTAAAAGAATAATATATCATTTTTATGAACCCCAGAATATTTATCATTTAGGTTTCATCTCAGTGAATGTTCAGAATATATTATGAAGAGGTACCTTCTGCAACTGATACATCATCTCAATTTGCTCCTGTTCTTATTATGTGATATCTGGGCTCAGACTTTTGTTACAGTTTACTTATGGAAATAGCAAAACAAAAGACAGTAACTTTCTTTTTTAACTTTCTTTTTCGATTACAGTTTATATGCAATATTATTTTGTATTAGTTTCAGGTGTACAGCATAATGGTAGGCATTTCCATGATTTATGAAGTGACCCCCCCCTTAAATCTAATAACCATCTGGAACCCTGCATAGTTATTACAGTATTATAGACTATATTCCTTATGTTGTACTTTACATCCCTGTGACTGTTTTGTAACTGCTAATTTGTACTTCTTAATTCCTTTATCTTTTTCATACATCTCCCCAACTCCTTTTCCCTCTAGCAACCATCAGTTTTATCTCTGTATCTAAGAATTTGTTTCTATTTGTTTAAGTAACTTTCTCTTTGTGTCAATTAGTTCCTGAAAGGGGAACCAGAATGTTATACAAGAATAGTTGCCCAGTGATGTTGCAAATAGATTTTAGGTTTCTTTCTCAAAAACAAAATGAACTTATTTTACTATGATTATTGACTTTTAAAAACTTACAGAAACTTATTTATCTTTCAGGGCAACAGAGGACTTGGTTTTTATGGAGAAAAGGGTGAAAAGGTAAAGGAAACATAGATTAGAGCAGATGCATGCAGTGTTTAGTATTTAGGAAAGAAATTTTAATGACTTTTATATTGTTCTCCTGAGGTGACCATTTGCATAGAAAATAATTATTATAAAGTGTCAAGTTATCAAACACACTCCAGTGATAGTTATGGAGCAATCAGACAGTAAAAGTGAACCATCTAAGGGGACCCCAGACCTCTGACATAGGCATAACTTCAGCCATCTTCTAACAGGGGGAATCCGGCAGTGACTGGGGAGACTGAAGCCAGAGCCACTGGCTAATGTGGAGCCAGCTCAGGGACCAGGTGACGTGGCCAGCTCTGGTTGAGCTCAAAGGCAGGAAAGAGGATCACATGGACTTTTATAATTGCCCACAGTGCCAAGATTCAAAGACCACATGGCCTTTGGACAGGTCACTTGAGATCATGTATATGAAAAGCTCAGTATGCCACCCACATCCAATGAGCTAAACCCACCAACACACAACCCCATCGCATTCACCCCCAAACCTATAAAACAGATTTGTTCATTTGGTGTCATTTGAGCATTTTCATTTTGTTTTACTTTTTGATTGAACAGCACATTAAACTTTCACTACTCAGTTGTGAAAAGGACTTTATTCTTTGTGTTAATACCATACAAGAAATGATAAAAGGAAAACATTGGAAGTTCTAAATACATAGAAGTTTAAATTCTTGTACAGTGAAATGTAACAAAATAGTAAAATAACATAAAAAGAGAATAAATCTGGGAAGAGATGATTGGGTAAAGGGAAGAATAGTCACATTATATAGAATGGAAATAAAGTCAATGTCTTTAATGAGCAAAAAGTTTATTTAAATTGTTAATTAAAAAATTAAGTACAGGGGAGATGAATAAACAGTTTGGGTATTTTTTAGGTATAATAGTAGCAGACACTCAGAATGTACTGTGGAGTACCACTTCTGCAGCTAATACATCATTTCAGTTTCCTTCTGTTCATATTATGTGATGCCTGGGCTCAGCTGCTATTATATAGTTTATACATGGAAGTCACTGAAGAAAACACAATAGCTTTCTTTTTAAGTCAGTTAGTTCTTGGTAGGTTAGGCAAACGTATTATGTTAGGATAGTTGTCCAGTAATGTTGCAGATCTATAGGTTTCACCTCTGTGTACCACATAAAAAAGTGATTCTTGCTAATGATAAAAATTCAGATTAAAACAATCTTTAGATATTATATTGATTAAAGATGCTACTTTATATTATATAAAAACACCCTTCAGATAACTGCAGAACCTGGAAAAGCTGTTGCTGCTATTGACGCATAACATACTGCTGTTGGTCTTGTTATATAAATAAATATATATAATTTGAATTTTTGGAAATTTTATCTGTGTGGTCAACTTTGGGAAAACTATCCTGGTTGTACCATGTTGGTTTAGCATTGTACTGAAATTAACAGCCATATTGGCCTAGAAATGTTGAACATAATTGTTTCCATTTGTACAGGGAGTAATGCATTGTATTAAATACATAAGGTCTTAATCTACATGGGTTTGATTACAGAAAGTAATAAAGTATTCTCTAAATAATGGGAAAAAAAACTCTTAAGTGGTGAAACTGGAGTAATCATTCATTTCTTAGGCATTTCTTAGACATATCTAATATCTTGATATCAGTCTTGGAAAGCAATAGAGTGATACCTATCAAGAACCATAAATACTTTTAGCCCTCAGAGGTAATAATTTCCTTATTTAGAAATGTATCGTAAAGAAGTAATTCCACAGAAGCAATGCAGCCCCAAATTATGAACAACCTAACCAGCTTTTATGCAGACATTCTAAATGATCATTAATGCAAGTGGGATACAAATAATTTTACGTTATGATTATTTCATTTTAAATTATTAAAGTTTGATAGTGTCTTCTCAATGTATAAAGACTACTGCTTTGCTAAACTATTCACAGGGCGACATGGGACAGCCAGGACCCAATGGGATCCCATCAGACACCAACCATGCAATCATCGGACCCACAAAGGAAACGATCCATCCAGATCAATATTTGGTAAAGGGGCTTCACTAAAATAGATTCACTATATTCCCAGTTGAACTTAAAAAAGAGAGAGGAGGAAAGAAAGGTAAATTTCTTCAATTTTATTCAAACAGTCGTATTCAAAGAGGAAAAGCCCTTGTCAAATTGTGCATGAAAGCACAACTATTCATTCGGTCAAATAACTTCCTCAGTCCATCATTTTAAACAATTGTGATGAATTTGAGAAACCACAAGGATCCATTTTTTAAAATCTCAGATCTAACCTCTGCTGTGCGAGTCTCTGGTGTAGACATCGGTTATGGTCAGAGCATAATTCAAACCTTGTATATAGAACTGTCTGACAAAACATTGTAGTCTGCATAATAAACCTACTGTTATTCTTCACTGACATAGAGAATCATTGCAAGTTGTTGTTGTTTTTAACCAAATTGATGTTCTGGCCCTTATAATGTCTACTAACATTTCATTTGATTAAAAACATACTCTTGATTTCAAATAAAAATCACCATCCTGCTCTACCACTGACTCATTCAGATGGGCCACTTAATCTTCTAAGCCTTCATGTCCCCTTTTACCAACTGAAGATAGTAAAATTGACCTTGTAGAGCCGTGGAGTGAATTACAGGAAGTCACAGGTGAAACACCCAGTGTAAAGTTGGACACAATCAACCAAAATAAAACCCCCAAACATAGAATATAATTTCCAACACTCAAGTATCTGTCAAGATGGAGGTTGGGTGCTGGGTCGTGAATGGGAGAGGCAAGCACGACCACTGCCTTAGGGGGAAATTAATCCAGGAAGCTGTGGCTGAGTAATAAGGGACTTGACCATTGACAGAAGACGCCTGGAAGGTGGCTGGTGCAAGGCAAAAGAACCAGAGGAAACTGAGTCAGAAGCAGGTGGTTGTATACAGCTAAGAAAGTGAGACAGATGTTCCTAGACAACCAGGCAGGAACAGGGGCTCCACAGAATCGTCAGAATGGATTCTGGGTGGGCCTCTGGCTCCTAGAGGTGACCTGACCACCAGCCAGGTAAGGCCTCTGTCCAGGAGCTTAGGATGGAGCAAGACTAGAGCAGCTTTGATCCACACTGAGATGCTCAAGCTTCTGGAACACATTTCCTTCATTGTCTACCACCAAGAGGGTGTTGCAAGGCTAGGGCAGGCTTCATTTGCTATCCGGGTGCTATCCCAGCAGAGGTGGAGAGCAAAGATGATCCAGTCACTACATTTCTTTAACCATTTTAGACCAAGAGAAGTGAAAAACCAAGTCATACAGTTGACATTGCTTTGCAAAGCCACTTCTGCTTGGAGTTTTAACAGATTCCAAATGTGTCTTTTCCTCAGAGAACCCTTCTAATATAAGTTTGGTGCAAAAATAATATCCGACTTCGAGGTCTATTTTAAAAATGAAAAAGCCCATGATTATGAAAATATTTATTCGTTAACATAAGCTCCTTTGCTTTCTAGAACCTCATTCCATCTGTCAACTAGCTTATAAATGCCACGCTTGCAAAATTCTTTAGGTTTTGAAGCAAAATATGAATTCAGCTGATTTTCAACCTCTTCTCTTGATGTCAACCTAAGACCATCAAAATGGTTCTGTAGTCGCCGAAACAAGTGATAATCAGAAGGAGCAAGGTCAGGAGAATGTGGAGAATGAAGCAATATTTCCCAACCAAGCTCTTTCAAGAAATTTTTGGTGCATCAAGCAGTGTGAGGACAAGCATTATCGTGATGGAAGATGACACCCATTCTGTTGACTAAGGAGGGTCGCTTTTGGTTCAAAGCTACTTTCAGACAATGAAGTTGTTTACAGTAAAGATTAGCAGTAATTGTTTGATTGTTGTCTAACAGTTCATAATGGACAGTTCCTTGGTTGTTGAACTCTTCTTCCTCCTCGAATGATCCACGATCGGCAGCATTTAAGGTTATGGTAAAGGATCCATTTCTCAGCACCTGTAACAAGCTTACCTAAATATGGTGCCTGAAGGTGTCACAAAAACAATGGTTCACAACAAGCAACACACTGTTGCAGATTTTCTGGAGACAGTTCGTGTGCAACCCATTTTCTAACTACTGAAACTTTTCCGATCCTTTTCAGTTGGCGTAGCATGGTTGTATAGGCTATGTTAAATTGCTCTGTAAGTTCCCTAGAGGTAATGGTGGGGTTTTCTGTGACAACAGCTTCCAACACTTCGGAATCAAGTTTTTCTGGATGACCCTCTTTTGGCTTGTTTTTCAAACTGAAATCCCCACTTGGGAAATGGGAAAACCACCTCCTGCAACTTTTTTCAGTCACTGCATCGTTCCCATAAGCGCTCTGTATAGACTTTGCTGCTGTACTTGCATTGACACCTTTATGAAACTCATAGAGTAAAACATTTCTAATGTGGTCATTAGATGGGACGAACGTGGGTGCAAATATTGCAGACGATTATGAACAATACTTCAATAATCTGAAAAAATAAGGTCTAAATTAGTCACTGTGATATCAAAAAATTATAAGAGGCACAAATTTAATAAATATCTAAAACTTTCTCTTAAAAAAGTCGGACATTACTTTTGCACCAACCTGATACTTTATTTAAGTGAATATTATAATTCAGGGCTTTTCTCAGCATATTCTCTCACCAGAGGTGCTTGCAGCTGTGGGGTGATAAAGGAAACCACACAGACAGACAGTCTTGAAATCACATCAGAAATAATGCAATTTATATTATGAAAGAAGAAGTAGTGCACATTTTTCCTCAAATTTTGAAGCTGCAAAATTTAGCTTAGTTTTATTTCTAATGATTGTTTAAAGTTTTATTAAATACTTCTTATTTCATATCATAAACTCTGATTAATCTTAAATATTACTATTCTCAAATTAATGAATGTTTCTTATTTTTCATTTTCCTTACAGGGTGAAAAAGGAAGTGAAGGGGAACCAGGAAGAATAGTAAGTCAAGCAATAAAGATGTTTTTTCTCACTGATGGCTCCCAAATTCTTGGTGATCCTATTACCATGATAGAATGTGCAGTGGTCATAAGGACTATGGAGTTTTGGTTTCTGACCCATTTGTCTATAGCAAGAAAGTATTATCATTGATTTTTATGAGGTTTTATTTTCAGAAAATAGTTTGAGAGTGTCTTCCTTTTGCATAATAAACACCAGCTAAACAACATTTTGTGAAGCTCATAAAATGAACCTAAATGTTTTAAAAGAGAAGATGTGTGGGTTGAAGGGGATGAACAGACTGGATGGTCTTGCTTCTGTCCTGGGGTTCTAAACTGTGTGATGGCTCTGCCCTCTCTTTAATCTTTGTCATGCCTGCCCGGTACCCCTTGTCCTCCCATATTCTTACTCTGTGGCCAACGGCAGGTGATACCTGGATATGTGATAATCCAGGCAAACTCAGAGATCCCTATGAATGTGCCTTTTCATTGAGCTGGAATAGAGAACCTCAGAGGCAGGCTGGCCACAGTCAAGCCCCTGAGAAATGGAATTCCTGAGCAGATAAAGTGTGAAGTGGTGGCTATTCCCTCATGTCTCTGTGTTCTCTCCTAGGGCATTCCCTTGAAGGGAGAAGAAGGAATCATGGGTTTTCCAGGACCCCGGGTAAAATACACATTCCATAACTGTGGCTTCTTTTGTTTCGATTTGATTTTTAAAAAGGCATTAGTTTTTTGGAGCAGGTTTTGGTTCACAGCAAAGTTAAGCCAGAAGTGCAGAGATATTTGTCTCATACCCCTATTCCCCTCCACACATGCAGCCTCCCCCACTGTCTACATCCCAAACCAGAGTAGTCCATTGGCCACAGTAGATGAGATTGACATGTCATTATTACCCAATAACTGTGGTTTTTAAGACTGTGTACGTGCATTTGGAGAAGCATAGAAACAGAACACAAACACATCTCTGCTTGTATTAGGCTAAATTAATCTGTAGTAACAAAAATGTAGACTGATTCCAACACACAAGAAGTTGATTTCTTGCTTCCCTAAGAATCCAACAGAAATATTCCTTGTTGGTTGGAGATGGGGCAGAGGAATGCCTCTTCCCAATGAGATTCAGCTACCTATGGCTCCCATGCCTTAGGGCAAACCTCTTTTCTCAGACGGTGGTCTGAAATGGCACCTGCCACGTTGGCCCTCTCTCCATCAGCCAGAACTCAGTCACCTGGCCAAACCCGGCCACAGTGATCTGGGAAATGTGGCCAAAACCAAGAGATAGTGGCCTTGTGGCAGCCACTGCCACTAAAAAGACATGTTACATTCTCCAAAATGAGAACAGAGGCTCATGAGAACATTGGAATGCAGGCCTTTTGTTATCTTTACCATATCATCTTTATGAATTTCTGCATAGTTCTCTAAGTGGTAGATATGATGTATTATATGAAAGTGTCATTGAAATGAGCCATCTCCTTTAGAAAAGGAGTTTCGACGGTTTCAATACTGTCATGATGAAGTGTTTTGTTTTAGTCCATGTCAGCTGCCATCGTAATGCCCTCTAGGAAACGCTGCTGTTACTAAGCTGTTACTGCTTCTTTTTTCTTTTCTATGCAGGGTGCCCCTGGCTTCGATGGTGAAAAAGGTGCAGAAGGACATAAAGTAAGTGTGATGGGTAAAATGCAATCTACTCCAGGCCTGCAGCATCATACGGAGGTCAAACATAAAGACTGTGGAATTCCAGGAACAAAAATATGTGCCCCAGAAAAAAAAATTTTAATTATCCCTGCATTTACCATAGCATAAATAATGCTTGGTCCCATATCATTCAGAATGCTTGAGTCAGATTATTTACCTTTCTCTCCTTGCAAACCAGCCCTTTGGTTCTCTCCCTCCACGCTTCCCCTCACCCAGCCCCTACCAGCCATGGCTTCAGTACCTTCCAGTCTCACACTTGTCCTCTGTCGTCACGTGTCACTCTTAGGAATGCTGTCAACGTGGTGGCCAATGGTTCGCCTACACTTTTTACATATTGACCTCACACATTTTGTCACTTTGTTTATCTTTAATGATGACCCAATTAGTTATTTTTACCATATGTTTTGTGGACAGATTTTTGGCAATTTTTTGAGAAGAAAGCACTGTGGGAGAAATGTATTGTGAATCCAGATCAGTCTTAGAATAGTCTGAATGCTAGGTCATATGAGAGAATACACAGCAATAGTTGTTTTAATTAATTATTTATTATCTTCACTAACTCAATCACAGAATATATAGCACACCTTTTTCCTATCATAGGCCCCCAGCATTCTCCCCAGAGGCAGCTATTGTGAATAGCCCTGTGGGTACCATTTCAGATAGGTGCTGCATACAAAGGACATGTATTTTTTACATGCATAAAATTTAACGACAAAAAGTAAAAATATCTGTATCATTCTGCCACTTGTTTTTTCATCTAATGTGCCTTGGAGATTATTCCACATTAGCATGTTAACGTATATGTAGTTCTACTAATAAGCTGTAGAGAATTGCAGTAAAAGGATGTTTGCTTAACAAGCCTTTCACAGCGGTTTCTACCTGCTTGCTGTTTTCAACGGTCATACAGTCAACATTATGGCACACACATCTTGGTGCTCCTGGGCTATTATTTGCATAATTCAATCCACATAGGTAAATAGAAAAAGACTTCTTTTAAAAAAATTGATTCATCCCTGGCCAGGTTCCTCAGTTGGTTAGAGTATTGTCCCAATACACCAAGGCTGTAGGGTAGATTCAATCCCCAGTCAGGGCACATACAGGAATCCACCAATGAATGCATAAATAAGTGGAACAACAACTCAATCTCTCTCTCTCTCTCTCTCTCTCTCACCCCCTCACCTTTAAAAACAATGAATAAATAAATAAATAAATAATAATTGATTCAGCCTCCAAATCATAACTCCTGTTCATGGCCCCATTGCATGATTGGCAAACCATAAGGATCCTGGTAGTGAGCAGTGGGTCTTGTCAGGCCCCCTGGGACTATAGAGGGGACATGACCTCCCAGATTTGGTTTCTGACCTCCTCCAGCTCTAGACTCAGGCACCTTAATCCATATTCTGGTTTTGACCACTCACAATGAGTACCAATCTTGATTCCTTACTGCAGCCTCCATTGATCTTATTTTTCCTATTCCTATCCTTTAATCTTAAATTCAACCAGGGATGGCCCCTAATTACACCCATCTTTTCTTAACATTAGTAACTGATAGGAGTACCCTCAGAGGTCGCGTGCCTGGAACCAGGTGCTGTCCCTGAAATACCCCCAACTAAGGGCCAAAAGGCCAATTTCTAGTTTAAGCATTATAGTAAGCAAGTGCTATAAAGAGGACTAAAGCAAACATTAGCATTTAAAAGTAATCTGTTTCAACCCACTCCATGTAATTAAAGTACAACTGTTAATACTTTGATTGTCTGCCATGTGCTAGTGAAATCATAATTATGATTTGTTTTTCTACACCCAACACTAAGGAATTATAGTGTTTTTAAAATGCAGTTCAACATAGCCACCCCCTAGAGCTCAAAAGTTAATGAAGGACAGGATGTTCACCAGGCACTGACCCCCTGGGGCGTCCTACTGCTGTGACCCAGATGTTAGGATCCAAGGCTCACGTTTTCCAGCTTGCTTTCTGCACTTGCTCCAACTGGGGAGATGCAGATGCTTCCAATTAAGTGGGGTATCTCAGCTGCTGTGAGGAAACCGTTTCCTCGACTATGACTATAAAAAAGGGAAAAATGCCCAGGATATACACACAGAGCTGAGTCGTCCTGGGTGTTAGTACCACACTGCATCACAGACACATCTACCATGTGTTATTGCCAAGTTGCCATGACTCACAGACTTTGGTTTTAGGGCGTAAAATGGAACCAGTAACCAAAGGCAGCTCCAAGGAGTAACTGTGAACACCAACATTAACAATGTATCAAAATAGGATAAATCAAAAAGAGAAGATACTGGGAAAGATTTTTCTTTCTCCATAGGAGCAGACAATCAGCTATCCCTCCCTCATTTCTCCAGAGATTGACAGAACTTTAATTAGTTCTGGGGTTGCTTGTTATTGCTTATTGATGATGTCAGAGCATGGCTGAACATTGTTGGGTGACATGGAATGGTGTATAGATTTGACAAAGTCCAGCATATTGTTTGAGCTGGATTGTTAGGTCAGCCCTTAGATTGAATGCCTAGTTGCCAATTCCCCAGTCATTGGCAAGCTCTTCATTGATCCCTAATCTGTCTCATGAGATGACCTCTAAATTGGAGATCACCTTTAATATCAGAAAAGTTTGCCTTCACATTTGAATCTCCAGCTTTACTAAGTGTGAAAGAAAGTCAGTCTAAATTATAAGCCCACCATAAAAAACACAAAAGTAAGCCAATCATAGTTCATCCTAAATAATACACTCCTAGATTTCAGCCTACACTCTCCTAGATTTCAAAATATCTTGTAAAATAATCAGATAATGTCCATTGTTTTATACCACTAGCACCTGGCATTCTGAATTTGGGGGGCCAACTGTACATATTCTTTAGCAAGACAGAATAAATTTCTAGATTTTTTTTTTAATATGTTGCCTAATTGTAAGGCAGCCATTCTGCACTTTTTAAAAAAAACTTTATTTATCTATTTATTTATTTTTAGAGAGAGGGGAAAGAAGAAAAAGAGGGAGAGAAAAATCACTGTGGTTGCCTCTCACACACCCCCAACTGGGGACCTGTGCAACCTAGTCATGTGCCCTGACTGGGAATTGAACCAGCGACACTTGGTTCACAGGCCAATGTAGGTTATTTTTAAAACTTTACATATCTACCCAGATATGATATGGCTTTTTTTTTTAAATACATATCTGAGGGAATTAGAAAGCAACAGTTAGCACTAGAGATTTTTTTTAATAAAGAGAAAAAAATCTAAATGGAGAGGCTTTAACGCTCCTATTTGGTGTTGACTGAAATTTTCAAAACCTATCTGGGTGGAAGGTTTTAATAGATGGATCAGGGTGCCAACACTTGACCCCACTGATCAATTATAAAATCTCTTAAACTCTGCATCTGTGCCTCCTAAAGTGGCACAGTAGGAAGGAAAGACACAGAGCCCTCCATGAATACTTCTTGCCCAAAAGGTGACCCTGAACTTTACATCTAACAACTAATTTAGAGGAAATAGAAGGGACAGAGGAGCATATTATAAAACACCACAAGGATGAAGTAGACCAAATCCACCACATTGGCTATTTACAGTACCAATAACCCAGTTTCTTCAATAGCAACAACAACAACAAAAAGTTACTAAAGAAGTAGGAAGGAAGAAGAAACTATTATGAATTATAAGAAAATTAAGAGACATAACAGCCAAATGTCATGTTTTGACTTTGGATCCTGAGTCAAACAAAGCAACTTTAAGAAAACATTTTTGAGACCAAAATCAGAAAATATTAAACAGAGACTGGGTAGGAGGTGGTCCTAATGAGTTATTGTTAATTTCATTAGATATAATAAAGGTATTTTGGTCAATCCTTTAAACTATAGAGATAAAAATAAGCACCAAACATCTTTCCTGCAGGGAAGCAGAGGACTGGATGGCTATCAAGGCCCTGATGGGCCCCAAGGACCCAAGGTGAGCTTGGTTTTTCATTCTTTTCTTTGGATGGTGTTCTAATCACCTCCCATTCACCATGTTGGACAAGGAGGTATCCTCTGTCCTATATAAGAATAGGTAACTGGACATGCAACACCCAGCACTGGAGAGATGAGATGGACACTCTGTTAGTCACATCCCAGCCTTAGGATGCTACATGCCATGCAGGACCACACGGAGGCTGCCCTCGAAAGCTGCACCTGGGGCAGAGTGACCCAGCAGGACTATGGGAGGAGCTTTGTAGTAACAAGAGGGCAGGGCACCCCTGGTTCCCAAGAGAGGATAGAACTGAAGTGTTTAGATCATTTATGGGCTGGCAGGGTAGTGAAACCCAGAAGGCTGAGGACCAGGTGAGGTGCAGCTACAGCAGCTGGTGGGGGCACTAGCCAGAGAAGGAGCCTTTCCTGCTGGATGGGGGGCATGTCTGGTGAGGAGAGGGGAACTCACAGTTCAGCCTGTGGGACCCAGTGAGTAGCAAAGTCGTTAGCTCTTACACTCCAGATGGCATTGTATCAGTGTTGTTGCACCAACCCCAGTTCACCCTACAGGATCACTTGGATACCATTATCAACAGTGGAACAGCCTGCCCTGCAGAAAGTGCCTCCTGAATGGGTCCAGTGTTTGACATGGGTTTCAAAGTGATATTGGCACAACCCACTTGGTTGTCTCTTGGTGTGTCTGGGATACCTAGACTTACTGCCTCGGCATAATGGAGATGGAGTCCCAGGCAGAGTCTATTGTTCAGTTACTCAGAAGAGTGCTTTTAAGTCCAAAACTCCAAAAGGGTTAGTCTCACATTCTTCTATTTTCCTCTTTTTTGTTTTTTCCTCCAGGGAGAAGTGGGTGAACGAGGCCTCCCAGGCCCACCTGCCTACTCCCCCCATCCTTCTCTAGCTAAAGGTTTGTATGCAACTTCTCTTTCATGGGAGTATACATTCTCTTTTGTTAGGAACACAGTCATGAAATTTCAAGAAAGATTTATCTAAGTAAAACAAAAGATGTTCAGACCACAGCCTTTGTAGAACCTGTTTTGTGTACACCTTCCCTCATAGCTTCAATGTGATATCACAAGAGACCCTCACTTTGCCTCTGCCTGAGAGAGTGCCCCCACTTTCCAGGTGAGACCCCTCTGTTGGGAAATTCTTCCAATGCCACATGCCTTGTGCAGGCTCTGGCTTTGCCATTTGCAGTCTCAGTGAAGAAATCCAGTCCTTCTGCATCTCAGGCCTCCATGGCAGCTGGCACAGCCACCTTCACAAGTCTCTACTCCAAAGCTACAAGGTGCTTATGCCCTTCTCCTAGACAATCTGAAACCCAATATTGATCACAAACTATAATCTTGTAGATAGTTACATCCTTTCAGACTTAAAGGAATTAAATCCCCAGGTATGTGCACACGAACAACTACCTAGGAAGATGCTCCACTGTCACAGTTGACCCCTGAATGTAAATGAAGGATTTTGCATGTGTTATGGCTCGTGCTCATCTTATTATCTTAGCTCAGCATTCCAAGTTGGTAAGATTATACTGGAATATGATTCAAATTCTATGGTAAGAGCAACAGTGGTCTCTGAACCTTTTGGAATGTGCATCCTTCTAAATAATGCTTTTGAAAAATGTTTTGAGCACTCCCTTGAATAACCATACATATATTTATGGATGGATAATTTATCCATGTTATAGGAGTTTTCATGAAGGCAGGGATTTTAGCCTGTGTGGTTCACTATTGTGTCCCCAATTTCTACAACAGACCCAAGCAACTAGTAGGTGCTCAGTAAATATTTGTCTGAATGACTGAATAGCATGCATGCTAAAACATTAGATATGAATTTTAAAGGATGGGAATTTTTTCTTTTTTAATAAAAATGCTCTAATGCTTCTTTCCTATGCCCAGTAGATCATCTGGCTCACCCCTAGCGTATATGTCCAGGGGTCAAGGACTCATTGTCCTGCTTAAGTGTGACCCATGTGTCTGTCAGTTTAATAACTACTCTTGCATGTCTTTATCCAACATGCCAAAGAACACAGCAATGTCACTTTATGATTATTTATGGATAAGGCTTGTAAAAGCATCCATATGTTATTCATCCAGCAAATAGTTATGAAAAGCCAGTCCAGGCAGGAGCTGGGGCTCAAGGGAAGAGAGGCATGTTGCCCAATGCATAGGAGGATTCCTAACCATGTAATTTCCTTCATTAGACTCAGCTACTTATCCAACCTAAACCTGACACTCCAGTCCTGCTGAGCGCTCCCAGCTCTGTGCTTTCAGTTGGGCTCATCTCCCCCCTGGATGCCCTTCCCTCAGCCATCCTTTGCCCTCTCTGTACCTCAAACTCCACCCATGTCCAAAATTCAACTGTCAGGTTACCTGTTCCAGGAAATACGAAAGCCCCTGGGCCCAATGGTTCACCTCTCTGTAAATTTGGGACTATGATACTATCCATGGCATATGGTTTTATGGGAATCAGATGTATGTAAAATATTTAATGCTTAGCCTAGTGTACATAGCAGTGGCTCAAAAATCTAGTTCTATTGTTTTTATTCCCCATGGTCCCTCAATATCAGATTTTCCCCCAAAATAATCTTCTCCCTCCTTTGAAACCTCTCTGTATCTTTTTGGCATTTTGTGCCTCTGATATTTATAGAAATCTTGTCTCCCCTGTTTGATTGGTAATGAGTTCCTTGAAAACAGGGACCATCATATATTAAACATTTGAACCCCTACTATGCCTCACACAATGTGCAGGGTATTGGTAAATATGCATTCAATGAAAAGGTGAACATCTGTCATGAGTCCTAGACAACAGTCCTATCCTTAACTGTGGGGCCTGTCTCGGTTCCAGGTGGCAGAGGTGACCCAGGATTTCCAGGGGCCCATGGGGAGCCAGGAACCCGGGGTCTGCCAGGAGACCTTGGCCCACCAGGCTTCCCTGGCACATCTGTCAGAAGTGAAGGTAATGTGGTTCCACAATATCAAAAGTATGTCCCCATAGGACCCTTACCAACTATACAGCTTGGGTGGTGCTGGTGCTCTTTCTTGTAGACTGGGTTTAGCAACTGTAATGAGTCTCACAGTCGCATTGAGATGTTGTCACAGAGCAACTGACCTTCTGGAAATAACGCTCCCACTAGGTTAGACTGTGCCACTGATGAGTAACTAGCACAATTCTGTCAGCTGGCTGGGAAGAGCACAGGTAGTCCACAAATGTTGCCAAGTGTTGATAGCAACCCTGAGGCCATTGTTTGGAGGCAAGAAGAGGGGCTTTTTGAAGTTGAAAAACGGAGATGAAATATACCACTGGCATCCACCCATTAAGTTACTAAATAGACTGTAATTTTACTAGTCCTGCTGGTGGGCTCCTACGGGCAGGAAAGCCAATGCAGCTGTTAAGTATCACAAGTTTCACACTGCCGGTGATTGCTGTTGGATTTTCAGATGGGCGGAGAGGCTCCGTGGGTGAAATGGGACCCAAAGGCTTCATAGGAGAACCAGGCATCCCTGCACTATACCCTGGTCCTCCAGGAGCTGAAGGAAAGCCAGGGCTCCCAGGATTCCCAGGGTCTGCCGGACCACCAGGACCAGATGGTAAGTGAACGAAAACTCAAGGGACGTGTGCATTGCAGTGTCCAGAGGAGCCTGACCACAGCCATATTTTCACCTGGGCTTCCTGCTAAATAATGTCGTGAACCAGTGCAGTAGGCAGCAGATTGGTGTAGCAGGTGCTCTGTGGTATGAACAGAAAAAGCCAGTGATAGAAAAAGGGAAAAATTTTCCCAACCTGTTGAATGGCAACAGTCCCACAGATATTTACAGTCTGACGGTGGCTCCAACGCATTCAGTCCTTCAGTGAAACATTGGAGAGGTGCAGTCTGGAAGCAGATGAGGGCAGAAAGCTGTTGAGTGTTAAGTTCCAGACACCTTCTTCCAGGGTGGAGGCCTCACATCTTGACTTGCAGCCTCTCTGCTGTTTAACCAGCAATTTTAAGCAGACTTGATAATCTGTCTTCCCAGCCCATGCAGAGCCAAAGCTACAACTGAACAGGTGGTAAGAGTTGATGACAAGGAGCATGGCTGTACCATCTGTAAAAAGAAGTGGCAGCCATTAGCCAAGGCTAAGATGAAAGATTATGAAAATCAATAAAGCAGAGAAGCGTGAGAGTCTGTTCCCACATGCTACGTAGGGGCATCATCAATCATAGCTCTCAGTGGTATTTCCCATGGTGGGTTTTTTTGATGAGAATGCTCTCAGAATACAGAGAAGTGTGCACTCTGTCTTTGAGCTTGCCATTAAGAATGGTATTTGGGACTTCTGGCCAAGATGAAGACATAGACAGACACACTGTGTCTCCCTCCACAACTAAGAAGGAACACAACTACCTCAAAACTAGAAACAATCAGAAGTTCCAGAAAATCAAACTACATGGAAGTCCAGCAAACAAAGATATAAAGAAGAAATACTCATCCAGACAGGTAGGAGGGTTGGAGCCAGGGCGGAGAGGACGCAGAGTGGTGGTGGCAGCGGCAGGCCGGCAGAAAGTGCAGTCAAATATTTTAAAAAGTCAGGAGGGACACCTGGGGAGCATTCCCAGCTCCTCATAGGACCTCATGCTTACGGTCCCGGCACCAGAGAAAATCAAGCCCCGTTGCTTCTGACTGTGCAAACCAGTGGTGGCTGGGGCAGAGGAAGAAACTGCCGGTTTCTCAGCAGAGTCTGCTTATTTAAATGGCCCCCACGGTCCTAGAACATCCGTAGACCCACCCGCTCTGGAAACGACGGCCAGGGCAGCAGCTAGAGGGGCATCAGTCCGGTGCGGAAGTGGGAGAGGTGCCTGGAAAAGGGGCGAGTGCTGGGCTGTTCCCTCTTGAACCCCTCCCCCACACACAGCGCCACAACGCGGTGAAACAGGTCGCCCTGTACTGATGAATCCTTAAGGCTCCGCCCCTTAAACCGTAACAGGAGCAACAGCTCTACCTGGGACACGGAGGCAAACAAACACAGGAGCCTGTCAGAATGAGGAGACAGAGAAGTATGGCCCAAAAGGGGGAATGGATCAAGGTTCCAGTGGGAGAACTAAGCGACGAGAAGATAGCCAACCTAACAGATGAGGGAGATACACAACCTAACACATGTAGAATTCAAAACACTGGTGATAAAGATGCTCACAGGCTTGACAGATATGCTTGAGTATGGCAAACACATTAGAGAAGTGAAAACTATGCTAAGTGAAACAAAGGAAAATCCACACAAAACCAATGGGGAAGGGAAGGAAACTGGGGTTCAAATCAATGATTTGGAACATAAGGAAGAAAAAAACAGTCAACCAGTGCAGAATGAGGAAGCAAGAATTGAAAAAATGAGGAAAACTTCCCAAATTTTGTGAAGGAGTTGGACATACAGATCTGGGAAGCACAGAGGGTCCGGGGCAAGCTGGATCCAGAGGGAATCACACCAGGATGCATCATGACTGAGATGCCAAAGGTAAAAGATAAAGACAGAGTCCTGGGGGCAGCAAGAGAGGTGGTTAGTTGCCTACAGGGTGGTGCCTATAGAACTATCAGCTGATTTCTCAGAGGACCCTTTGCAGGCAGGAAGAAGGAACTGGCAAGCAGTATTCAATGTGATGAAAGGCAGCCTGCAGCCAGGATTACTCTATCCAACAAGGCTATCAGTTGGAATGAAAGGGCAGATAAAGTACTTCCCAGACAAGGTAAAGCTAAAGGAGTTCATCATCACCAAGCCATTATTATATGAAACATCAAAGGGACTTACTTGAGAAAAAGAAGATCAAAACTATGAACACTAAAATGACAACAAACTCACAACTATGAACAACTGAATCTAAAAAATAAAAACAAAATCCAACTAAGCAAACCAGAATAGGAACAGAATCATAGGTATAGGCATCATTTGAAGGGTTATCAGCTGGGAGGGGAGAGGGGGAGTAATAAGGATATGGTGCAGGGATTAAGCAGCATAATCAGTTGGTACAAAATAGACAGGGAGAAGTTAAGAATAATATAGGAAAGGGTGAAGCCAAAGAACTTATATGCACGACCCATGAACATGAACTAAGGGCAGTGGGATTGCTGGAGGGAAGGGGGGGCACTGGGCAGAGGGGAGCAAAGGGGGAAAATATTGTAACTACTGTAACAACATAATCAATAAAATATACTTAAAAAAAAGAATGGTTATTCGTTTCACCTTCTGAGTTTAAAGAGTTATGCTATGATCATTGTAAAATCTCTTTATGAAATATTTCATCTCCTCAGAAGATTGGATGGTTGAGGCATTAGAAGAAACATGAGGTTACCATTTCTATGTCACATGGACCACAATTTAACAGTCTCTTCTTTTCAAAATATTTTACTTTAAATCCCCTGATTTCGCCCCTGATAATCTCTTAAGCCTTCCTCTCTTCAGAGAAGAGCATCATATTTGCTAAGGGTTAGTATTTGATTTCAGTTAAAGGTAAATTCAAAGACCCATGCTTTAATTGCTTTGGGAAGATTATTCTTTGCCATCTCTAGAAGGAAAACTGTTGGAGACATTAGAAGCATATCTGTACATGCTTCTTCCATTAAAAATCAACAGTCACTTCTCTGATATCATTTTGAATTCCACAGTAAACTTTTATTTTAATATGGTTCTACGTTTCCAATTTTCCTGCAACTGGAGAAACCAGATTCTCACATTCTTTCAAACATTTTTAGGTGTATTTCCCTGGAAATTGCCAAATAGTTAGAGCAGTGATATCTTTAAATTTTTTTTATCCTGAAAGTAACATTTATTACTGTGACATTTTTTATAATGTCTGCACTTCTATGAAAGTATATTTCCTGAGTAAATGGCATGTGTTTAGTTTTCTTTTTTGGCAACAAAACAATGCTGTGTTAAAAATAAAAGCTTAAATATATGCCTCTTTAAAGGACTGATTGAAGTCTAACCTTGATGTTATTTCTGTGACTGAATTCCTTTTTGATAACACCATCTTGCTTAGCAAATTTATGATTTACTAACATAAGTCACCTGTAAACACATTAACTTATTTCTGATTCATATTGTAGACTGAAAAGGGAATTTGTAAACTAGATGGAATGGTAGTTGATAAATTTTATCAACTAAAAATTTTAAAAGCATACAACTTAAGTTCTCCTTGAATATTAATCTTACCCCCATAAGACAGAGTTTCCAATCACCTATTTTTTTTTTAATTTTTTTATTTACTTTTGGACTCTTTTGTACAAAACATAGCCAACCATAATGGTCTTTTAAAACATTATTGTGTATAATCCAAATTTAATATCAATGACCTTGAGTTCCCCCAGGGTTCGACTCTTCCCCTGAAATGAAATTGTTGAATTTCTTCTTGTTAACTGCATTTCATCCTGTTTTATGTGTTGTTGCTAATGAAAATCATAACTTTTAGTGTTTTGCAGTTCCAACAAAATCAAACCATGAAGTCAGTTTTTTTCTGCGCTAAGTATTTTTGTTTACTCCTAGTTCCAGCTCAGTTAACTTAATCAAGTGCAGGGCAGTTCTGTTGTGTTTGTTCTAGAGTAAGTCAAAATACGACCTCTTCAGGAAAATCATCTTGAAAACATTAAAGAAGCACACTTCTATTCTATAGGACTTGCTTGAAATTAGTTTTTTAGATACAGGAAAAACAAACTAGAAAAAAGAAAGGCTGGCATTGTAGAATGATTTCACATGCCTTTTTGACTAGATTTACAAACACTATAAGGAATAATCACAATCTCTGTCTCACATTTAAAACTGCTGATATGCCTGAAGTGTCTTTAGTTAAATAACTACCTGTGGCACTGTACTTCTCATAACATTTTGGAAGAACTTGGAGACATAAACTAAAGCCCACAGAGTCAGCTACTGGACTGAAATGCCCTTGACCCAGTCAGTGAAGACCCATGGAGCTATGTCCTAGGGGCGGCGCTGTGCTCCATCAGCAGCCTCTCAGGCACAGGATGCAGCCCTCATCCCCTCCCGCACTGTCTCCTCTGGCCTTCCATGATGCTGCCCCACTGTCTTTCCCACCATTATCTCAGTTACCTTTTTTTTTTTTTTTAGCATCTTTTGCTGCTCTTCTATTTCCCCTTCTACGCATCCATCCAGTAGATGATGGAGTTCCTTGAAGAACATTCTTGGACCCCTTTTTCTCTCTGTACTCTCTACCTAAGTGAACTCATCCATTCACATGAATCTTAGGTACAAGTTCTTTGCCTACACTCCTTTATTGTGTCTCTAGCCCAGTTCCATGTTCTGAGCTCCAAATTCATACATACTGCTACCTCATCACATAGTCACCACTGTATCACAGATAGCTCCAACTTTGTGTGTCCAACATAGAACTCTGGATCTCCTGCTCCCTATCTCCCCTACCCACATGCCCCTCTCCTGGGCCTCACCCATCTTTGCAGACCCAGGAAGGAGCTTAGGCCAGAGCCCTGGGAGTCACTGTGGCATCTCACTCACCCACACAAGAAATCCATCACCAAATCCTAGTGATTCTGCCTCTTGAATCTTGAATCAGCCCTTCATTTCACTACCTTTGTCCTAATCAAAGCCACTGCAGTATCATGCTTAGTCTGCTAGAATAATCAACCCACTCCTGCCCAGCTTCCATTCCTTCTCTCTGGTAATTGACCACACAGCCAGTGTGTCATTTTTACATGTACATTACATTGTGTAACTTTCCCTCCTGAAAACTCTTTAATGACTTCCTATTGCCCTTGGGATAAAACCCAAACCCCATTCCTTAGACCCTAGGCTGCCATGATCTACTTTACCTCCCTTTCTGCAATTCTGCACCTCACTCCTCACCCTCCGATGACTGCTTTCCTTCCTACCTCAGGAACTTTTAGACAAACTTACCCAGTCCTGGGAACATTCCCTCCCACCCGCTCTTGGCTGGCTGGCTTTTTTATTCTTTAGGTCTTGAGTGTCAAGTTCTCAGAAATGACTTTCCTGTTGCCCTCTCTTCTTTCTCACAGCACCGGCCATAATTTGAAATTCTGTGTTGGTCTGTTGACTAAGGTGTGTCTGATGTGTACCTTCGCATCTAAACAGTAAGCTCCATGAGGTCTTGTACGTTTTGTTCCAACTGTATACACAGCTCCTAGCACACTGCATAGCATAGCATAGCATAGGCACCGGAGAAATGTTTAATGAATGAATGGATAGATAGATAGATAGATAAGAGAGATTATATCAAAGATGTAGTGAGGTCAAATTACATGGCACAATAGTCATTGCCACCTTTCCATAAAGATTTAGTTACCTTGAAGCTTTCTAACATTGAAATTCTAGTATCATTTTTCCAAGCAGATAGCAAAAGTTTTTAAAATCGGTGTTTTCCTCTCCTTTCTGCTTCCTTAATTGCCTCATTCTCTCTTTGCCTCAGATACCAAAAGGTGGGTATGGCAGCATGTGTTTTAATTTGTTAGAGGAGTTTTATTAGATCTTTGGCGCTTTGTGCACTGTAGGGTTTCGCAGTGAAGAGAACCGGAGTTGGGGAGACTCAGATTCCATATTTAGCAGTTTCCTGAGCACGTGCAGCCCCAGTCCTACCACATGATGGCACACCTCTCAAATGTGATTTAGGGAGCTTTTTTGCTTTTAGAGTGTATTTCTTAACACCTTTGCCCTGCTTTGAATTATTGGAGCCCTGCAAACAGTGGCAGGACTTCAGAAGTACCCTGATCCCAGTTAAAGGAGTGAGGATCGGGAGGGTGGAGGTTACCACACTGAATCCAGGTGGTTCAAAAATTACCTACATTAATTACACAAACTCCATGTGTGCATGTGTGTACTCGTGTGCACCCAAAACAGTAAAAGAGGAAGGAGTATGTGTGTGGGGAGAGAAGTATGTTCACGTGAGCACCTGTTCCGGGGAGAGGACAGAATAGGGAACCCAATTAATTTTTTTAATAAATGCTTACTTTTTTTATTTTTTACTTTTTTTTTAAAGATTTTACTTACTTATTTTTAGAGAGAGGGGAAAGGAGGGAGAGAAGGAGTGAAACATCGATGTGCAAGAAAAATATTGATCAGTTGTCTCTCGCACTCCCCAAACTGGGGACCTGGCCTGCCAGGAACTGAACCATCAACCTTTCAGTTCACAGGCTGGCACTCAATCCACTGAGCCACACCAGCCAGGGCACCAAATTAATTTTGATATTTAGGTTTTTTTTGTTTTTTATCTTTTGGAAAACCAGATGTCTTTTGGTAGTTGGAATCCAAGTCTTTAGCAAAATATCGGGTTGGCCAAAAAGTCCATATGGTTTTTTTCAATAAAATTAAAATTTTAAAATTAAAATTTTTCATTTTCACCAATAACTTTATTGATTTTGATATTTTGAGTATGTCAGCTATCTCCCACATGGTATAACATTGATTGTTCTCAATTAAAGTCTCAATTTGATCTCTGTCAACTTCAACTGGTCTACCCAACCATGGAGCATCATCCAGTGAGAAATCTCCAGCACAAAACTTCACAAACCTCTTTTGACACATTCGATCAATCACAACACCTTCTCCATACACTACACAAATCATTTTTTGCATTTCAGTTGAGTTTTTATTTTCTTGAAATAATAAAGTATAATATGTCAAAAATGTTGCTTATTTTCTTCCATCTTCAATATTAAAATGGCTACACAAAAATTCACCAATTTTGCTAAGTTTTTTTTAATGCACTCTGATATGACAGCTGTCACAATACAATCTAACAAAATTGTTTCAAATGAAGTAAAAGACAACTAAGCGCTACTAGAGCCATCTTACGGAAAAAACAAACAAGCTTTTTGGCCAATCCATTACATGGTGGAAAAATCAAAACCTTGTTTTTGTCTCAATGTTTCTCAAAAGATGTTTTTTGTCTTTGGACTTTAATAGGAAAACTAAATTCATAGGCTCTCACATTTCATTCCATCCTTGAAAGCAGTAACCACAAAACAGTATTCATTTTCTTCTGATGAGTTTTGGGGTGAAATTAGATTGTGTAGGACATTTTTACTCTCTGTTGGGAGATTTAGTGGAAAACCTTCCAGCACTGGGTTCAACAAGATGTGGTGTCCCCTGGGCTCTGCTAACATGCTGCCCCTGTGGCTTTTCTCCTTAGGTTTCCTTTTTGGCCTTAAAGGAACACCAGGAGAGTTGGGCTTCCCTGGGGTTCCCGGTTTCCCTGGGACTCGCGGACAGAAAGGATGGAAAGGTAAGGGACATCTGGGAACAATAGCGAAGGGGTAGGGAGATGACTTGGTCCAGCTGAGTAGACTTCACCCTTTTCACTTGTTCTGAAATGAACACGATCCTCCAGTTCCCCACTGGACACCCTTTCTTTCATGGAAACTTCACTGCAACTAAGGTGGGTGATGTCTGCCATGTTTTCTGTGTACCCAGCTTTCATTTGCTCACTCTTCTCTGTTCTCTGTCTGCCAACTTTCTCTCTGTATTTTCAAGGAGTGCAGATCCTAGCACTGGGCAAAAAGATGAGCAGTGATGTCTTAGGCTGACTTCAGATCCAAGTACTTGGCTCCAAGGCAGTGTAACAAGTATTTGCAAAGCACCTGTCCACTGCAGAGTGCTTGTAGAGAAATCATCTGGTTGGATCTTAAGAATGATTCCCTGAGTTAGGGATTAGTCAGTGGGTGAGGAGGTCAAGGCTCAGAGACCTGCCCAGCTTCTCACTCCCACTTGGTGGTAGAAGTGCAGTTGCAACAAGCTGTCCCCGCTGCTACTTGGGGACACTGCCCCTAGCTCAGTGTCCTTTCCAGGGAAGATTTGGCCCAGGCAGCACCCTCCCTGTAAGGCCATCGGTGACCACAGTGATGCTTGCTCAGCTTTCCCATACCTGGGCGTGGGTAGCATGTTGAGGCTTTCACCACATCTGGACCTTTGTGGTACATGTGAGATAAATGGGTGCATGCCCCACTGTGGATAGGGCTGACTGGAGGGATCAGACATCTGTGGATGAGCTGTACAACTTGGCCCCACTGAGCCATCGTCTGTCATTATCATCTCCCCACTGGTCCCCTCTCCCCTGAAAAGCCAACCCTACCACCAGCACTAGGCTCCCTGAGTCCAGCCATGGCAAGATAGAGAGGTGGCATATTTTTTCTCTGCCTACCTGTGACCTTGGCCTCTTAGCCCATGGCTCTCCCTTCACCCAAATCCTGGAACACTGTCTCTTCCCCTCGCCCCTGAGGCTCCATGGTGACTTCCTGAAATCCCATCACTGATTCCTGTGCTCTGCACACACCTCTGTAAATGGTCCTAGCGTTTAAGTATCTTTAGTAGACATTGCATTATAATTCTGCGTCCACCACAACTGCACACTTAAGTACCTCACACTCTTCATCTAGGAAATGGGGATAACAGTTCCCACTGCATGCGTAAGTGTGAAGACCAGAGTAGATGATGGCCATGGAATGTGGTGTTGCCTTCACTCCTCCCCTCACCCCCAGCCCAGCCCCCAACCCAGCTTATGCTCCTGTCCCTGCTAAACCAAGAAGAGTGTTTAACCCACGCTTTGTGAATAAATAACTAGTACTTCCCTTTCCCTCACATTGCAGGTGATGAAGGGGATTGTAAATGTGCAGATGATCAGTTCATCCGGGGTCTTCCGGGGCTACCAGGACCCAAGGGCTTACCAGGCATCAATGGGGAGCCAGGAAGGAGAGGGATCCAAGGAGACCCTGGCCAGCATGGCACCCCTGGGTTCCCAGGGTTCAAGGTGAGAGGCAGATTCTATCACAGAGCTGATAAGACATCCTTGATACCTGTCTCTGTTCTCCCAGGTTTTATTTATTGAATTAACACAGCTTTAGATCAGCAACACTCATGCATCCAACACCTTATCCACAGAGGCTATGTACTCCAAGGGAAACTTTAAAATTTTTACTTGATAGGGATAGGAAATGGTGTGACCACTGTGGAATATTCCTCAAAAAGTCAATCATAGAATTTCCATAAGACCCAGAAAGTTCACTCCTAGATATAGACCCAAGAGATTGAAAACACATGTCCACACAAAAACTTATATACAAATATCCATAGCAGTGTTAATAATAAGAGCCAGAATTGGAAATAACTCAGATGTCCATCAACCAACGAATGGATAAACAAGACATAGTATACCCATACAATGGGATATTTTTCAGCCCTCCAAAAGAGGGAAGTGTTGACATGTTAGTGTGGATGAACCTCAAAAACATTATGCTTAGTGAAGTAAAATAGATACAAAAGAACAGATACTATACTTCTGTCCATGAAGTATTCAGAACAAGCAAATCTGGAAACAAGAAGTAGATCAATCGTTGCCACGGATGGGAGTGGGGGGTGGGGGGGAGAATGAGACTGGCTGTTTAATGGTACTGGGATTCTTTTGGGGTATTGAAAATGTTCTGAAATAAGATAATAATGGTGATTGCACAACCTTGTAAAAATACTAAAAACCACTGATTTGTATGCTTTAACACCATGAATTTTATGGTGTATGAATTATACCCCCCCAAAAAAAGTTTCTACCATTTTGAATGTAAAACATCTTACTTACTAAGCATTCACCTCTTCACATTTAGCATAGAGTTGGTTTAACGTTTTATATCACCCTTTTCTGCAAAGAATTAAATCAATAAACCAAGTATCTGTGGATTTTTTTTTTTAGGAGAAAGGAACTCATAATCACTTATAGCATTCCACTTAATTAAACTAAAAGTTCTCATAATCTTGCAAATAAGATCAAGATTTGCCAAAAACTAGCATATCACACACATTAAACTGTATCCTGAACCATAAAGCAGCTCATTGGGAAATCTAAACTAGATTTTATAGCATAAAACATGAGTGATCCTGTAGTAAGCTTGTCTTTAAAGTATGTAGCCTTCCAACCTTCATTCCCGTTTCTAATACTCTATTTTTCTCAATATTAATGATCACACATTTCCATCCTTTGTACTTGGAGACTTATTATCTGCTCAGATTCTAAATAATTATAGTTAAGAGTGAGCCACTTTGTGTTTTGGATCATTGCTTCTCACCAGTTCATGACTATATGAATCCCTGGGACTTGGTTGAAATACAGATTCTGGTTCAGTTGCCCCAGGTGAGTTCTGAGGTTCTGTGTTTCTAACAAGCTCCCAAGGGAGGCTCCCGCTACTGGGCCCTGGACCAAACTTTGAGTAGCAAGGTCCTGATTTCCACTGTCGAGCCATGTGTGGCTGCTGCTATTAATTTGTAACTATTTAAACTTAAACATTCAGTTCTTCAGTCCCACTGGCCACTTTCAAGTGTTCAATAGCCATTTGTGATTGGAGGCCACGGTGGTGGACAGCCAGGCATAGAGCACATCTAACGTGGCAGAAAGTTCTTTCAGACAGTGCTGGGCTTGATGACAGGTGATGGCCCTCGAGTTGTACGAACACAAAACCATCCTCTTCATAAATGTGCTTAAACAGTATGAAGGAGGAAGACATTTTGTGTTTGTTTCCTCAGGGAGCCCCTGGTGACATTGGAGCTCCTGGACCCAAAGGAATAAAGGGAGATTCTAGAAGAATTACCACCAAAGGTCAGTATTCTGTGGCCAAGCAATGCTTGCATATACTGTTTACTCTTCTGTGGTAGCACTGTATGAGTAAAGTCACACTGCAAATTCTTTGCCAGGTGAGAAAGGACAACCAGGTGTCCCAGGTGTGCCTGGTATGAAAGGGGACGACGGTGTCTCAGGGCGTGATGGGCTGGATGGATTCCCAGGCCTTCCAGGCCCTCCTGTGAGTAGACACAAAGGGCGGGCCCATCTCAGCCCTCGTCCTCATCGGTAATGTTCTTAAGCACCTCAGAGGTGAACGGTGCTGGCACTACACTAAATCCACCCCATGCAACCCATTCTGTTTTAATGAGCAGAAATTATATTTTTAGGACAGAGTGAGTTAGGTGGGAACCCAAGCCCAGGGTGAACATTTAAAAGTCAAAGAGATAACAAATATTCTTCCTGGTGTAACAGAATGAAACGCCACCCTCCCCAAATCAAAAGTTAAATTAGGTGGTGGAATGCTTCCTTTCTAGGGTAAGCTGTAAAATATACAATTTGTTTTGGCAACAAACACGCCGGCATTGAAGGAGAGGATTTCTCACAATGCGCAGAGTCCCAGCCTCCTTTCTCCGGCAGGCAGGGATGGGGCGGGGGGTGGGGGTGGGGGGGTGCTGGAGGCGGAGATGGAGAAGGGCAGAGATGAATCTGGGAGACAGGACTCCACCTCTGCTCATTCTCCCCTCTCCCACCTGAGCCCTACCTTCTTCCCTTGCCCATGGACAGTTCTGGAGTTTCTCTTGATTCTGCAATGTGATTTCTCAGTTCTCTTTTCCTAGATTCCATTTCCTTCTCCATGGTTATCAAGCCTACACCCCCCACTCCTAAGATCCTTGAATTCACCTCCTGGGGCTGCCACAACAAAGCTCCACAACTGGGCAGCATATAGGACAAAAGCATCTGTGGGGGCACAGTTCAACCCACTGCTCTCTTCCTTCTCCTCAGAGCTTCACACCTCCATTCTCTGGGCTGGCTTACTTGCCTCATTCCAAATCCAAAGCCTTTTCCTTCTGTAACGTGGGTCATTTCTCTTATAACACTGGTAATGTTTTCTGGGCAGTTTTTTTGGGCTCTTTGAAAACGCCTGGATTATTAATAGTCTAGTATTGCTTTTTCAGTTATAACTTTGAAAATTATTTTCAAAAAAGATTTTGTGTAGCCCAGTTGCACTACCACATGGCTCTCTGAGATGAAAGCATGGTGGCTACCCGGCAAATGACGAAATGACAAGACATGACGTGACTTATCAGTACCGGGTCTGGGTCCTGGTCCATGATCACTGCACTTCATCTGTGTTGGTAGCCTTGGGGAGGGTTCGAGAAAGGGCTCTGCTCTGAGTGAGATGCTTCCAACCGCACAGATAATTTCGTGATCATGTACCTTAGTAAACCTTATCTGAGAGTTGAGGTGGGGGGACAGTGAGGCCAGAGCTATAATTGGTGAGGAGGACAGTGGATCACATCGGTGGTTTGAACAATGTTTGTGTTTTTGCCTGTTCAAATATCATTATGGAGTGGTCTTCGTGTGTGTGGCACATGTGTGCATGTGTATGGCCTGTGTGGTGTGCACATGTATGTAGGAGTGTGTGTCTTGATTCACCACAGTGGCCTTGCCTCATGTTGTCTGTGAGTTATTGGTGTTCAGGAGCACACTCGGCATGGCTGTGAGGGCAGCCAGTTCCAGCAACACCTAGGGCTGGCAGTGGCCCTCGAACCAGCCCCTGGTAGTCAGGGCCTGCTGTTCTCTTTCTGTTATCAAGAGCCAGCATTCAAACCCATCACCTCTGATTTCTAGTCTGGTAGTTTCTGTCAGTCCTTGCTTGCTGGCTTTTCTAAACTAAGAATGTAGGCATCTGTCTTCAGAAACCTCAGTGAGCACATTCCAGTGGTCGTCTTCATCGTCCACTACCAAAGTCTGGTCAGTCTGCCATTTGACCTGTGCGACAGCCCTGGGAAGGCTTATCATTAAGTCCATCTCAAAGGAGCCAAAACATGGGAGGTTGTGTGGTTTAATCAAGGCCATACAAATAGAGAGCTTGACCCTTGATCAGTGATCATCCCACTTACTCTTCATGCCTTTGGAAATGAAGGAGAAAGGTAACCTCAGTGGACAGCAGTGTTTCATTTCCTGGAAGCTGCTGCCCCCTTGCCGTCTGAATACTTCAGTCTCACTCACGGCTCAGGCAGACGACCTGGGACTTATTTGCACAGCTTTTGTACCAGGTCACTCAGACACATTGCGTGTGAGCCTGGGCCCGTGGTTTGCCTGTGACCCTACAGACATCATTCCTTCTAACTCGCCTGTTCTCACAGCCCTGCCCCTTTGATCGCTCCATCGTGCACCCCCATTTTCCACACCTGCTTAGTAGTTTCATTAATAGGGCCCAGCCTTGCCAAGTATGTCCCCACTTCCTGCTCTCCCGATCCTGTCGCCGATGCTTATTTCTCATGAGCACACTTCTTTCTTTCTTGTACAAATTAAAGACTTCCTTTCTTTTTTTTTTATATATATATATATGTAGAGGCAGGAGGACTAAGCACTGATGGGCTCTGGGAGGGGGGGGTGGGGAGGGAAGACGAAAAGATAGTTTGTGTGCGTGACAAGTCCAACATGTGTGCGATACCTGGCTTGGAGCCAGAAACCTAGGTTCAAATCCTGACTGTCATTCAGTGTAATCTTGCGGAGCTCACTATTCAGAACGGTAGTTCATTACACAGAAATAAAACAGTTCCTGATAATGAGATCACTGTGATGATTGAATGATATAAGGCAGCGATTTTCAACAGGTGTGCCGCAAGAATTTTTAAAACATGCAATACCTGACCATTTAGTCAGGGACACTGACCCCTTTTCCTTTTGACTGTCAAATTTAAAAAAATGACAACATTCAGCACAACAATAGCTGTCCAGTGTGAATCAAAATTATGCCTTTTTTGTCATAGAGGTAAAAAATATATTTTGGGGTGTGTCACAGAATTTTAGTAGTGTCTGTGTGTGCCATGAGATGGAAATGGTTGAGAATGGCTACTATAATGTACAGCAAATATCCAGCCCAGGGCCTGTTCACCAAGTACATGTTCAAAAAGTGCATGCTTGTCATTATTATTATTCCTATCATTGGTAAGTCATAATAAAATTTAAAAGACCTAGAAGTATTTATCAGATATTTAGGTTCAGAGGCTTAAGAGCCTTGGAAGAAATCAGTAAAAGGAAAAAAAAGAATATATATATGTATGTAAACATATACATATATATCCCAGTGATTTGTATATGCACAAGCATTAATTTGTTTATGTAACAAGAATCTCCCAATTGAATGAGTATAAATAAATAAATTTATACAATGGAATACTATAGTCACTAAAATGAACAAGATAAAGTAACTCTTAAGCATGGATATAGGAGATTGTTGTAATGTGTTTAAAAAGCCAAGTATAGAATAACGTGATCCCATCTGGGCACAAAAAAGGAAGAGGGTGTAATGTATGTGCGTAGATGTATAGAATTCCTCTGGAAAGACACACAAGGAATTGGTAAGCATAAACTGTCCCCAGAGAGAACTGTGGCCAGAGTACATGGGGGTGGTGGATGCATTTTTTCACTGTTGGAGCCCCAGAACTGTATACCTACCACTGCCTAAATGTCTTCCCTACATGTCCTCTGGGCCCCTAATGGCCACTAGGTTCCAAGCGGTGCCTAGCATCTTCCCCTCTGAGCGCTTGTCCCCTCAGATCCTGGGCCAGTCCCCGGGTGGTCTGTCTTCTTCACGTCTTCCTTCTGGGTCACCTCCCCGAACCTGCCAGTGCTCAGTCCCTCCGGCCTCAACACATTCACTGCCCCACCCCCTCTTCTCTGTCCCCAGGGTCCCAGCCCCAGCTCAGGCATCCTCTTCGCCAGCCTGCTTGCCTGCTTGCCAGCCTCCACCACGCGGCCCAGCGGGGTCCCTCTGACACCCCGATCAGCCCCTGCCCCTCCCCTCACTCACAGCCCTCCGGGCCCCAGTTCAATCTCAAGAAAAAGTCCCCAGCCCGGCCTCCGAAGCGCTTCAGATCCGGCCCCGCCCACCCCTCGGCCTCCTCTGCCCTACCGGGCTCGCGTCCTCTAGGGCTCCAGGCAGCCTTGACTGCTGCGCTCTCCTCCCAGGATCGGCGCCGGCTGCCTGCCCTGGGCCTCCGCCTAAGCGCGCCCTCCGCCCGGAACGCCCTAGCTGCCGCCCTGCCTCCCGGCCGCTCAGATCTAACTTCTCGCCGCTGCTGGAGGTCAGGCCGCAGGCAAGCTCGGCCTACCCTGTGAGTCCTGGGGGCTGTCTCCGGCGGAAAGGCTGCCGCCCCCGGCCCTGGGCTCCCACGGCCGCAGGCCGCTCCCTGGGGCGCACCCCACCGCCCCGGGATTGGAACTGTCTGCGTCTGGGTCTGTCTCCTGCTTCAGACTCAAGACTTCCTTTCTTTTAACAACACATTAGCCCTTGTGAATAGTAGATATGCCACAAATGCTAAATCGTAACACTAAAAATAGTGTATTTCTACTCTCTTTTATCCAAACCTGTGCCTACCTGCTCTCTCTCATGCAGAATTCTCCCTGTGAATAAAGGTCCCAGTCGCAGCATGGGCACTAGTGGTTTTGAAAGAGAAAATTTAATATTCAAATAGAATTCTTTGCCTTCCAGAACTATCTCCTATTGTATTGCTCATGATTAGTATAAAATCCGCCCTTTATTTCTGTGACTTGGCTAGACCATGGTTGTACGTTCCTATTAATCTCCACTATCTTTCTGCTCTCTGTCTATAGCATTGGACTCGCGGGAATGGGGAGAGGGAACTGGGAATAGGCTGTCTCTGAGGTTTACATATCTTTTAAGAAATAAAGTGAATATTCTCCCAGGGTGATGGCATCAAAGGCCCCCCAGGGGATGCAGGCTACCCAGGAGTACCTGGCACCAAAGGCATTCCAGGAGAAAGGGGTCCTCCAGGACTGGGCCTCCCAGGACCCAAAGGCGATCGTGGTTTCCCTGGAGATGTTGGATTACCTGGCCCACCAGGCCTCCCCGGACCTCCAGGCCTCCCAGGCCTTCCAGGACAAATAGGTACGAGGGATCCTTTCTTTTATCTTTCAAAGTCATGAGACACTGTTTAGTGCTTCAACATATAGTCTCTATTTTTTTTTTTTTTTTTTTTTGGCAATGTATAAATTTCCCAGTGGTGCCATGGAAGAATGCTATATTGCATTATTAGGGTTCTTCAGAGCCACCAACAGCCTCCTCTTACCAGCTGAATGTACAGGGCCTCTCCATCTAGTGCTGAAGTCATGGGCCTTTGGGGTCCCTGCCCATCCCCCAGCCTTCCCACCACCACCAACACACACACTTATAGATAAGTTAGTCACTTTCAGTTGTTCTAAAACTGCCTCACTCTGTCATCATTTCTTGCTCCCAGATTGTGATACAGGTGTGAAAAGACCCATCGGAGGTGACGGACAGGACGTCATCCAGCCAGGTACTGTTATGAAGATCAGGAGGCTTTAGAACCCTTTAAAACTTTTGGTTTATAAAATATGTGACTGGTTGACAACTGCTGTGAGCTCCTGCAGTGAGCATGGAGCTACAGCAAAAAATATAAATATGTGCAAAACTTGGAACTGGCCCCCTGTCTGATCCAGCTTAGAATCAAAGGAAAAGCAAGTGTAATAGCACATAGTGTTACCAACTCTTCCCACCAATACAAAGCATCGATTTACAACATTGATAAGAACTCAACAGATATATTGTTACACATAAAACATATGCATGTATGTATTCAGCTTTCTGTCTATACATGTGTAAAAGGGAACTGTGAATTATTTGCTTGTTATATAGGGTGAAGAGCCAGTCCACAAAGATGTCAGGAGGGCACAGTTTGGACAGCGATAAATGAATGCTAGAAAGAACAAGGGATGACAGACAGGGACAGGACAGAAATGACTCTGAGCCAAAGCTTGGTGGTGGGGGAGAAGAGAGGGAGAATATCCAAAGGGTGACCTGGCCAGCATTGGAGAGCAAAGCCTCTGTGAAGGTCAGGGTTGGAGATTTAGCATCAGAATGCGGGGTCCTCTGCATGAGGTTGAGGTGGAAATGTGGGAATGGACCTGACACTCAGAGCAGAAATGGCAGACCCCAAAGCTTCAAAGACATGGCCAACAGAGGTGAGAAGACCCCTGCATGTGAGGCTCTGCGGATTGGAGGCCATGCCCTCCGAAGACAGTGGGTTCCTTTCTTTTTTATGATCTGGGCTGGCCAGGCTGTACCCCCTGGGTCACTAGTGTAGCAGCAGAGGCCAAAGCCTCTGTCACAGCAGGTGCCCAGCCAAATCCCAGGCACACAGTTGAAACAGATGAAGGACATGTCAAGGACAAAGGCCAGACAGCAAAATACCCCTGCATTATTCACAGCTCCAGCCAGGAGTGGCCACCACTCAGGTTTCATTTTGCATGGCTCAAAGCAGTTATTGCTGTGGCTAATTCTGGGAAGTATTCAAAGTCGCAAAGGAGGAACCAAAGAATTGCTTTTGAAATCATAAGTGATCTTCATCCACTGGTGGGCATTTCCAGACAAAACAGGCATTGATGTTGAGTCACTGGGGAGGAACTAGATTAACTCAGCCGTGCTGATGGATCGTTGCCAGCACAACGCCAGTTTTTATTTGACTGGACTTACCTTATTTGCATTTTACATTATTATTCTAATTTCATTACATGATAAAATTAAACTTTTCTTTACATCAGCTCAAGATTAATTAACTCATTAAATTACTTCAATCATAAAAATGGTAGCCAGTTTTCATGGCTGGTACTCTTGACCGTGGCAGTATCGCAAAGCCATGAGACTTAGCATCAGAGATGCTTCTGCTCATCTTTTTTTCCTCTCTCTTCCCAGGTTGTATTGGAGGGCCCAAGGGATCGCCAGGCCAGCCAGGACCCCCAGGCTCCATAGGTAATGTGCTCCAGTAAACAAGAGCACGTTTCCAGCCTTCCTGTTTGCATCTTCATTTTTTTTCCCCTCTTTGTACATCTTTCCTCCACCCCTGCATTCCTTTCTGCCCCTGGTGTCACCATGTTCTGCCATCTTGCACTCATCCACAAATCAGTAGCTTCTAAAGGAAGCAGACTTTTACTCCTCAGTATAAGAAATGTGTGTGGTAATTGACACCTAGTTGAACTCCAGTCTAAAGGAGTAGATTCTTGCTACACAGGACTCAGCCATAGCCCAAACCTTGGTGAGACTGCAGTGCCTCTTTAAGCCTGGGAGGAAACTTTATTTCTGTGTATCTTTTTTATCCCTTTGGGTCCCAGGGTATATGGGAAGAACCTGTGGGAGAGGATTGTTTCTTTGTGGATTTGATTGAGGTGAAAGCAGAAATAAACAGGGCTAGGAATTTGTCTCTACAGCGTAGGAGGAAGTGGGCTTTTGTCTGCTGGCACAGAGCAATCATCCTATCTAAAGTGCCCACGTGAAATAAGTAAGGGTTGCCCATGACAGAGCCCAGCGTCTGCCGCCATCCTCGTGCCCACTCGTGGCATGGCGTTACAGAGGTAGCAGATGGGGCCTGAGCAACCACAGCTGCTCTGGGATGCCCAGATGTCTGTCAGTCAGCCTAGGACAGGTGAGTTCTTGTGTGAGAGGGAACATCATTTGGCACTGACTAATACCGACTCATCCTTCCTCACCTCCCCCAGCCAAGAATAAGGGTCTGTTGCCCTAGCTGCATGGCTCAGTTGATTGGAGCATCTTCCCGTATACCAGAAGGTTGCAGGTTCAATCTCCAGTCAGGGCACGTACAGGAGGCAGCCGATGGATGTTCCTCTCTCACATTCGTTCTCTCTCTCTCTCTCCTGGAATTACACTGGGAGATAATAGTCTAAAAGGTTCATGCTATCAATGGGAAATTTTGGATAATCTACACATTTATTTGGAGTGTGAGTAGGGGTGAAACTTCGGTTGCTGCACCATGTGTTTTCCCAAGGCCATCCTTGCTGACCAGACCCTCAGGGACCAGTGAGAACTGGTGGGTGCCATACACAGCGCTTTTCTGTGGCCCAAGAGAAGAGCTTCCACGAGTCTTTCTCAACACCTTTCTGCCCTCATATAGAAAAAGATTGAAAACTCCAGGATACTGGATTGTCCCCTTCTATATGATGACAGAGAAGCAGCCCAACCTAATGGCCTGCGGGGACATTTCTAAAGGGATAGTAACATGGAGAGGTTATTCTTATAGTACTGATACCCCTCTCCACCCCCTGCTCACGTCCCTGCCCACCTGCCTCGCATGCTGCAGAAAGGAAGCTGCTGTTCTCAGTATGTACACAGAAATACGATGATTCCTGAAGCACCTGGCTGCCAGCGATAGGCAGGTGTGCTGGCTGTAGTATCTGAGAGCCCGAGATGAAGGGAATTCTTGAGACTAAGACCAGGCAGGCACAGAGACACCAGGAAAGTATGTCTCGAGTTTGCTTCCCATATGAAAAGGTTCAGGTCAAAGATGTCCAGTATATTAGGAGTTACTTCATTTAGGTCTGAAGTTTTACATTCTTTTTAGTCTAAATCATTCATGATAAGTAATATAAGTCGACATTTTTCAAATCTGGGTATATTGGCTCTGGGTGAAGGATATGGGAAACTTTCAAATGTTTGCAGAGTGCAGTGGGGAAAGTTGAATGAATTGCAATAAGGTGTAGACCGTTACAGCTGGAGGGAACTTAGGCAGCCTTCTAGCACCTTGCTACTCAAGATGTGGTCCCCAGAGAAGTGCTGGTATAATCCACCTCCCAGACATCAGTGTTTGTTCCGAAGCTCCAGGAGGGTCTAGAGTGAGTGGAGAGGGCAGAGGGGCTGTGGGCAAGAGGCTGAGCCATTCAGTCACTCAGGAAGCTGGTCAAACCTCAGAGCCGAGGAGCAGGCCTGTACTCACTGCCTGTGTGGTAACCAGGCTCACCAGGGAGGAGGGTGATGCCCTGCAGATGCAGGTCTGTCTGGTTCCTTCTTGTGCCCCTGTAGTCAAGACTTCGGTGAATGTCGGGGTGTCGGGTTTTCTGGAGCTCTGAGTTCTCCTCTTTATACCCTGACACTCATGATGAGACCCTCCCAGGCCTGGGAATCATGGTAAAGGATCTACTCAGCTCAAGCAAGTCTGTGGAGCTTTTGATCTTTGTGTCTCTTGACATTGATGCTGGACCTGATAGAGATGGAGAAAAATAGGACAAATTTTCCCCAAGAACCCCCGGGGTTTAGGAACGTGTTATTAGTGTCATTTGAGAACCTTGCTTTATGCAAGAACCTCTTATACAGATGACGTCTCTGTGGTCAGAGAGGACCAGAGTCCCATACATGTGACACGCATCCAGACCAGAGACGTCATCTGAGGCCTGGTCCCTGCAAAGGGCTCAGAAGTCAGAGCCTGGGCCATTGTCCTGCTGTGGCTGTTAGTTTCACTTCCTGACCAGGGCTCCTGAAGCCAACAGCCCTTAGCTTGCTTCCCATCTGACTCTTCTCGCTCACTTCCACCATCTCATACCCACTTTTATTTCTTTTTTTTTTCCCCAAGATTTTATGTACTTATTTTTAGAAAGAGGAGAAGGGAGGGAAAAAGAGGGAGAGAAATATCAATGTGCAAGAGAAACAATCACTTGCCTCTTGCACACCCCCAAAGGGGACCTGGCCCGCAACCCAGGCACATGCCCTGACCAGGAATCGAACCAGCAACCTTTTGGTTCGCAGGCCAGTGCTCAGTTCGCTGACCCACACCAGCCAGGGCACATACCCACTTTCTGAGGAGGGAAGTGCAGATAAGTGTCGCACAGCATCCGCTTTCCAAGGAAAAGCTGTGAACATGGGTGGAAAAACATGAAGTTCAGCTCTGTAACAATGGTGAGGAATCCAGCCTTTTTTTCATTAGAACATTTGTGGAGCTCACCCGCCATGCAAGCACTGTTCAGGTATTTGACAGGAATCATCTCATTTAGTCCTCACATCACCTCATGAAGTGGGTATTATTTCCCCATTTTGCTGATGAAGGAACTGAGGTCCAGAGAGGTTTAGAAACATATCCAAGGCCACACACATAGAAGAGCCAAGATTCATACCCAGGCGTTCTGAGCCCTGCGAAACCTTAATATTGAACAGTATTCTTATAGTTTGAGTCCTTAAGCATGAGTTTTAAACACTGGAAATCATTCTGTAAGCCCAGAGATGCTATTTTAGTTCAGTCATTATAATCTTCAGCTGCAGGATTTGTTTGTTTGTTTGTTTGTTTTGTTATGGCTTCTATTTCTTTGTAAAACTCAAGTTATTCATGTATTATTTTTCAGATTTTGTTTATTGTCTATCTGTGTTCTCTCATATAAACTGAACTTCTCTGGGACAATTCATTTGAATTCTTTGTCAGGCACTTTTTAGATCTCCAGTTCTCTAGGGTTGGTTACTCAAGCTTTGTTAACTTTTTTGTTGATGTCATGGTTCCCTGTTCTTCATGATCTTTGTGTGCTTGTCTTGATGTGTGTACATTTGCAGAAGCAGTCCACTCTTCCAGCCTTGCCATTTTCTAGTTTCTTAAGAGACCACATTAGGTCAGGTGCTAAACTTGATCACTTCCCATTCATCTGCTAGAGTTTCCTCGGGGGGCTCTGATATGTGTTGTGATTTCCTTGGATCATTTAGGTACCAAAGGCCTCAGAGGAATACCAGGATTCCCAGGAGCTGATGGACCACCAGGACCCAAGGGTTTCCCCGGAGATCCAGGTCGTGAAGGGTTCCCAGGACCCCCAGGTAAGTCAGGGTCAGATCCCCTCTCAGGCCTTAGATTATGACGTGACTGTGAGCGAATGATCAGGGGGCCCCAGCTCTGTTGTCTTTAACATTTAGAAACTGGGTTGACAAGTGCTTGATGACACTTGTTTTGTTCTTGTCTTTAGGAGATTAAAATTCTTGCATTTTCTATCATTAATGTTGTACTGTAGTTTTCCAGAAGATAGTACAGATTTTACAGGGGAAAAAAAAGACAGGTGTGCCTAAGGATTTCCCTCTGGTTGATAGTAAACATTCTAAGGGCAACATGGTGTTATTCTCTTTGCGATTATCATTAAAGGCAAAAACAGTCTTCTCATCATCAATACCCAATCTGCTGATCACTCACCAGATAAGGAATGTTTTTGCTTTTCACGGCATTATCTGCTCACTGTTCAGTCCAGCTTGTCTGAGAAAACAATTTGAACCATTCCATCTACATTTGACACAGCAAATAATTATTTAAGTCATTTAGTGGCTAAAGGAGCTTAAACTACTTCCATACCTGAATCTGAAAGGAAATGAATGTGTCTCTGGTAATGAATAAGTAGTGGTGAAAAGTAGGAGTACCTGCTTGGGTGTCAGCATGCTCTTTAAGATGATTCAGTGCCCCCAACCCCAGGTGTCCTTTTGTGGTTATGGCTGAAACGGTGTTAGGATGAGTGTGTTACTTGGTATGCAGAGGCCCATGCATTTTAGAATTGTGTTATTTAAATAAGCAAAACTGTAGAAGTCACTAAGGCCACCCAAGGCCAAACATCCTCCCTCAGGATTCTGGTCAGGTGTTCTTCTAGCCTCTTGTCATCCAGCACCTGTGAAACATTGAAACTCTTATTGCTAGAAAGTTCTTCCCCAATTGAAATGAAACCTGCCTCCCAGTAGGTTCTCCACCGGTTTCTCCTGGAGCCAGTGGCTCTACTGCACAACCACCCACACACGCTGGGAGGGAGCAGTCACCTCTCTCCACAGCCATCTCCAGGACAGACACACTGACCCTGGGAAGGCAGAACTTCTTTTCATGATGTCATTTCCATGCCCTCAGGCTTCTGAACCTGCTTCCATGAGTGCCCTCCAGCACATCGGCATTCACTTCAGACTGCACTCCAGAAACCTGTCTGGAATGTCACACAGAGCAGTGGATACTTAGTAAATAATTTCAGCAAAGATTAATTGAATTTTGCTTCTTCCCTGTCCTGTACCTAAATGTAGAACTTTGCCTCAGACTCTGATAGGTTTTCTTCCTGGATTCATAAAGATAGTTGCAAATCTTTATCCTGTTGCCTTTCATATTATGCATCTCATCGTGTTTTGTAAAACTGGAGTGCATACTCCCTGTGCCTTTTGTTAAGGCATTGGTGAAAACACTGCCTTGGAGAGAAACAAAGAAAATTTTCTGCTACCACACCAGAAGATCAGACTTATCATCTGGTTACCCTGCTGGGAGCACCTAAATGTTTAGGAGCTGCAGCACTGTCACTTAGTTGATCCCACATACACAAAAGTTAAGTGATTTCTTTTGAGAGAAGGAAAACAATTCATTAATATCTTCTTGCCTTGAATATGAAGGGTACCTAGTAATCATAATTTTTTTTTGATTGGAATAATCACTATTTATTGAGGTGTTTGGTTATTTAAAAAATGAATAAAAAGGGAGGAAATGCAGTAGAACTTTTTAAAAACCCAACTGTAGATATAGATACATCTGTGAATTCATGGGCATGAATTAAGCTTACAACAGTGAGATATCTGCATCTTTTAAAAAGTGATCAAAGAAACACTAGAATAGTAGAAGTTAATGATGGTTTTCAAAAGGTGAGTATATTAATAAGGAGTGATTATCTATTTCCCATTATACAGGATCCAGAATTTATTTTCAAAGTATTCTAAAATTCCTATTTCTGGAGGATCTTTCTCATGACAGTGGGACCAAGTAGATAGAATTCAAGTGAAGGCAAAAGTGAGCATGACATGTAGAATCATAATTTATGTGCCCAGACAAGCAAGCATGAACTGCATAGGGTTCTGGTATAGAGAATGAGTGGGATGCACCTGTTATCAGGGTATTTGGGAAGATAACAACGTGCGGAGAAAGCCTGTTCTATATTGAAGTGTAAGCCCTTAAGTGACCAGGGACATTGGGTAGACCAGAGGGAAGGGGTAAAGGAGGAACTCATCTATTCAATTTTTGAAAATCATATCACTCTTTATGATAATGGAATATACTATGCTTCTATCACCACATGCAAAAGAAAATGAAATGCCCAACTTCAAAATGTCGACTGCAAAACACACCAAGAACCTGTCCCAGAAATAAGATCCACATATGCAGTCATACCCACAAATTTAAGTACACAGTTCCCATGTATAGTTTAACATTTCCATGAAAGCCATAGCTCTTCTTTATTTGGGTAAATCATATAATTAAAACTTTGAAATAGGGTCCTGCTAATTAATTCTCAGGTTATGTCCAGATTCTTTGTTCTAGGTCCCAAACACAGCCATACCGTTCAACCCACTTCCCAGCTCCAGGCGTGCCAAGCCTTCCTGTCCTAGGAGGGGCCCAGGGCCCTGTGCAAGGGGTCTTTTTGTCATGTGTATGCCCAGAAGGGGCAGATAGTGCCTTCCTTCCCATGCCTGCACACCAAAGCCGAGGCAAGAATGACCTCAAAAAGCTCTTTTTCTGAATAATCACATGACTGCCTATTCCCACATTTCAATCTGAGGTCACATCAACAGGGAGGTCACTGACAGGGGAAGTAGTCATGAGACCATTTGACCCAGTGGTGTCTAGGAAAGATACAATTGCCCAAGCACATGACAGCCACCCTTCCTCCATCCAAATATGTGGGTTGACAGTCACAATGACAAAGGGCTATCAATTCCCCTTCAAAGCATTTCCAAATTGATTGATGAACAGGGAGAGAATTACAGGAGGCAGAGTTTGGACTCTGAAGGGTCTTCTGTCACACTGTTCTGTCCCTCACTTGTACACACATCCTGGAAGGTCCCACAAAAGCTGTCTCTTGGGATTATTTGCACAACATGAGATACCATAAATCATGACAATTTATGTCCAAGAAGCTTGGTTCTGAAGGCCTCATCCACTGTAGCTAAATTTATAGGGCTCAGGGTCAGACGACAGAGGGAGGCAGGACGGACTTGTGAGTGCTGCGGGCTCCGAGGTGGGCAATGGCCAGGGCTCGAGTTGAGGACCCTGACTACAAACCCTTGGGGTCTCCAGCCTCTATCTGATATCTCTCTTAGAACATCACAATGCTGACTTGCGGTTTTAGGGATGACCCATGTTTCCTTGTAGGGTTCATAGGGCCCCGAGGATCCAAAGGCGCGATGGGCCTCCCTGGCCCTGATGGATTCCCAGGTCCCGGTGGCCTACCAGGATCAGTCGGGCCCCCAGGGGACAGGGGCCTTCCTGGCGAAGTCCTGGGAGCTCAGCCGGGACCCCGTGGAGATGTTGGACTGCCTGGACACCCTGGGCTGAAAGGCCTTCCAGGAGACATAGGCCCACCTGGATTCAGAGGTAAGTCACCACAGCAGAAGGGGAGCAGGGGCTTGATCCCACTACACTGTGGCTCCCAGGGGTAGCTCTGAAATGTCTCCTAGGGAGGATTTGGTAAGAAGCAACAAAACTTTATGGCACAAGTCTTGCTTTTCTTTTCCCCACTTAGTTCCAATGTTCTTCAAGAATGTTTTTAGGACAATAATTATCATCCTGTATTACCTTCTGTAGCCAGCAAAGGATGGTCATTTGAGACCTTTTGCAAGTATGGATTCAACTGATATACTTGGTTCCCAAGTTGGGCGAGAATCAGCATGGGGACTCACTGCTGCCTTCAGCAGAGTGTGTGCAATAGGTGTGAAATAGGAACTTGGCCATGCTTGGCAAGAGGTTGAGGAGGAAGATAGAAATGATCTAGAATGCAATTTCATAGGTTGGTGTAAAATTGATTGGTTTAAAATTCATTACTATCATTTACAATATCATCTGTGTATGTTTAGTAAAATAGAAAGACTGCCTTTGTTTGGTGAATAACAAGACATTAGATGACTTTACATATCCAATTTATGCAAAACTTGCATTGAGAGGCCCAAACACCTCACTTTAATGAAAGTTTATGTCACCAAAGAGCAAGTATTTACATTTGGTGCACCACATGCTGGAGGCTGCCAGACCATCGAAATCTGATGTTTGGTGTTCCCAATCAAATATGAAGATGCAGGATGCATTGTAACTTTACATATCAACTGTGTGTTCTTGTCATTGTCATTGGTCCCGCCCCAAGCAAACGCCATCAGACCTGTAGGAAGTCCTTTACCTGAAGACACTAGGGGGATGAGGCCTGGTTCTTGAAGGGCGGGTGAACTCACCAAGTTCAAGAGTATGAATTGGTTTGCAGATGAGCCTGTCAGTTCCCAGCAGGCCTGGGAGGTGGGACGGAGGGCAGATGGGTTTCCATGATGATGTTGATCAGCACCTCTACTGTCAACTGACTGGGAGAACTCCCCTCATAGGGTTAGGGTTCACTGAGAGACCCACCAGTGGGATGCCCAAAGAACAGAAGGAAAAGCTTGAAATGGCTGGCGTGCACACACACAGACACACACTCATTTATGCATGTGCACAGTGCTCTCACATGCTCATACACCCACACATTCACACATATGCTTGTATACACGGGCTCATGTGTGCTCATACACACATGCCCCCATACGTTTATGCACACATGGCTGTGCCTACTCATGTACACATAATCATATACATGCATGCACGCAGACCTTACACATGTGTGCCCACACCCTTATATTTGCTCACATGTACTCCCTCACACTCTTACACATACTCACAAAGACACCCACACAGTCACACTCATCCTTTTATACTCACACTCGATGCACTTGCACACACATCCCTGAAACCACACCACATTGTCTAAGGCCAGGTAGGTATGTGGGCCATTGGCTGCAATCACCAAGCAATGGGGACCCAATGCCAGGATGTATAGGTTCTGCCTTTGCCAACCTCACTTACTCTCGGTCAGTTATGGAGCATAAGATATAACTCAGCGACTCTCCATAGAGACTGAGGAACTGGTGGCACTGGGGGTGGCGCTCTATGCTTCATCGTCCCCAGTGGTTATTTAAAAAGCCTTTCAGCACTCATGCTTACGTGTGTCAGTATGTCCCCGCCATCTGTTCTGCAGTCCTATAACATCGGTGCCCTGAGCTCCTTTACAGAAGGGTACTTCTGGTATATTTCTTAAAATGTAACTATTTCCTGGCGACTTTAAGATGTTTGAGTATAACGACAAAAAATGGCAGCAGGTTTCTTTTCAAGCCTGTAACGTTTTCCCATGTTCGATGTCACCTTAATGACCAGCTAGTTTAGGCAGAATATTTCACTGGGTAAAAGTTTTAACTTCTGAAGTATCAAGGTTTGAGAAACTGCTTCCATGTCGCTTCCATCCACCCCTGTGACAGGAGCAGTGAGCAGATGGCACCACGTCTGGCTTGCTTGGCTCTGGTGAGCAGTTACGAAAGTGCCTGACAAAACCCGGGTGTCTGAGCAGAACTTCTGCATAATGAGTCCCACAAGTTCACGGATCAGATTTTATTTAGCTGAGGGCAGCTGATTTTTTGTAGTTCCATTTTTCTAACAGTTGCTCTATAAATAGAAATTGACTTAAAATTGAACTCCACTGACAACTGAAAGAACAGAATGCCTCAACCTGACACTTCTAAGGCAACCACTTAAGTAGCAAGGGTCATTTCAACCATTATTTCATAGCCTGGTCTGTCCACTTCTATGAGAGAGGCACCCAAGAAACTTGCGCTCAGACCAGCCCCAGCCCTGTTGGCCATGGCTCCCATGACCTTACTTGCTCAGTGCTCTCAGTTTCTGCAATCTGAAGGCTGCTTGGTGATGAAGTTAGCTTGTCTGGCCTAGTAGAGGAACAGAGTATTGTGTCAGGAGGCTGACTCCTCTGTAAAACTTCACCGCCTGCAACACTGCCTGCCTGTTCTCACGAGCCCACGAGCAGCCACTAGCAATCATACTTTCCCTGGAGCTGTGAACTCTAAAGATAGAACCCAAAAATAAATGTCCTCATTTCCCACAGTAAAACTAGAGTATGTGAGAATACTGTATGCATCCTGCTTACTGCACACCCTTTCCCCCAGTATAGTTTAAGAAATCAAGTAACTGGAACATAGGCTTGAGAGTCTGGGTTGGTTGAAGACTAACTTGATCCCTTTTGTTAATGACACCCCCACCCCACCTCATTGCCCCCACTTGTTTGCCTCCTCTTCTCAGGTCAGCCTTGCACACTTGGTAGGATGATCAAGGATAAAAGAACAAGGGACCCTGAGAGTCATTGGAGAAACATGCAAATGGCAGACATTGGTCCTTCTACTGGTATTAATTGGATGAATAAAACAAAGTTTAAGTTCCACAAAGGAGAAAATGCCTAAATATAAGGCGGTTCAGGGAATTAGTGTTTAAAACAAAAGCTAGAAGAAAATATATCCTCATAGTTATCTGATCTCTGGTTAAGACAGGATATTCTAGACATAAAATCAAGGAAAGAAAATACAGTACTCCCTCTCTATATCGCAGTTCACTTATCGCGGCCTCACTGTATCATGGGATTTTTTTAAATATTATATTTAATTATTTATCGCAGATTTTTCACTATATCGTGGGATTTTGCAGTACTGTATACGTATGTTGTTAAAGTTACATAGGTTTAAGAGTGTAGAATATGTTTAAGAACATAAGTAATGTTTATAAAAGTGTGGAAAAGGTTAATAAGGGAGTGGGAAAAGTTAATAAGGAACTGGGAACGGTTTATAAGTGTGGGGGAAGGGTTTATAAAACCTTAAAATATATATAAATACTAAAATAAATGTAAGGTTCCTACTTCATGGATTTTCACGTATCGCAGAGGGGTCTAGAATGCAATACCCGCGATAAGTGAGGGAATACTGTACACACACATTGCCCCTGGCTGGTTTGGCTCAGTGGATTGAGCGTCGGCCTGCGAGCTAAGTGTCGCTGGTTCGATCTTCCAGTCAGGGCACATCAGAGAAGGAAAACTCTGATTCCAAAAAACCTCCGCTGCCTTGCGGCATACCTCTTCAGGGGAAAGGCTAAGGGAGTAAACCCCGACAGAAAATCCGGAGCCGGAGTCCCTAAGGCGGTTTGACGTTGTAGTCAACACCGACAACTCCTGCGGCGCACCTGAAGCCAAGCTGTATCGACTCCGTCTTTCCCTTGGACCCTTCAGCTGCGAAGAGAGGGGGGGTCTGCTGCATGGCAACAGCAGACCCTCCATATCACCCTGCCCAGGCTCTGTAGCTTCAGCTTCACTGGAGAGGACACTCCAGCGTCATCGCAAGATGTCGATTCAACACGGGAGGAGACAGATACCGTGTCACTCCCGAGTCGGACTGCACAGCCATTCTCGGCGATGCAGATAGACTCTTAAGAAGCTACACCATCGTCTCTCGAGACGGACGGCTGCCGACGCCAACGACGCCGACTGTACACACACCCAAAAAACATAAAATTGCACAAATCTTAATATTCTACATGTCAAAAACAAAATGAAAATTTGGGCAGTAAACTTTAAAATAGATATGAAGAAAAGTAAGTTAATGTACATGAGGAATACTAAAATCTATAAGAAAAATATCAGTGAAAAACAAAATTTTCACCAAAAAAGTAAAAACTAGGAGAAAGAAATGTAATTCATAATAAAAAACATGCCAAGTAATACAACTGATACTCCATTTTCTCCCTCAATACCTGCGTGCCAGATATCTGCCTGTACTTTAATGCCAGCTCTCAATGCTGGGAAACAGTGGGAAGAAGGAACATTGGGGCCGGCATTCTGAGATCAGTATATTAAAAACCACTAAGTTCACGTTTGCTTTGACCCACGAAGTCGATTTCTAGGATACTTTCCTAAAGAGATAACTGACAACGCAGCCATTTATATATATATTACAAACTATAAATAAAAACCTGTTCCTCATAGCACTGTTTGTAAGAACAAAAAAAATGGAGAGGGAACGAAGTGTGTCCATGTGATGGAATATTTATTATTCATATAGCCATTTAACATGCTTGTAAAGAGTATTTTAAATATGGCAAAATGCTCAAAATATAATGTCAAGTGGAAAAAAAGCTAGATTAAGATTTTACTTATAGTGTGATGTCAGTTCTGTAAAATATCTACTTCTAGGTATTTATGAGACTAGAAAAAAAACAAGAGGAAATAAACCAAGATGTTGGTAATCATCTCAGGGTGAAGGCATGAGTTACTTTGTTCTTATTTTTTGTACTTCTTTGTATTTTCCAGTGTTCCTACTATTCAGAAAAAATTAAATCCTATTTTTATAGAACATTCCTGAGGATGTAGACATTGCTAGCAGTGGACCATATAGGGTTGGCCTCAAGGTTCTTGTCTCAATCGTTGCAGGAAGCCAAGGGATGCCAGGAATGCCAGGTCTGAAGGGTCTCCCAGGCTTCCCAGGACCTTTAGGCAACCCAGGACTGCTCGGGCCACCAGGACTGCATGGCTTCCCTGGAGGTCCCGGCCAGGAGGGGCCCTTGGGGCTGCCAGGCGCCATCGGCCATGAAGGTAAGGAGTCAGACTGACAACTAAACAAGCACCACAACCCCCTGGGGAGTCCTTAAAACTGCTCCAAGGACTACCCCACACCAAGAGCTGCAGAGGATCTGAAAGTGCCCTACACTGCGTGGCTAAACCAAAAGAAATGTATTCTCTCATAGTTCTGGAACCTGAAAGTCCAATGTCAAAGTGTCAGCAGGCTTGGTTCTTCCTGAGGCCTCTCTCATTGGCTGCCTTCTCCTGCAGAGAGGCTGGGAGGCAGCCAAGGTGGTCAAGGGCCCATATATTGATCAGACACAATCCAGGGTTGACCCTAGTTCTATCATATGCCATAGTCATGTGCCAATTTCATCCAGGACCATAACTGGTCAACAGTGGGGAACCACGGTGCCGCACAAAGACCACATGTAAACCAGATGCTTCCCTACACACAGGCCCAGGGCTTCCCCCATGAGTAGCCTCAACTGTGTCCAAAAAGTGGGGGCTCCACTCAGGTGGGTCAGATACCCCAGACACTGTGCTACCCACTCGTTTTATGGTACCCAAAATCCTGGGCAGGAGGTATGGGACCTTCTGTGTCCATGTTCATAGGCCTTGCCAATTCTCAATTCTCAAACAGGGAACACAGGCTCAATACAGGAGAGCATTGACTGCATGGCTTGCAAAAGTCCTGCCCTAAAGGAGCCTACAGTTGATCTGGGGAGAGAATTACATACATAAAAGGCTTGTATTGGCCAGAGCCAGCCCATGGAGCGACCAACCCCTGAGGCTCCACATCTCCAAGGGGGAAGGAGAGCTAGGCAGGCTGGAACAATCTTTGGAGAAGGAGATGAGACAAGCCAGGCATGGAAAATGAACAGGACTGGAACACGGTCCTTCCCAGGAGGAATAGGGCATGTAGAGATGCGAATGCCCAAGGAAGGCTTTGGCCCTGTGATCGCCAGCTGGCCAGGGGAGGTAGCTTAATCTGAGGAGGGAACTGGTAGTCTGGAGAGGGAGATTGGGCCAAAGTTTAGAAAGCATTGAATGCTGACCTAAAGTGTTAGATCCCCTAGGAGAGGGAGCTATTGGGGGATTTTAACAAAGAGGAGCATTAAGAAAGCTGGCAGCTGTGTCAGGGGAGACTAAGGGAAAGTGGTGATCTGGGCAGCAGGGGAAGCCCTAATGAGATAAATAATGAGGTGGGAGCAGGGGGAAGGAGAAGGGTGAGAGCAGCCAAGTGGTCAGGCGCGGGTCCTCCCCTGGAATTTAATCCCCAGGCTGCAGCCAGCAATGGCCCAGAGCTACCCTCTGGATTCACATCCTGGCTTAGAGTCTGCAGAGCCCCCTATACCCCCATGATCATTCCACCACTATAACTTTGTTCCTTTGGGTTCCAAAGGCAAGAGGGCTTGAGTGGAGCAAGTCAGATTCATCTACAAGACATGTTTGGCTTGATTCCCACAGGTTAGCCTCCAGCTTTCAGAGAAAGACCTCTTTAGAAAGGCCAGCACTGCGAGTTTTCTACATACTGTGGTCACACCTTTATTTTTTTTTAATGTGTTTTATTGATTATAGTGTTACATTTGTCCCAATTTCCCTTCCCTCTGCTCCCCTCCACCTGGTGGACCCCCTCCCTCCCCTTGTCCCCTCTTTTAGTCCATGTCCATTGGTTGTGCATATCATATAGTTCTTCTCAGCCTCTCTCTGTCTATTCCATTCCCTCCTACTATGCTTCTTAATTCCTATACCATCTCCCTCCCTCTCCCCCTTCCCCCTCCCTGCTGACCTCCCCCCAATATGCTCCCCATACCTATAGTCTTTTTCCACTCTCGTTGCCTGTTTAGTTTGCCTTTGTTTCAATTCCCTAGCTTCTGTTGTTGGTTCTTGTGATGCAGTTTTCATTTTAGTGTTCATAGTTTTGATCCTCCTTTTTCTAAACCAGTCCTTTTAACATCTCATATAACAGTGGTTTGGCTCTAATGAACTCTTTCAGTTTTATTTTGTCCTGGAAACACTTTCTCTGCCCTTCTATTCTGAATGACAGCTTCGCTGGATAGAGTATTCGTGGTTGTAGGTTTTGGATTTTCATTACTTTGAATATTTCTTGCCAGTCCCTTCTTGCCTGCAGGGTCTCCCTTGAGAAGTCAGCTGATAGTCTAATTGGGACCCCTTTGTACATGATTCTTTTCTTCTCTCTTGCTGCTTTTAAGATTCTTTATCTTTAACTTTTGACATTTTGATTATAATGTGTCTTGGAGTGGTTCTCTGTGGGTCCAGTTTTTTTTGGAATTCTCTGTGCTTCCTGGACCTGTACATCTATTTCCTTCCCCAACTTTGGGAAGTTCTCCTTTATTATATTTTCACTTAATTTTTCAATTTCTAGTTCTTCTTCTTCACCCTCTGGCAATCCGATAATTCGTATGTTCGATCTCTTATAGCTGTCCCAGAGGTTTCTGATCCTCTCATCATTTTTCTTGCTTCCCGTTTCCTCTCTCTGCACTGGTTGACTGTTTGTTCCTTCTCTATGTTCTGGTTTGTTGATTTGAACTCTGGATTTTATTTCCTCACCATCTGTCTTGTATGTGGTTTTGTTCCTTTCAGTATGAGCGTTTTTCAATTCTTTCTCATCTTTTTCCAGATCTTTTGTTAATTCTGTAAGCCACCTGATAACAATGGCCCTGAACTGAGCCTCTGATAGGTTTCTTATTTGTTCATCTGTCAGGTTCTTCATCTGTTGCCTGGTGAGCTGTGCCACCGGGATTTCTATAGTTGTCTGCCCCATTTTGACAGATGCGTTTTGTTTTCTTGGGCTGGCTATAGGAGGCAGTGCCTGTGTACTCATCACAACCCAGACCAGCAGCGGTCCACGACCTTTTTCGCCACGCTGTGGCCCTTTGTCATCACTACCCAGCGACCGGCGGCGATCCGCAACCTTTTTCGCTGCGCTGTGGCCCTTTGTTGTCACTACCGAGTGACCAGCGGCAGTGCAGCAACCTTTCTCGCCGTGCTGTGGCGCTTTGTCGTCACTGCCCAGAGACCAGTGGCAATCCGGAACCTACTTTGCAGCGCTGTGGCGCTTTGTGAGGGGGCGGGGGTCCAAGATGGATTCCCGCAGTTATTCTGCTAGGAGACCAGGATCCGTCCTCCCGCCCTCTGGGCCTCACTGTTCGGGGCGATGTGGTGGCTGCTTTTCCAGCGTTGGGGTCGCAAGCTGCTGAGGTTCGACTGCAGCCGAGATTGTTCTCCCTGTCGCTGTCCCTGGTGCCACCGCAAACAGCACCGCCCACTTTCACTCTTACCTGCCCAAAGAGTGCCGCTGGTTTATAACTTTGTATGTTGGACTTCTGTGTAGTTTTATTTTCTGGAATTTCTAGTTATCTTTTGTTTTGAAGTAGTTGTATTCCTCTCTAGTTGTAGAGGGAGACCGAGCGTGTCTGTCTAAGCCTCCATCTTGGCCGGAAGTCCTGGTCACACCTTTAAAACTCACCTTTATATAGTTTTGTATTTTCCTTCTAAGAAGTTTATTTTAATCAAAAAAAGTTCTGTAATTCATGCCTTAAAAGTATGGTAAGAGTCATTTTCTCTGTGTGTAATGTGTTCATTGTTTTATTTTTCTTACCCTTCTCTTGGACAGGTCTGCCTGGAGAAAGAGGGGACCCAGGTGACACAGGCGTCCCAGGCCCCTTGGGCATGAAAGGTGTCCCCGGTGATAGAGGTGATACTGGTTTCTTGGGTGAAAGAGGCCATCCAGGAAATCCTGGCTTTAAAGGAATAGCCGGAATGCCTGGTATCCCTGGACTAAAAGGTAACTATAACATGATAGGGAATTACCTCACAGGGTATTGGGCATTTTAAACCTGGACTTGGAACAGCTCTACCGGGAGCAGATAGCCCCACGTGCCTGCAGGCTGAAGGCCAGAGACTCCTCTCTGCCAGGAAGCACCAGACCCTAGGAAAAATGGCTAGTGCTGCTTAGGCTGGGTGTGACCAATGTGCCCCAAATGCCAATTTCTTAATTTATCGAGAGAGCGACTGCCTGAGAAACAGGATTTGTTATCCAGTGGGGAAATTTGTGGACAAGCCCCCTCAGGAGACTGGATTCACGGCCAGAGGCTGGCTGGTGAACAGGAACCCGGTCAAAGGAAAACGCTTGGTCACCAGCAAAGGGTTATTTGCCCACAGACTGAGGCCAGTTTATCTGGAAGTGGAGCCCTGTGGCCTTTGACTGTTGCTGGAGAGAGAGAGAGATCTGATTTTGTGGTGGTTCTTTGGCAGACCTCTATGCTGCATGTGGTGGTGACACATGTGAACTTCTGGTGCCCCTTCTTACCTCTTCTCGGGGGGCCCACAGACCTAGGTGACATCCCAGTTTTCCTCATGTCTTTCTGCCTGACCACTGTGCCTTTGCCTTGGGTCTTCTCCACAGTGGCCAGACGGCAGATGGGCTGATTATGTACCCCTCAGTCTGTACATAAGTCAGCAGGCAAGCCCCTTGGAAAATGGTTTCCCACAAATCCCTGTTTTAGGTTAAGAATCTTAGCATCTCCTCATATGAATTACTCTGTGGAAATGTCATAGATGCGTGGGACTGAAATATCCAGGCATTTATCCATACCTCACCCAGGACTTTTCTTGCTCCCTCTGCAGGGGAGAGAGGTTCACCTGGGATGGATGGCTTCCAAGGCTTGCTTGGGTCCCAAGGAAGACCTGGGACTCCAGGAGACAAAGGCGAGCCTGGATTGTTCGGAGCTCCAGGGCTAAAGGGTCTGGCTGGCTGGCCAGGTGTAAAAGGTACGTTTCTCTTAAGGTCTTTCACACAGGGTTGAGACTCACTTTCATGGGTCTTTTAGGAACCCAAAAAGTTAGAAACTATTTAAAAACACACAAACTAATAAAAATTTAAAGTATGTATCCCTTCCTCCACACACTGACGGTGTAATAAGGGAATGATTCTAACCAAAGAAAACTTTTGAGAACAAAAATGATGGCAGCATTGGGAATCAGCTACATAAGAAATACGTCTCACCACAATTCGTCCGTGGTAAGCATGGGGAGGGGAGACCAGGTAAAAAGCAGGCAGAGATAAATTCTAAAGGAGGGGAATGCCATGGCAAAGGAAGGACACAGTATTGCAGGTAGGAGGATGCAACACCATGCCAAAGAGGTGTGACGCACAGAAATGAGGCTGGTTCAAGCCCTGGCGTGGGCAGACCTCTTAGAACCCCAAGTGTGAGTCTTCTTGTTCAGGATGTGTTACCAACAAGCCACGTTTTCATGACTTTTTTCAAACACCTTTGTTCTGAAAGTATCATGATAGTCTAAAAACTTAATTCCTAATAACAAGTATGGACAAGACTGTGGAGAAATGGGAACCCTCATATGCTGCTCGCAGGAATATAAAATGGCACAGCCAGTGTGGAAAACAGTCCAGCAGTTTCCTAAGAAGTTAAACATACGGTCACCCAGCAAATCTACTCCTAAGTATGCACCCAAGAGGACTGAAAACATGTCCACACAAAAACTTATACATGAATGTTCATAGCAGCATTATTTATTCTAGCCAGAAGTAGAAACATTCATCATGGATAAACAAAATGTGTATACATATAAAGGAATATTATTCAGCAATAAAAAAATGAATGCAGTACTGATACATGCTACAGCATGGATAAAACTTGATGCCACATATTGTCTGATTCCATTTATATGAAATGTCCAGAGTAGGCAAACCTATAGAGACGACAAGTAAATTAGTGGTCTCTCCTGGGACAAGAACGTTAGGGAATAGTTGGGGAATGGCTGTGAATGGGCACCGGATTACTTTTGGAGTGATGAAAATGTCCTAAAGTTAAATTGTGGTGATGGTTGTGCAACTCTGAATATGTTAAAAACCATTGAATTGTTCTTTTTAAATGAGTAAATTACATGGTTTTTAAATTATATCTCAATCAAGCTGCTTTGTAGAAATTTAATTGCTCTTCAAAGAGTTAAAACTTTTACAAATTCTTAGAAAAATCGAAATTATAGTCTAGGGCACTACTTTTTCCAGGCTTTCTACTCATGCTTAAATTTTCAAATAATCTTTATGTTAACTTAGGGTTTACAGGCCACTGAGCAAAAACTGATATTTTGAAATTAAATTTAAAATCAAGTTACACTTGGATTCTGTACCATTTTTTTTCCAGCTCCATTACACATTTTCCTCCAACATCCTTGGAATGAAGTAAACCATGGGGTGCCTGTTCCTTTACTGGACATCAGGCTCTCCAAGGACAGGAACAATTTATACCTTTGTTCCCCTTCATATCTAGCCCAGCACTACAAACTCAATCAATGTTCAGTGTATGAAACCAAATTCTTTCCATTCAGCTGCCCTCTCATCCAGTGAACATAGATTCTGGAACAGTCTCAGCCTGAACCGTATGGCACAATTCTCTGACTTGTCTGTAGCCTTTCAAGCCCCCTGACGAGTTTATTAACTCCTTACAAGTTCCCTTGCAACACCCCACCTGCTTATTACTGTGACCTCCCCAGCCCTGGCTGACCTGTTGTGAATCTGAGGCATAGCTGGTACCTGCCACAAGGGGATTCATCTGGTTTCCTTCCTCATTTGATCCTTCCGGCTTGTGATAAAGTTTGACTGCTATCTCATCAGAGCGCAAATACCAAACGCTCCCTCACGTTCTGTGTTCCCCTACCACACTCGACCCTGCTTTGTCCAGGCAGCACTGTTGTGGGGAGCAGGTCCTTCCATCCCGGTGTGCTCTGTGCCCACACCTCCACTGCAGAGACGGGGTGGGGGAAGGGCGAGAAGACAGGCACTGTGTGTCTGGACCCCTAATCCCCCATTTGCAGGCTTCTAGGTCAGGGGACACATGCCACCCCTCTGCCCAGAGCCTCTCAGGGCACAGGTTTTGAAGGATAGCAGCAGCCAAGAGCCCTTCTCCACACGTGTTTTTACACCTAGTCTAGAGATCACGCAAAATGACTGCATTCTGTTCCCTTCCAGGAAACCGAGGGGAGCCTGGACCCCCAGGACCACCTCCCCTCATCCTGCCAGGAATGCAAGACATTAAAGGGGAGAAAGGAGATGAAGGACCTATGGGTTATAAGGGCTACCTAGGTGTAAAAGGTGAGGTGTCGCCGTCTGACCTCTGAGCTGTCAGACCTGTGGGGGGTCCCATCCCTCCCACCTAGCCCCATGCCTGCCCCTGCCTCTCCGATCTCAAGGAGCAGAGCTTCTGCACCAGAGACGCCGCTGTGCTTGACATCTCACGTGGGCTCGCAGACGGTTCTTTGAGGCCTGGCAAGCTTTGCCTTCCCATTTTAAGATGTGCAGCCCTTGGGACAACAAAGTCGACAGCTTGGGGAGGGCAGGTGCCACGTCCTCACCAGGGCATTACATTCGGTGTCTTCCTGCAGGCCTTCCAGGAATGCCAGGGATCCCTGGGCTTTCGGGCATCCCTGGGTTGCCTGGGCAGCCCGGCTACATCAAAGGAGTCAAAGGAGACATTGGAACTCCCGGCATACCTGGTTTGCCAGGATTCCCTGGTGTGCCTGGTTCCCCCGGAATTGTAGGGTTTCCAGGCTTCACAGGAAGTAGGGTAAGTGGGTGCCTTTCACCCCATGTCTTGTCAACTCCTCTCCCTACGCTTGTTGACCAGAGTGCCGTGGCCTAGCATTTACAGTGTATGAGTGGTCAAGGCACAGGTTCATAGTTAGAGCCCTCAGCCATTTTGGGTCCCTGGGTGAGCATAAGGCAACTCCGTGCTCATGCCAACCCTAAGCTGCCTAGGGTGCCGCCCACCACTGCTGCCTTTCCATGGGCTTCTGCTGGATAAAGCACGGGAGAGAACAAAATTTGAATTTCTGGAAACCTAAGTTCTAAACTCAAGCACATATGTGACATCAGCACTGAAAACCCAGTAGTGAATCATGGCATGGAGGACATCTGGCTTGCCATTTACTTGTTTCTTCACTCAATACATGTCTCTTGAGCCCTCGCTGTGTTCCAGGCACCATGTTTTCATGGTAACAGTGGTGTGTACCCTGACCCAAGAAGGGCTCTCACCTCTCCACACCTGTGTCCTCACCGATAAAATGCAGATGGTAGCTTCCTTACAGTTTTATTGAGTGTGGTATAGATGGTATATGTAACATGGCATGGACTGGCTCTCCATAGATTATATTTCATGGAATTCTCTTTTTATCCTCTTTCATTCAAAAGGTTTTACACTCTGTCCTCGGCACACAACTGACCCATTTCTGGCATTCACAGTGAGATCAGCACATTTGGGGCAAATCAGAAGGTCTAGCCACCTGTCATGAACTTTTAGCACCAGGCTCTGGCTTGGCCTTCTGTCTAGTTTACCCTGGTGTACACGAAGTCCTCAGAATTCTTTAGGCATCTTTCTCCATCACTCCCAAAATCTATAGCTGAAAGGATCTTACACCATCTTGTGTGCAGCTAGTCAGGTCAGTTTCAAAAAGATGCATATGTCTACTGAAGAACATGTGTGACAATGTTCCCAGCAGCTTTATTCATGACAATCAAAAACCGGGAAACATCAACAGGAAAAAGAATAAATAAACATGGTATGTTCAGACAATAGACTAGTGCACAGGAGTAGAACGAGAATTACTGATACATACAAAGACATGAGTGAATCTAACAAACTTTATGTTGAACAAAATAAGCCAGAAATAGGAAGTACATTTGATATGATTCCCTCTTTGTGACAAGACTATTTGATAGAGAAAAGTCAGAAGAGAGGCAGTATTATTGCGTAGGAAAGAGCACATAAGAACTTTCTAGAGTGCTGAATGTTCTGTGTCTTTATCTGGGTGTCACATGAGTAAGAAGTGATTGAGCAGCTAAGATGAGTGCACTGCACTGTAAGTTATGCTTTAATAAAGCAAACTTTAAGAAGGAAAAATAAAGCATTATCTTAGCAAGGGTACTGCCCCTGGCACATTCTGCCCCTTCCTCCCACAAAATGGAGCTTCATTAATAATTTAGAGACACAACAGCCATGCTAGGAAAGGGCAGTTCTGAAGTCCCAGGTAGATGCTAAAGTAAAAACCAGAGGGAGCAAGGTAGACTAGAACTCCCACCCTCCCTGAAAAAGAGGCACTTCAGAGGGTAAAACCATGGTTTCTTTGGAGTCACAGAGTAACCCAAACATCACCCCAGTCTCATTGTCAACAATGAACATCATTTAGGAGAAGTCTCACTCTCCACAGACTAAAGTGCACAACCATGTGATAGAAGTTTGGGAACCTGGCAGCCCAAATTGGTATCCCAATTCTGCTGTTTAATTAGCCTAGTGCCTTAATTTCCTCATCTGTCAAATGGGAAATAATAGCACCTACTTCATAGGGTTGTTGTGATGGTTAGAAAGCTCTTGAGATGGGACCCAGCATGTTCACCTATGGAAAACCTGGCAGACGGTAAGGATGCAATCAGCCATGGTTATTCTCACCACCATCATGACGATGATCTGCATCAGTGATGTCATTAATTTCAGTAAAGCTGCCAAGCTTGTTTCATTTTTACTACAATTTAATAAGAAGGCGTAGGCAAACCACGTGCTATATTGCACTGAAAGAACTTTAGGAATTTTCTACAAAATGATAACATCACAAACCTTGATTGCTTTTATTTTTTCAGACAGAAAGGGAGGGTGGTGGGAGGTGGGTAGAGAGAGATACATCTGCATGAGAAAGAAACATCAATTGGTTGCCTCTCACATGTACCCCAATTAGGGATCAAACCCATGACATTTTGGTTTACAGAACGATGCCTCAACCAACTAAGCCACACCAGCCAGGTCTTGGGTGTTGTTTTTAGCATACCAAATAGTTGTTTCACTGTTCTTCAAAATTACCAACTTACTTTATAAACAGCCTTTTAAGATGATTTCATGTTTGACTCTCTAGGGTGACAAGGGTGTTCCGGGAAGAACAGGTCTTTATGGCGAGGCTGGCATCACAGGTGATGTCGGTAAGTGTTGCTCAGACAGGGTAAATGTGGCCTCCACAATCCAGAGCATTCTGGGAAGATGTGGTGGTATCCGATCTGCAGGTGCTATTAGTTATTTTGAAACAAATTATTGTTATCAAGAATGTAGCACAACAGAAGTTGCAAAACTAACCACATCCCAATAGAAAGACCTGTTCTCAACCATTTATTTTTGCACCGAACAGGTGATATTGGAGACACCATAAATTTACCAGGAAGCCCAGGCCTGAAGGGGGAACAAGGCATCACTGGAATACCAGGTACCTAAGTCATTTCCATCTCTTCCTTTCAGCAACAGCCCTGACCACTTCCCGGTGTCGTCACTTATTAACTGGTTTGCCAAATCTATCAGTATTTGGCAAGTACTATGAATCATGTTGTAGGGAATGGTTTGAGGTCTTCCAGCCCAGTGTACAAGGGAGACTCTGAATTTTTTGATTAAATTAAAACTGAAGACAATGTCAGGAAATCTCTCTCTGGTTTACCCTGAAAGAGAAAATAGCCAGAATCAACATTCATAAAAATCATCATTTTATGCAGCCCATAAAATGAGACGCATGGAAAAAAAGCAGAGCCTAGACTCCTGGGACACACAAAGCAAATGATATGGTAACTGGAGCTTCTTGTAAACAGTGAAGGGTCAAGAAGAAAGTTCAGTGGGTGTCGGGCCTACCTCTTGAGTAAGACAAGAAGGGGCAGCTCCCAGTCCCTGTGTGCACTGTGGGGGGCCTCACGTGGCACAGGAGCTCATTTCTCCTCTCTGAGCATCCCTGAAGTTCAAGGTCAAAATTACTGCCTATACTCATATCCCAAGGGACTTGTGATAGGAAGATGCCTTCTTCTGGGGATCTTATCCAGGGGGACGCTCCACACTGTTAAAGCTGCCTGGAGCCCCAAGTCTTTCTAGGGATAGCTCTGATGGGGGGGCAGGGAGAGTCTTTATGTGATTGGCCAATAGGGAGAATGATTAGCTGGTTCTTTATCTAGAAGGAGCTCCAGAATGGAAAGGGGTATTCAGGCTAGTGTGGGATCGGAAGACTACCACTCAGGACCAGACAGCCCCATCTACTAGCCTCTCTGGAGTCATGTGGATCTATAATTTGGTCTCCTGATGGCTCTCCTCACAGTCACAGGGTAGCCCAGGCTACTGAGCCTTCTGGCTCTTGTCTGGCTGAATCTCCTGTCCTAAATAATTACTTTGGTAGTTTGGTTTATAATAGCAGAAGTGTGAAACCATCTTTGCCACATGTCATTTGTGCCACTGAAAATGTGTCAGGGAAGAGAAGTTACTTTCCCCCAAGAATTATGGTTGTTACCCCTGGATATTTAGGTTTTAATTCACCTATGGGCCCAGGAAATAGAACCTCCTACTCTGTCCGCCAACAGGGGACTGGATCACAGGGGTAGAGGGATAGTGGCACTTGTATCAATCATCCTTGGAGGTGTTTATTCACCCTAAGACAAGCGAGGTGTGCCCAAGTAGGTCAGCCACAGAGCTTGCCTTGTGCAGCAGAGGGAGTGGGTGTGGAGTCCTGGCCCAGACCAGCTCCCAGATGTGAGGGGCCTTTGGGACCCAGGGATTGGGTCTGGTCTCTCAGAGAATGAAGCACAAGCTACTTCGGACTCACTCAGGTTGGGTGGAGATGATGGCAGTGGTTAATGAAAGAAGATGCACTGGGTAAAAAGGGGTTCAAGCAGATTTTCAAAATAGTCAAAGAATCAATAGAAAATAAGCAGAACTTCTTAGGTGGTTTTTCTTCAAACCACAAAAACATTAACAGTATTTTGTCTACACAGTAGCCTCACAGATTTAAAAAGACACTGAACAAAAGTGATTGTGTGGAATTCAGGTCCATCTGAAGTTTTTTAAATCTTCCAGTATAGCAGAAATCACCAAAACTTTTGACAGAATATTGTCAATAACATGAAGGTTGCACTTCTTTATTCTGCCCAATGACCACCTCAGAATCACCTCAGGTACTTGTTAAAATGTAGATCCCAGGCCTTACCCCTGCTAAATCACCTCTGGGAGAAGCTCAAACATTTGCATGTTTAGCAAATTCCCCAGAATTCCATGGCACATCATACATTAGAAACCATTCTGGCCCTGGCCAAGTGGCTCAGTAGGAGCATCGTCCCACACACCAAAAGGTTGCAGGTTCCATTCACGGTCAGGGCACTTACCTAGGTTGCAGGTCCAAACCCCAGTCAGGGTGCATACAGGAGACAACAGATTGATTTGTCTCTCACATCTCTCTCTCTCTCTCTCTCTCTCTCTCTCTCTCTCTCTCTCTCTCTCTCTCTCTCTCTCTCTCTCTCTCCCTCTCCCTCTCTCTCTCTCTCTCCCCCCTCTTCCCCCCTTCTCTCTCTAAAATCAATATACATATCTTTAAATGAATGTTTTAAAAAAAAACCACTCTGATAAGGGCATTGATTAGTTATCTACTGATGCTTAATAAGGTACCCAGAAAGAAGTGGCCTAGAACATCAACAAGCAAGTATTATAGTACATTTTCTGAGGGTCAGGAATTCAGGAACAGAGTGGTTCTGGCACAGGGTCCCTCATGAGATTCCAGTCATGATGTCAGCAGGGCTGTGTCATCTGAAGGCTGGGCTGGGGCTGGAGAATTCACTCCGAATGCTGCCTCACATGGCTCTGGGTGGGAGGCCTCAGCTCCTCAACACAAGGGCCTCCCTCAAGGCTGCTTGAGTGTCCTCACAACATGGCAGGGGCTTCCCCCAGAGCAAGCAATTCAAGAGAGAAGACAAAGGAAAAGCAAGGAGGGATTTTATGTCCTGGGCTTGTAGTGACACACCATGACCTCCACAATGTCCTGGTGATGACACAATTCAGCCTGTTCGGTGTGGGAGGGGACTACATGAAGGTATGAATACCAGAAAGTGCCAGCTTGGAGGCCACTGACCACAGGCATTAGGTAAAAAGTCAGTTGATAAAGCAACATGTTTAGATGCTCAGCCCCATTCACAACAGAAGTACCCAGTGTGGTATGGCAATATCCTTTAACTTGCATCCCTTCAAACCCTACAAGCATTAAGCCCCAGTTTGATGCAATGTCTGTGGTCTGTGACTAGCAATAAATCTGTGGTTACAGGTCTGAAGGGATTCTTTGGAGTGAAAGGAGCTGAAGGAGACATCGGCTTCCCCGGGGTAACTGGCATAGCAGGAGCCCAGGGCCCTCCCGGACTTACAGGGCAAACAGGTAAAATCTCTTCTAGTCACACACGCATGCCCCTGGGTATGGCTTGAGGGTTCAGTGGCCAGTGGGGCAGAGTGCAGCTGAGCCTCCAAATCTCCAGTACCCCAGAACAGAGGCAGCCAGTTTCACCAAGGACTTGTCTGCTACGATCACACTTCACCCTAGGAAGCTTGCTCTTACGTGTTGATCATTCACCTCGCTCTGCCTGAGGACCAAACACACGAAAACAACCAACCTGGCTGTGGGGGACACACAGGGAGCGGGTGGAAGGGTTTGTGTGGCCCAGTGTCTGTCTCTCCATAAACACAGACTAAGTTCTTGTTGCAGATTCTCTTTCATGAATTTGCAAAAGTAGAAATTCCATTGGGGATCCCAAGTTAATGAGGGAGAGCAAACAGTGAACTAATTTCAAGCTCTTTGGTTTATTGCTGCTTTTGCTTTGTTTACTTTTCACCCAGGACCTGTGAGTGACAGACTAATCCTGAAGGGCTTGTTTCATGGGTTCTCTCCAAACTTCTATTTGGATGACAGGATGAGAATAAAACACAAGCTTTCTCTCTTTGGCAAGGCCGAGCTAATAACCCCACTAAACTTGAATGTGGGGTCCAAAGCCACATGCATTCTCTGCTTGAAGGGAAGCTAGTCCTTTCCCAAAAAGCACCCACTCCTGTCCCATTAAGGCAGGACCTGGAGGCCGGGGAGGTAGGCCTCTCCCAAGGTCTTCAGGGTTCCTGTGTTTCATTTATGAATGTGTCCCCCTTCCCCCAGGCTTTCCAGGACAGGCAGGTCTACGAGGACAGCAGGGAGACCCTGGCCGGATTGGAGTGCCTGGCAAAAAAGGAGATTATGGCTGGCCAGGTATTCCAGGCTTACCAGGTAAGACCATTCTCTCCTCACAGATACAAGTCTAAAGTGTTTCAAAAGCAGATTTGCCAGATGAGGGGACAGGCACCAATAGCCAGGTTGGGCTCTCCCCACACTGCTTTCTGGAAAACTGTGAAGTAAAAGGTAGGGGTGTGCCTGGTTTACGGTCTACACAGAGCACCCCAAGAGCCGGATTTGTAGCCGTCCAAGCCCATTGGGAGAAAGACAGACCTGTCAATCTGCAGAGGGGCTTCCCTTCCCAGAACGATGAATGAAAACTGTCCAGAAAGCCTTAGGGCCCACTCCTTGGCCAGCACATGGGCAGTGCAAAGGCAGGAGTTGGGGCGGGGGGGGCGGGGGGGAGGCAGAGGGACAGACAGGAAGTTGTTTCACCACAGGCTTCCCGGCTTCCCACTGATAGAGGGCTGGTGGAGCCCTTGGCGGCATTTAGAGAGTTCGCTGCTGACCTGGACAGGCCACTGCTTGAGGGACAGGTCCTGGGTGCCCTGACAGGTCCCTCACCACAGCTGGACAGCCCGTGCTCATGGGCAAGTTCTCAGCTTCTCTGTCACTCCACACTGTCCACATCACAGGAAGAATTGCTGCCTGTGTCCCATGTCCTACTTTAGAAATGTTTGTCCTCAAAAATCCAGAGGGAATGGAACTAATGCCAGGCTATTGGTTCCAGGCAATTTTTAGAAACCAAATATGTCCAGTAACTCAAGCTCCAAGAAGAGAAACAGAATACACCACTTCTCAGCTCCCTCCTGGCTCTAATGAGTCTCTGAAGATTTTAGGAACTTGGTCTTTAAATTGAATGGTTCTCTCAGATGACATAGAAGTGATTCATTTACATGTCAGACTATATGCTGAACTGCTTCCTGTTTGTAGGGGTTTTGAATAAATTGGATGGGTGATCCTATAGCAAATGAAAACACATCTGAATTATTGTAAGGACTGCTTTCTTTGCTCTCCCACATATGAAATAATCTTGAGTGAAACCCACACAGGGTTACCAGGCCTCCAGGGCATCAGCGGATTACATGGCTTGCCAGGCACCAAAGGCTCTCCAGGATTCCCAGGTACCTATGGCAGTTGCAGGCAAGCAGCCACAAGGCCATGCCCAGTGGGGGAGGCAGTGGGGGAGGGTCTGAGAGGGCCATCTTGGATGCAGGATGTGGTGGGGGCAGTTCAGAGAGCAGGACTGCTCCATGGGGACTGGGTGATCACCCCTGAGGCCATGTGGACTTGGGGTCCCTGTGGTTCTGCAGACCATAGAGGTGTGCTCCCTAAGCATCTATCCCTTTAAGTCAGAAGCTGTGTTGAACAGGCCCATCAGGCTTTTGGAGGGAGAGAGAAACAAATGTTTTTCTTTTTCAGCAGCATCTGTAATCTTTCATTTCATTGGCAAAGGGAGGAAAGTTGGTGTCCAGCCTCTCCTGGGGCTGTGTTTGTACTTTGAAACAGATAATGCTGTCTTAGTCTGCTTGGGCTGCTGTAACACAGACTGACTGGAAGTCCAAGATCCAGGCATTGGCATGGTCTGGTTCTGGTGAAGGCCTTCTTCCTGGCTTCAGACTGCCACCTCTCGCCGTGTCCCCACATGGCAGAGAGATTGAACAAGCTCTCCAGGGTCCCTTACAAGAACACTGAGCCCATCATGGGACCCATCCCCATGTCCTCATCGAAACGCAGTCACCTCCCAAACACCCCACCTCCAAAATCCATCACATTGGAAATTAGGCCTTCAACATAGGAATTTCAGGGAGACAATTCAGTTCAAAGCAGTGGGTGCCGGTCTCGGATGTGGGCTGCTGGGGCCACACAGCAAACTGAAATCACCCCAGCTGCCTTCTGGTTTTCTGTTTTTGAGTCCCACTGAAGAGCATTCCTATTCTTTAACTTTGTGTGGTTGAAGATGCTGATGTTGCCACTGTTTAACCCTGCCACAGGTGAAGACATCCATGGAAACCCAGGTTTCCCAGGCCCTGCTGGGGACAGGGGTGAGCCAGGAGAGGCCAACACCCTTCCAGGCCCTGCTGGAGCCCCAGGACAAAAAGGGGAGCGTGGAGCTCCAGGTAAGACTAGACACTTCCAACATGACCATCCACATAACCAGAACGCAGTATGTTGTTGGGTGGCCAGAGTGGGAAAGATAAGAAGTCACACTTGTCAGTTCACTGTCTGCCCTAAGAGTCTCTTGAGAACAGAGATGAGACCCAGCCTGGCAGGAACAGAGGGAAGAGAGACACCTCTATTCTATGTGGTGTATGCAATCCTAGCCCATACACAGCGCTAAAAAAATCACCACATCATGATCTGTATCACGCTGCATGTATTCATATCTTATTCACACTGCATGCTGTTCATACTCTGCAGCTGACAAGAAATACAGTTTACAAGAGAGCAGAAACTAGCTCTCTCTCATTTCTTTGTGTATACGCAGCTAAATGCCTTGGCATAGCATAAGTGCTCAATATCTGTTCAAGGTTAATACTATAAAATTGTAGGGTAACTCTCTGACCTCCATTGAAAAAGCTATGCATGCTCCAAGATATCCCTGAATTACCTGAAATGGTCCTATTACACGTTCACCTGTGCAGCATTGGTTTCTCAGAACTCTTTGAACATATTATGTAGCTCCCCGCATTCCGTCAAGGGGACCTAGAACATATCTCAGGCTCCCAAACAGTCCTGGAGCATAGTGTCTTTCTTAAAGCTATTATCCCCTTACGAGGCCCTCGTTCTGCATGAAAGTCACAATAGCCCAGTGACCTGGTGGCTTCTGAGTGGTCCTGGAGGCTAAAACAGACCCTTCATTGTGCCCACGGGGCCTCCGGGAATAAGGGAAGGTGATTTTCACTAGTGACACTTGCAGATGGCTGGTCAGAACTTGTACTCTTCTCTAAGAATAGGGAAATAATGTCAGTGTGTTGTCGTCCCTTGTGTGAGTTTCAGAAGCTCAGATTTGTAGCCTCAAGTATTTCTGTTCAGGCTTCGGATCATGATTTGCCTATCAGTTTTGCAAAATGGCCTTTCATCAAACTTTCATTAGACATGGGTTTTTATTTCAATACTTAGGAAGATTCATGGGGACCACCAAGAAAATATAATTATTTTGACCCTGATTGCAGCAAACTAACACCTGGTCGCTCCATGTCCTCCACAACAGAGGCCTACTCACTATAGTTAATTAAGTTCATTATGTTTTCACAGGAATCTGAACAGTCTGGATCTTCTAACTCAAGAGTTTTTGCCATTAGTCACTGCCACTCACCATCTATTTTAGTTTCTTTGTGATAAGAGTTAGAAGCAGTTCACTTGGTATCATTTTATATCAAACTACAGATGTCGGCTGGTTTATCCCCTCAGTCTAGTAAACACACTTGCTTTTGCCTGTAATTAATGAGACCAGGGCCACACCTTTCTAAGTGCTTCTCCTGGTACCTACTTCTTCATACTATTTGGAAATTGCATGAACAGGCTCCCCCATGCTAGGTACCCGAACCTCCCAATGTGAAAGTCTCTTCAGATTGTTGATGAATAGCAATTAGTCATGAAGCCATATGAGGGACACAGAGACCACTGTCTCACAAATTTTCACTGTGTTGTCCCAACTCACTCTTCCCTCTATAGTGAGATGATGGCCCCTGGATACTGTGACATTCTGATTTTTTGCAGCATTCTAGTACTAATGTCTGGGTCCCCAGACCTTAAGGCAGTGGTTCTCAACCTTCCTAATGCCACAACCCTTTAATACAGTTCCTCATGTTGTGGTGACCCCCAACCATAAAATTATTTTCGTTGCTACTTCATAACTGTAATTTTGCTACTGTTATGAATCATAATATAAATATCTGATATGCAGGATATATTTTCACTGTTACAAATTGAACATAATTAAAGCATAGTGATTAATCACAAAAACAATAATTATATATGTGTTTTCCGATGGTCTTAGGCAACCCCTGTGAAAGGGTCGTTCGACCCCCAAAGGGGTCGCAACCCACAGGTTGAGAACCGCTGCGTAAAGGAAAACAAATACTAGTATGACACTTTAAGGAAAAACTAGTCACCTTCCCTGCTGGCCATTTATCCCGCCACTGCCTGGGAAGCACCCCCACCCCCTGGGCACAGATGGGCGCCTGTGAATATCACGCTGGCTACAGCACAAGGAGGAATAGGGTTCCCACAGATTTCTTCCTGGGAGGATTGCCCTCCAGGGTCTGCCCTCTACTTGTGCCAAAGGGCTCCACCCTTTGACTCAGATACAGTCTATCCTTGTTACTTGCAATAGTTATGTTCTGTAAAATTGCCACAAACGTTGAATTAAGGAGTCAGTTAGTGGCAATGCAGGGTTTGGTTCCTGCAAGCCCTGGGTCACATATTCATCAACTGATCTATACATAATCTTTTATGTATGTTTCTGTTTAAAGATACCTTATTAAATATAAATTGTTGATTCACTAACATTAACCTCATGCCTGAAGGAAGCTCATCTAACACACGTGTTTTCTCTGTGAGGCACCTCACAGCCTTCCTCAGCTCAGGAACACTAGACAGCACTTGAGCATGATGCTTGGGGTCCAGTTTAAACAGTGAAATCACTAACAAGGAGCCCAAAAGTGCCAAAAATGTGACACTGAGCAGACATAAAAAGAATCCTTGTTTACACTCTGGTTTGAACCAGGGGCTTCAGCTGGGACTCAAATATTCTGTCTCTCCTGCTTGTCCAAGTATTGATTTGGAGTTAGCAGTTAACCTTAGTGAGTACGCCAAATAGCAAATACAGAATCTGTGGGTGATGAGGATGGACTCTGCCCATAGCTGGGACCCGGGATACTGAAGTATAGCCACAGGGAGAATTAAAAATATGAATGCAGTCCAGAAGCTTCATCTTGCCAATACTGGAAACTTCTGTCCCATCACAAGTGCTAGCGGAGCCAACAGACCTAGCCTCTCAGGTGATGCCATTAGGGCAGGCCCAAGGTGTGGCACACAGGCAGTCACGCTGACAGGGCACAGTGAAGTGAGGCACTCTCTGAGCAACTAGCCTCCCTGTGAGGGGTGGGTCTGAGGGACCCTCTCGACAGCAGATGGAGATGGTTGGAGTCGGGGCCACAAGGCCACTGCCTCCCCGTCCCCACCCCAAGAGCTGTGTTCAACATTTCTTGGATAGGTGAAAGCGTGGAGAGGTAACACTAGCTTAAAACAGATGCTGATACTAAAAACAGCTCCTTCTGTTTCCCTTCTAAGGGGAACGAGGCCCAGTTGGGAATCCAGGACTTCAGGGGTTTCCAGGTGTCACACCCCCTTCCAACATTTCTGGGTCACCTGGTGACCCAGGGCCAGCGGGGATATTTGGCCTCAAAGGTAAGCGGGGCCCACACTTCTGTGCACTGGAACCTCTCGGGGCACACAGAAGAGCAAACACCGTGCGCCTCCACCCATGCGAGGTCCCTAGAAGAGTCCAGTTCATAGATTGAGACAGAAAAGAGGATGGGAGTTTCCAGGGCTGGGGCCGGGGGAGTGGGGAGTTAGTATTTAATGGGGACAGGGTTTCAGTGTGGGATGATGAAGAAGTTCCACGACAGAGGGTGGTGATGAATGCACAATGGTGGGAATGCACCTAATGCCACTACGCTGTGCACTTAAAATGGTTAAAATGATACATTTGTGTTGCTTATATTTTACCACAATAAAAAGGAAAAGATTGCCCAGTGTCACAAACTTGCCAAAGACCATCCCCTAAACACATGACTTTCTTTTTTTTTTTATAAAAGTCATTCTTAATTTTATTTAGTTTGAATGCAATGTTTTTTTTTTTTTGTTTTTTGTTTTTTTTTATTTTGGTTTTTCAATTACAGTTGTCCCCTTTTCCCCTAATTTCTCTCCCCCACCCAACCCACCCCCTCTCCCGCAATCATATCCCTTCCCGTTGTCCATGTCCATGAGTCTTTTATACGGGTTCTTTGACTAATCCCTTCCCTTACTTATCCCCCTTCTCTCCCTCTCCCCGCCCCCCTATTGACTGCTATTCTGCTCTTTGTTCTATTTAGTTCCTTTGTTTAACACATGACTTTCTAACTGGCCTCCCGGGAGCCTCCCGCACACAGTGGGTCACGCTCCCCATGGCCATGACTGCCTTCCTCCTGCTTAAATTATCCTTGCTTGTGACTCATGTCAATAGGTTACCCAGGTCCCCCAGGGCCACCTGGGCCTGCTGCTCTTCCTGGAAGCAAAGGAGAGGAGGGGTACCCAGGAGCTCCAGGAAACCCAGGGACCAAAGGATGGGTTGGGGACCCGGGGCCCCAGGGCCGGCCTGGCGTGTTTGGTCTCCCAGGAGAAAAAGGTAACTGTGCCCACACGACGGGGTCCTGTCCTCTGGGAAGCTGGCAGCAATGGTTAGAGATGACTAGAGCCTCCGCCCAGGCAAGTGTCCTCAATGTCCTGCTTGTCTCGAAGGGCCCAGAGGTGAGCAAGGATTCATGGGAAATACAGGAATCACCGGAAGTGTGGGTGACCGAGGCCCGAAGGGACCCAAAGGAGACCAAGGATTCCCAGGTAAGTGATCATCAGCACACCTGCAGAGCTGTCAAGTTAGATTGGCTACTACCAGAAGTGGACTTCAGAACTACTCCTGCCCCTCCAGGCATGTGGATACCTCTAAAATCAGTCTTTGTTATGTGGCCCAAACCCTAAAATGTAAAAAGAAAAGCAAGATGGGGCCTGAAGGCACTCCCACCAATGAATGAAAGTAATTCTTGGAAGAGCAGGCACTGAGCGGCCTCTCAGATGAGTTATTATTGCCCATCTTCATCTCTAAAAGCAAGATTGTTCTAGAAAGCGTCTAGGTTGGTTTCAACAGGTTTTTAAAAACTGGGATAGCAATCAGAACAAGAAAGCGAGTGGTCCCCTGTGTCAACTGGCCTTCCTTTTCCCTTTCCAGGTGTCCCTGGCCTTTTGGGAGCCCCAGGGATTGCAGGAATCCCCCAGAAGATTTCTGTCCAGCCTGGGCCAGTGGGTCCACAAGGAAGGAGAGGCCCCCCAGGGGCACAGGGAGAGATGGGACCCCAAGGTCCTCCAGGAGAACCAGGTAAGGAGTCCTGCTGTAGAGCCACAAGGAAAAGGCTCCTTTTCTTATTTGCTCTGTTTTCTTGCTGAAAAGCATTTGTTAAGCACCAGTGTCATTCTTTCCGTGACCCTCACTCCTGTTCCGGTGACTGCACAGGTTTCCGCGGGGCTCCAGGGAAGGCAGGGCCCCAGGGAAGAGGTGGTGTGTCTGCCGTGCCCGGATTCCGAGGAGAGCAGGGTCCCGTGGGGCAACAGGGACCACTTGGTCAGGAGGGTAAGTGATGGGCAATGAAAGGGGGCAGAGGGCAGGGCGTTCCTCCAGGCCCCACTGTGGTCTAACAGACGGGCTTTGGCATGTACGGAGTGGGGAGTAACCGAGGGCTGAGATGAGCAGAGGTAAGAAGCAGCACCCCTTCTGCTCCAAAACCACTGCTGAGGCCTAGGACCCTCGCTGCAGCCTTGGCCCTGGATGCACTCCAGTAACACCTCCACCCAGCAGAGCACCTGAGTCCAGCAGAACACCTGGCACAGAGTCTCCAGGGCAGGCTGGCCTCTTTCCTTCTTCTGAGACATGTGCAGGTGCCTCAGAGAAGGAAGCAACTGACATGCTTGAGAGACAAGATTCGTAGAGATCTGAAGGCCTGAGACAATGAACTGAAAGAAAACTATATTAACAGGAGTCATTGTAAAGTCTCGTATTTCTGAGTTCTTAAAATTATTTGTACATGTACAGGAGGGAATAGACCAGAAATGATAGCAAGTCGTGCAAAAAAAAATACAATTTGACATTAGTCCTCCACCTGTGCTCAGTATGGCATGAGGCTGCATTATCAGATCTCAGATCTCAGGAAATAGCAATCTACTGCCCTCTGGATGGACTCGCCCACGGCCAGATTGTAACACATCTGAAGACACAGATGGACAGCTAGGAGACTGAGACAGCACCGGGTAGAGGATGTCCTATGAGAAAGCGATGAGACATGAAAATGTCCTTGCAGGGCATGGGCAATGGGAAAGCATGATCAGCCAGAACAGCCGACTTCAATCACTTGAAGGGTTGTCCAGTTGAAGGCAGAGTAGACATTCTTCTGTGCTCCAAGGAGAGAATCCAGCCCCCTGAGTGGATCTTTCTAACCCCAGGGTGGCCCAAGTGTGCGTTAAGCTGTCTCTTCGCAAGTGTCCTGGAAAGGACACCTGCCACTTGGGGTAGATGAGGCCTGTTTGTTGGGGGGTGGGAAGGCTGGAGTTCAATACATTTGGGGACCCTTCCAAGTATTCTAGTTCTTGCTCAGCACCAGTGCCCCCTGAAGGGAAAGCTCCCGAGGCCGGCTGAGTCTGCCCTTGTTCAGTACCCTCGTCATCATCCCATGCTTACTGAGCACAGAATGTAGGTCATGACCTCCCAAGCAGGCTCTGGGTCTATAAGGGCAGAGCCACGGCCACCCTAGCCTTGGAAGGAAGCCTAGCGACATATATAAATGTCACTATGTGATTTCAGCCAAGGGCTGTGGGCTGAGGTTTACATGGCAGCCTTTTAAAGTAGCTGCTTTCTTTCGGACCCTAGGAGAACCAGGCCGCCCGGGGACCCCTGGCATGCCCGGCATGCCTGGCCGCAGCGTCAGCATTGGCTACCTCCTAGTGAAGCACAGCCAGACAGACCAGGAGCCCATGTGCCCTGTGGGCATGAACAAGCTATGGAGTGGATACAGTCTGCTATACTTTGAAGGCCAGGAGAAAGCCCACAACCAGGACCTGGGTAGGTACCACCCACCGGGCCCCAAAAACCACCGCTCAGCTAAAAATGGTCAAGATCAAGTGGCCACAGTGAGGTTCATGCATCCTCTAAGACAGATGAGTTTCTGCTGACCTAAGGCACTGGACCTATTCACACTCCTAGGGTTTCAGAAAAGATTAAAATGGCCTTTGATTCCCGCAAGTCAGGACCACGGAGACCTACCTTTAACCGGCCAGTGCCTTCCATGGACTCCCGCGAGGCCCAGCCTTGTGCTGGCTCCTCTCTGCCTGAAGGCCACCAGCTGCTTCACATCCTTCTTGCTTTTTACCCCAGGTTCTGTAAGCAGGCTATGTCCATGAGGGCCTGGGAGTCACACAGAACCCCGAGGGAAAAGGATGTGTGGATAGATCTGCTCTGTCTATTCAAGCAAGCCTGATTGCCAGAGGAATTAACATGACTTAAAAGCAAATAGAATATTTAGCAGGTGTACATTAAAAGCTGAGGCTTGTGAGGGGATGGTGCCTTAGCCTGTGGGTGGTGGGGACAGTGGTTGGGGAACCCTGTCACACTGAATGCTGATTTGCGCACATTCCTGTCCATATGTTCTACTTCCATAAGCTTTTTTTAAAGTGGGGTTAAGCAAACAAGGAAAAAGGCCTGAGAAAGAGCTGGGACCAGGGCAAGAGGGTACCACGGTGCTTGAAGGTAGAGCACACATTTGGCTCTAAGCACGTGAGCAGCCAGTGAGAAAAGGGAAGCCTGCTCAACTCTTGCACTCTGGCCACAAGTGATTTTTTTACCCAGAAGCAATAGAGGTAGTAGCAAGTGGAAGTGGCCAGACTTCCTTATGGGAGGGCGCGTGGGGTATGATGAGCTAGGGCCTCATCGTGAATGTCATCAGGGGTTCCTTAGGGCTGGTGCTTCAAGACTCCCCAACATGGGCCTTACCCAGGGCGCTATCTGTAAAGATGCCGCTTCCTGCTGACCCAGCTTAGTCCAGAGGTATATGTAAAAACTTCTAGAAAGGTAGGGCTAAAATGCCAGTGTAGTCTGTACTCCCAAAAATGATAATTGGCTTGGTCCCCCAGTGCTCAGCTGAGCCCCTCCAAATGGCCACTGGGACAGGTCCCTGATGTGGGACCTCCTGAGGCTGGCCAGGCCTGAATGAGCAGCTTCCCAGCCACACTCAGCTCTGACCTCCTTCCGCAGGGCTGGCAGGCTCCTGCCTGGCTCGGTTCAGCACCATGCCCTTTCTGTACTGCAACCCTGGGGACATATGCTACTATGCCAGCCGGAACGACAAGTCCTACTGGCTCTCCACCACCGCCCCGCTGCCTATGATGCCTGTCGCCGAGGATGAAATCAAGCCCTACATCAGCCGCTGTTCTGTGTGCGAGGCCCCAGCGGTCGCCATCGCAGTCCACAGTCAAGATGTCTCCATCCCCCACTGCCCAGCTGGATGGCGGAGTCTGTGGATCGGATATTCCTTCCTCATGGTATGTGGTACTTGCCAGCACTCTCAGATCATAGAACCTGGTAGAAATCTGGTTCCTCTCCCCAACCACACCTTGTTAGGGAAGCAGCAAGAATAGCTGCCTTTGTAAGAATCATCAGATGGGGCAGCTGTTCAGGTTGTGCACTGCATAAGAGCGCCTGGCCCAGGGGGGAGTGACAGCCGGAATGCAGCCTGCACATCTGCCTGCACTTTGTTAACTGAGCTACTCGCCTAGGCCTGGGGCTGCCCCCTCCCAGAGGGGACCCATTCATTAACCAGCAAACCTCTGTAATTAAGATAAATTGCCTTGTTATCCCTCTTCTGAGGCAGAACACTAAAAGTAAAGCTCTTCTGGTTTATCCCAAAGCTAAACATAGGAAAGAATTTAAGCTAAATATAGAATCCTAAGTACCTAGAACCTAGAATGCACTCAAGAAATATCCATTAGCTGGTTGATTTAAAACAGATATATGTATATTCATAAACTACCTTAATAATATAATATATAAACTGATTCACAGAAACTCTGAACCCTTACTTGGCCTGGCTGGTCTTAGCTCTGGGGCCTCCAGCCCAGTGCTTCCTCCTTACCCCACCTGGCAGCCCCAGGAGGCCCCTTTGGGGAGTCCTTCCAGGGCCTCCCTGGGCAGCTCCCAGGATGGCCTCAGCTTTCTCAGACTGAAGTGGGGCCTGAGCTGCCTCATGAAGAAACCTCTGCTTTCTCCCAGCCCATTTACAATAAACAAGAACACAGTAGCTCTGGGTTAGAAAGGCTTCTGCATTTTGTGAGCAGAGAACTTTTCAAAGGTTTTTGTTTTGCCCAAATATATCACAGGACAGCCTCTTTTGTTCTCTGCAAATGGCAGCTGAGATATTCCTATTCTAAGTTAACAGTTTCTGACAGCCTACTCACCACTCAAAGCTTGCTGGACCAAGCCAAATGACATTTTTTTTATAGATTAGCTTTGAGATCCATGTACCTTCATAGAAGCTAAAAATGTTTGTGGGAGAGGGGGGAGAATAGAACTTGTAAGTGGCAAAGAAAATTCCCTGACACTTGTCCTAGTCTCCCAGCTGGTAGCTACTGGATCGTCTCAAGTGGCTAATTGCTTAATTAACAACCCTCTGGAAAAAAAAGTAAATTACCTGAGTAGTACATGTTCATTTTGGAAAAATCAGCAAGTAGAGATTTTTCTAAAAAGAAAACTAATAAAAATCACTCATACATACTTCCTTCCTGTTCATAAAGGTTAGCCGAGGAGTGGCAGGGAGGGGTCACTTTTGGAGGGATTGCTTATTTTTTAATTTACCCTCAGATGCTGACCCACATCTAGATTTTATTTTTCCTTTAAAACAAAAGTGAACATGTTGGTGTCCCTTCTGCCAGGCAAATGCTTCATTCTTTGAATGGATGATTGGGGAGGTGTATTTTTGCCCCCAAATGTAGTCAGCTTATTACTGATTATAACACGCTTTTATTTTGTTCTAGTTGTCACTTAATAACAAATAAGAGCTGTCCATGAACCCTCCCCTGCAGCATGCCTGGTACCCAGCTCCGCCTTCTGCATGTCCATCCACCCTGATTTATTTAGCCAGGCCCCTAGCAGTGAAGAGTATGCTGCAAGTGGTCTGTGTTGACAGAGGTAGACATTCACAGTTGTTTTCTGTTGGGGGGAAAGCACAGCAATTACATTCTGCCCTAGGCGAATGTGTTCACAACCCTGTCCCTCTCTCCTCCGCAGCACACTGCCGCAGGTGATGAAGGTGGCGGCCAGTCGCTGATGTCGCCAGGCAGCTGTCTGGAGGACTTCCGCGCCACGCCTTTCATCGAGTGCAATGGAGGCCGTGGGACCTGCCACTACTTCGCCAACAAGTACAGCTTTTGGCTCACCACCATCCCTGAGCAGAGCTTCCAAGGCTCACCCTCCTCTGACACGCTCAAGGCGGGGCTCATCCGGACGCACATCAGCCGCTGCCAAGTGTGCATGAAGAACCTGTGATGCGCCAGTTTCCCGGGGCTGCCCCACCTGGATGCGCTTCTCTGCAGGTTCACACTCAGCCTGGGGGCCACTTTGGTGCTTGACTTATTACCTCAGGTGCTGACCCAAAAATTGATTCCATTTTTTTCTTTAAAAACAAACAAAAGGCTACCAAAGGAATTCAGCACCAGCTCTTATACCAAACAGCCACTTGTCATCCATCCATAGGTGCTAGCCACTGTCTCCACTCTGCAAAATGAAGCCCTCCTCTCTGACCCACTTACCCTCCAAAATGGAAAACCGTTAACAGCCTGAGCCTGCCTTGTCAGGCCATACTAGACTTTTATGCGCTAGGTGCAACTAACTTGTTCATATGTACCCATATAGTCACTGCACTTTCAAACCCCACAGACAACCCACTTATTTAACTCAATGGGGTGGTAGAGACAAATGAAGCCATACAGCCCGAAAACTCCTGAACTTGTTCCCACTGCTCCCACATGAAGGTCTCCTGGGGACTGGCCCCAACCCTGCCCTCTAAGCCACCACAATGACAGCACGATCTTCTCCCAATACTGTTAATGCGAATTATCCTAACCCCACAAGGCCAAAAAGACACTGATAGTCACATACCAGCTCTCATTCTTTCCACCACATTTTTACAGACCATTGGGTTTGGCAAAACTCACATAGCAACATCAGCCAGGCTACTTGACAGCAAAGCCCTACAGTCAGAAGCGATGTTTCCACTGTCCCCAGGCCATCCTGAGATTTACCCTCCATTTTTTGTTTTAAATTGTACTCCCATGACTAATTACAATGTCCTCTAATGACTGTGGAATAAAGGTTGATTTTGAACATTTTTATACCCCCAGTTGTTGACTGCTTTAATTTTCTCAAGTCTGTAGAGCACAACGTTTGCTGTGACCACAAGGCACTGCACCTGGGTCCTGAAGCTAGTTTCTTGAGTTTCAGTGGACTTGAACCCAGTCTGTGGTATTGTCATTCCATTGTCAGGGAATTGTCTTTGTGTTTATAATGCATCCCTATTTACAGAAAGCACCCTAACCATCACACATGGGAGTTAGGGGGATCGTCACAACAAACTTCCAAAATCATGCAATTCATTCCAATATAATGTCACAAGTCAATCTCAGTATTTCCAAGAAATAATCTCCAAGACATATTTCTGGCTTTGGTTTTTTTCTGGAACCTAGCCGACCCTTGGGAACCCAACTCACAGAATTCATTTCTACCCTTTAAAATCCAATCTGACATTCAACTTCTTCTAAGAATAATTTCTACCCAACAAAATAAGTATTCTACCTGATAATGTTATTTGAAATATATCAGCAGCTGTCTTGGCTTGCGTCCCCCTAGAAGCTGACTGAGACAAGGACTCTAGACAGGACAGTTATTTGGAGACACGATTCCAGGGAGTGGAGTGGGACCTTGACAGAGTGAACCCAGGAAGGAGGGCACCTCACTGAGGGGGCTACTGTCCTTGGCAAATTTAGGGCTTTAGCCCGCTAGGAACCCACTAAGTAAGGCCACAGAAGAAGCCTCAGATTGTCCCACCCAGGCATGGGAAAGAGACATTTTCAACCTCCAGTTCTTGCCCCCAGTGGTCAGGGTTGCCTGAGACTATCAGCACTTAATGGCTGAGTGGGCTTCTGCAGCACCCCAGGAGGTAGAGAACCAGATGAAGCTGATGCAACGTAGCTACACCTGTACACAACTGGTTTCCGTAGCAATAACATGGGTTAAGAGTCTGAGACCAGAACTTGCAAAATACCCAGCACAGTGCCTCTCCACAAATCTTACAGAGGCAGCTGTTTATTCTAAACTCTAACCCCCACAATCCAGGGAGTTTGTCACTGTCCTAAAGATTCCTGCTCAACTTGGTTTAGATTTGATGACTGTGTGGTTCACACTTCAGTTAGGTCTTGAGCCACAGAGGACAGCGCAGAAGCAAGACATACACCCGACACCCTTTCCACCTACAGACTGACTTGGGGGCAACTTGCAGAACTCAGGGCTGACTCACAGAGCCCTACCTTACCTTCCAGAGCCAAGTTGAAGAACAAAGGGCAGCTGGGGTAGAGGCAGGCTCTGAAGCTGTGGGCCATGCAATGATATAAACTGGCTGTAAAACTGCAGCCGATTCCAGAGGCCATTCATTTCATCATAACAGGGTCAGGATCCAGCTTCTCCACCACACAAATGAGTGAAGGGGTGAGTGAGGCCAAGGAGAACGGTGGGAAGTGCCCCCAGAGACACACATTGTGCATCCTGGAGGTGGCCCTTCCCAAGCCAGCATGCACCCCCCGATTTGTCCTGGGCAGTGGTGCCTGCTGGTTAGAGACCTGAACAACCAAACCAACCTTGGTAAAACAGAACAAATATGGCAGCAAATGGAATGAGGCATGTGAAGCCCAGTTAGGTTTCTTGGTGCCCTAAGCTGGAAGGGCCTGGACTTAGGTGAAACCTGGTTGTGTGTCCCTTTCCAGCCCCTGGTGGACTCTGGGCTGAGACGCCCCTTTCATTGTTCTGGGCTTCAGTCCTCATACCCTCTGACCAGGTGCCTTCCAGACTCTCCTAAAGGAGGGGCCAGTGAGTTCAAGGCCGGGCCAGTGAGTTCAAGGCCAAGCCAAGAGAGGGGAAAACAGGAAGCAACACAAACACAGACTAAGCAGTTACTTGCTCTGAAGGTCCTGCAAAGGGGCATCCTCAGCCCAGCAGCTTTCAGCACAGGCACACAGAGAGACCAGGTCAGCAGCACATGTATGTTCAGGGTCTACACTGCTGAACCAGCAGTTCCACCCAGTTCTGGCAGTGCAGGTGGGGAGAAGGAAGGAGTGCTCAGGAAATAGGGTGAAGTAACATAACGAGGGCAGGCAGGAACACTGTGGAGGCATGAGGTCCACTGGGCCAAATTACACAAAGAAAGTACAATCTGGGACTCCCCCGACCACAGATGGAGCAGATTCTGCCTCCAAAACACTGAACACTTGGAGGGACCACACACCGGCTCTCAAACACAAAGTCTTGGGTCCCAAGGTCTTGCCTTCCTCAAAGTCATTACAGTTGACCCTTGAACAACACAGGTTTGACTGTGCAGGTCCACTAATATATGGGTTTTTTTCAATAAATGTGTATAGTACTGTAAATGTATTTTCTCTTCCTTATGATATTTTTTCCCTCTAGCTTACTTTAATGTAAGGACAGAGTATATTATATATCTGTGTAACATGCAAAATATGTGTTAATCAACCATGTTATTGGTAAGACTTACGGTCAGCTGAAGGCCATTAGTATAGTTGGGCAGAGTCTAAAGTTATATGCAGATTTTTGACTGCATGGGACGGCAAGGGGCTAACTGTAGCTGTCATCCCATAGGAGGCACTCTACATAATCAGGGTCACCCCGAAGCATAGAGATAGAGGCAGCAGTCACCTCCATTTCCCCTTCTCTCTGGAGGAAAAGAATTATATCTCTGATCCATGTCATTGGCTTTGAGCACCAGGCTCACCTCTATTACAGGGAAACTGTATGCTGGAGGTGTCGTGGTTGCCACACTTTGTGTGAGGTCTTCCTGGCACAGCAGGCAGCTCTGCTTTAACCAGAACGTCAGGTTCAGAAAAGACAAAGTTGTACAATGCTTCTAAGAAACCAGCCTAGCAGCCTGGGAAAGGGGAAAACCATGGTTTGCAGCACCCAGATTACAACGTACCCAACCCAAAACTTCCCGGACGCCTCCACCAAGCACAATGCCTCAGGGCACCAGGAAATATCCTACTAGGAAATACTGTTGAGAAGGTTATCTGGGTGAGGACACTTCGGGGCCCCAGGTGAAAATCTGCAGCAATGCCTCCAAGTTCAGGCACAGTAGGTTAGCCCAGGGCTGTCCAGGGCCTCCCAGGGCAGCTGCGATGTACAAAGACATGAATGGAAGGCATGTTTGAGGGGACCAGCTCGAATCCACACCCAGCAGAAAAATGCCCTCCATCTCCACCAGTGGGCTCACGCAGCTGAACAACTTGAGCTTCCCCAGAACTGACCTGGTTCCCTGGTTGGGAATGAGACCTACATGAGGTCATAGCTGTGACAGGTCATTTTTGCTTGTTCACTCCAGTGGCAGGTTATTTTTGCTCATTCACCCCAGCAACCGTGTGGCCCCTCTTCACTAGCTTACCCCAGCTGCTATCTTAACCCCCAGTAGCCCAAACGCGCCGAGTGTTTATCAGCTAAAGTCCCTCTAAAAATAAAACAGTGTGTGTGTAGTTTTTCCCGCCTGTCGCTGTTATCTGGCAGCTGCAAGAGCATGAGTATAATTTTTTTGCCTTTAAAAACCCTTTAGTTTGTGAGGCGGGGCAGTTCTCCCATCTTCTGTTTGTGATTGTGGGAAGAACCGTCCCTGGCCAGGTAAATAAACCCGCAAATTTGCTTCTAAATTGCCTCGTTTCCTCTTTGCTCGCGAATGCACCATAACAATAGCCAGAAACCAATGAGCAGGCTCAGATCTGAGGATCAGGCCCCCTAACGAGGGAGAGTCCAGGCTGGCATTTGAAAAGTCCACTTGGAACAGAGCCCAGAGTGAAGCTTATTTTTAGAGCAACAATAACCAGTGAAATGCTTAAGTGTCTTTGATGGAGAATGTTCCATCCCTGGGCAATCCCCAGTTCAGGGACATTAGCTGCGGTGCTCAGAGCAGATGGGTAAGAGAATCAAAGAACATTCAGGAGTTAAGAGCCTTCAGGATGCATTCAGCCAGCCCTGCCTTCAGGAGTGAAGTAATTTCAGTGGCCGCTTTTTCCCTCCGAGGCATCCAAAGACAAGTTCCTGGGTCTCCCTGGTAGCACAGGTCCTCGATGTGTCACTAAAACAGATGTACTTGACAGAAAATTAATACAACTTCTGCCTATTAAACCACATCAGTGAAAAGTAATCAAACTGATCCATTTTCACTTTCAATGGGCTAGTTGTGAAACTGAAATTGAAGACCTTGAGATGATCTGCAATTTCAGGTCCCCTTAACTGAGGAGCCCCAGTGACCCATGGAGACCGTGCACTGCACAGAGCAGGAGGCCACCCTGCAGGGGCCCAGAAACAGAGCTCATGGGCACTAAAAAAAAATCACTGAACACCCCCCCCCCCAAAAAAAAAACCCTTCTCATAGGGAAGGGGAGAGCAACGGGGCAAGGCTTGGGGGAGTGGGGGGGGGGGGCGGGAATAGGACAACTGTAATAGAACAACCATAGAAAAAGAAAATTTTTTTTAAAAGAGGAAAAACCCTAATCACAAGTTTTCTCACCAGCTTTCTGCCACATTTTGTTTTCTATTATGGGCTGAATGCTTGTGTCCCCCTAAAATCCATATGCTGAAGCCCTAGCCCCCAATGTGATGGTATTTGGAGGTAGGGCCTTTGGGACATCATGAGTATAGTACCCTTATAAGAGAAGGAGACCAGAGCTCTGTCTTCCTCCACCGCATGAGGACACGTTGAGAAGGAGGCCATGCACAAGCCAGGAAGAAAGCCCTCATCAGAAACTGAATCAGCTGGCACCTTGATGTTGGACTTCCAGCCTCCAGAACTATGAGAAATAAATGCCTGCTGTTTAAGCTGCCCAGTCTGTATTTTGTTACAGCAGCCTGAGCTGGCTGAGACGCCCCTTTCCCAATCAGAGAGCCCCCAAGTCTGTCCTACATATTCTCCATTAAATTTCTAAGAAAGCAAAACCCATTGTCTCACAGCTTCCCTGCCTTAGCATCTTCTAATAACAAAACACTGCAAATCCTGCCTGGTGTGGCTCAGCAGACTGAGCGTCAGCCTGCAAATCAAAGGGTCACCAGTACAATTCCCAGTCAGGGCACGTGCCTGGGTTGCAGGCCAGACCCCCAGTTGGGTGCACATGAGAGGCAACCACACATTGATGTTTCTTCCCCTCCCTTTGTCCCTCCCTTCCTCTGTCTCTAAAAATATTAAATAAATAAAATATTTTAAAAACACACACACACACACAATGCACCCACCAACCAGCAGAAAAGGGGAGTCTGATCAGTACCAGCCCAAGTATCCAAGCAGAACTCAGCAGAAACAGAACTTTTGTTTCTATTATTGGCAGATGGGCTGATCTAAATATTGTGGAATTTGTAAGGATTCAATGCAACTTTTAAAGATAGAAGTGCCTTAAGCTCACAGCCATCTCCCCAGAGCCCCCAGAAAGGAGTCCACTGGGGGCACAAAATAAAGAGTCTGAATCAATGTAGTCTCCACACCAAAGTTCTTTTCAAGATTCCTTTTAATAATATGTGTGGCTCACGCTACTACAACCAATCCTGATTTTGTATAAATTAACATGTCGAGAATCATTGTGATGCATCAAGATTCAAGTTCCAAATGATAGGACCACAGATAAATCACAGTGAAGAGAAATGTCTAAGAACAACAAACATAAAAGTAGTACAGTGCTCAGACAGGTGCACACCCATCCAGGCAACCTTCTGTCAGAGGCCAGGTTGTCAGGAAAGGATCAGCAAGGGGACAGCAGTCTCCAGGGACCCTGATCCTGCAGCTCCCCACCTCCCAACACAGTGACGTAGACAGAGGTGATGATTCACATTGACCTTCTCTTAATAATGAGCTGTCATTTCTACTCGGACCTCCTTCATGTGCAATTCTACAAAGGAACTCCTTGACTTTCTGTGCTCCTGACCACAGCTTGCTTTGTCACACACCTTGCCAATTGTGTAAACTGAGGGTCGGGTCTCTGAGAGTCAGGCACAGCACCCAGATTTGGTTCGTCTGGGAGGCTTATAATGGGAGATATCCACGGTCTGCGGCGGCCCCTGGGCTCTCTGCTGCAAGATCACAGGCACCACCATGTCAAACAAGGTTTCAAACAACAGGTCCACGTTGTGGCCAGTTTTGGCACTGGTCTCGAAGCACATCTGCTCAGCAGCTGGCACGTCCTTCTCATCCAGCATCTTGTACTTCAGGATCTTTTTATAAAGTGCCACCGCCTCCTCCAGCTTCACCTGCTTGGGCACCTTGGGCGACATGCAGCTGTCAACCAGCGACCCGGAGCTGTGTCCTTCCTTCTCCCAGCTCTCTGAGGCCCCCTCCTCACTGAGGTCCACCTTGTTCCCCACAATGGCAAAGAGGCAGTTGGTGTTAGCTGTGTCTGTCAGGCCCAGGAATCTGTCCTCTAGCTCCACCAGGCTCTGAGGGTGGTTCACATCATAGGTGAGGATGATGGCAGCCGCCCCCCGGCAGTACATGGAACCAAGGCCATGGAACTGCTCCCGCCCTGGTGGGGGAAAAGGAAAGAAAGATGTGGGTTATCTCTTTTCTCAGAAGCACCCAGGAGGGACCATGGAATTGTCACCCCAAATGTAGGTGTTGCTGGAGCTGCACTGGATCGAGATATAGGAATGCAGAAAGAACTGACCAGCCAGGCCCTAGAGGATCAAAGTGCAGTGCCCTGCTCCACTGGGCACTGCAGGCCCACGCATGACAAATAATTCCTACACAACCCGGTCCCACGCCACAGTTAACCTATAAGACCAAGGAGACACCCCATATCCTACTTTTCTTCTAATTAAAAATTGTATGGCTTGTTCCTGTTTTTGTGTTTTCAAAGAAGGTATTTAAATAAAGTGCTCTCACATGGGCCTCGAAGTTTGAAAGCAGTCTGGGCCACATCTCAGCATGGCAGTTGTTCTGAAAGCACCAAGCAAGTCTGCCTCTGCACCAGCGCACACAGCTCCCCAGTGCCCAACGTCCTGCTCCACCTGCGAGACCGCCAGGCTCCTGTCCAGCTCACTGGGGTGCAGGCCCACTAGTCAATCCACTTGACCACTTGTCACTTCCCAATGGGTCCCTGAGCCCCCTTCCAGATCACTTTTAAGCATTTTGTCAGTCCCATTACCACCACCACCACCACCAGCCCCCGCCACCTCCCGCCCCTCACACTCCCTCTGTGTGTGGCTCATGCATTTGTCAAAATTGCAAGTCCACGCTTTGGTTATGCAGTTAATATACATTCCCAGTATGGAAGGCTGGACCATGTGGTTTTACCTGCCCCTGTTTATTTGGTGCCCTATGTAATATGTTGAGTAAGTGAGGCCACAAGTTATCCCCCACATTTAAAAAAAAAAACATGCACACAATTTTTTCTCTTGCGTAGAATTTCTTCGTTTTGTTAACAGTTTGGTCTGATTTACAAAATGGTAGAAGCCTCATTCATGTCAGGAGCTTCAATTAGACCCTGCACCCAGCATCTCCACCTTTACTCTGACCTGCGGACTGAGAGGAAGAGGGAGGAAGAGGGGGAGGTAGGAGTCACCTTGATGTGTTAAACATATCAGAACTGCAATTTCATCATACTTGAGTACTTCTATTCCCCCACGTTTAATCCTTAGAAAACCTACATCAAAATTACAACTAAACTACAGAGCAACCATCATCCAGAACCACCTGAAATCTAGGTAAATATAAGTCCTACAACTAAGGAGTTAAAGAAGAAGCCACATGGAGACTGGTTGTATTCAGGTGCAAGTACAGAACAGGGATTGAGAGCATGCATGCATCCTGGAGTCAGACAGCCTGGGTCTGTGAACTTGGACAAATTACCTAATCACTCATGATTTAGTCTTCTCTTCTGTGAAAAAGAACAGATAATATTACCTCCCAGGGTTGTGAAGATTAAATGTATTCATATATTAAAACAAAAAATAATAATACTTTAAAAATTGCTAAAAGGTACAGATCCCAGGTAAGCAGCAAGCCCAGTGGGCCCTCCTCCACTGGGGTTGGTCTCCAGAGGCCAAGTTTGACCATTGTTTGTGTTCCTAAGTTTTCACACATGGTCCCTTCATTTTCCCTTCTGTTCACTGTGTGGGGTGATGGTTCACTGGCTACACGAAGGACAATTCATAAGTTTAAAATGGGGCCTCCTCCCAAAGCCGTCCAGGCTGCAGGATTAATCAGCCCTCCCCTGCCATCGGATTCCACACCCCTCAATAGCAGGAGGAAGAGCCATCCTGGACCCAAGCTCTCTGGGCACATCCATGCTCCCAGGAGGAGCTCAGGAGCAGCCTTCTGAACTCACAGTCCTCCTGAGCTTGCCTGCTTACACTTGCGTGGCCACATGGAGAGTGAACTATATTTCTAGGATACCTTTGGCAGCTTCTCTCCCTAACTGGCAGAGGAATCTCTTTCTAATGAAATTCTGTGACTCTGCCTGCAGTTTTCCAGTTTGGGCTACAGAGCTCAGCCACTGACTGCAATGGGAACAGGACCCAGAGGGCCATGACCTTGAAAGGGGAAAGAATGTAATCTTTATTCTCAACATCCTCTAACTGAAATTTAGCATGTCCTTCTCTTGTACATATTGGCAACAATCCAGAAATGATATTAAGAAGAGACACCTGTGGCTTCGTCACCTACAGAAATAACAGAGGCTTTTCAGTTCCACATTACAGTTGTCCGCGTATCAAGTGTTGAAGTGCATCACCACTTAAAAATCACAACAGCTATTAGGGCTGCTCTTCGTAAGGAAGTCTGGTTTCCTGCTGAAACTTTGTATTTTAGTGCACATTATTTAAATATAGCATTCAGAGAAAGCTCATGAGCTCATACAACCTGGGTACAAAGGAATCCTTGACACAAGAGAAATGAAGAGCCCTTGGTCTCTGGATCTTTGGAACATAGAGTCAAGGCATGATATCTACACACATATATTTGTATAAAACATAGTGTCCTTTGCCTTATAAACTACTATCTTCAGCCAAATGATCAAAACATACAAACAAGTTCCCCGCCAATCATTCTGATACAGGCCAGACGGCAATGCCTCATTAGGGGGCAAGCTGGTGACCCCCGAGGCCAGAGTTAGAGAGAGTCACGTGCTGAGAAAGACACCGACATCCTGGGCAAAGAGCCCAGTATGGACCTAAACCTGACAGCTGTCCTGTCCCTCACCCAGAGCCATATTCAAAGCCAGGGCTCCCTGCTTCTCACAAAAAAGAAAAAAGAAAGAAAGAAGTCCCAAGTGCTTCCCCAAACCATCTGGTGCTGGAGGTGAGCTGGAGGGATGGAGGCAGGAATTGGAGATGTGCATCCTGTCCTGCAGGGATCCTGAAGGTGAAAGGGAAATGCCCGTTTACAGCGACCAGGCTCCCTGCCCCGCCCCAGGTGCTAGGAAGGCCAGCCTGCTGACAAGTAGCATATACCCTGGAATTCATCACCCACAAAACAAAATTCCTCTCCGTTAACACATCCATAGCAGGTCAGCCCTAAGGCTGATAATCTACTCATAAGTTTCATGTCAAATTACACTGTACACCAACAGACAGAAATCAGTCTTCTCCCATCTCACCACGGGCCCCCATGGGAGATGATCAAGACATCACTACAACTGGCAGTAATAAGTGTTAGTTAAAAAGAAAGAAATACTTCCCCATTATTACCACTGAGCCAGGACTTTTCTATCAAGCACTAATTGCATATATAGCAATCCAGACATCTTGAGGTTTTCCAACAGCTAAAAATACTATCAGCTCCCACCCACTAGATTTCACAAGGGAAAATAAAATGGCATTCCAGTTATCTCAGGAGGATTTTTTCCAAGTCTGTTACATAGTTCATTAAGGACAAAAAGGCAACTGTTGTTCATGCCTATGCCTATGCCTAAAATAGTTTTCCTTTCCAGATAAAAATGTCTGATTTACCTTCAAAAAACTACAGAAGTAAATGATAAGGGGAAAAAAATCATAAAAACTAAAGGAGTTAGAAACTGAAGAATCCTATATGCTAGACTAAAAAGAGCATAAATAAAAGTTGCTGTTTAAATCACATAATCTGTTATCCACCCATTAACCAATACAAGAGAAAGTGAGGCACAGGCAGTGACCCATAGAAGCAGGAATGGTGAAGTTCAGACACAGGACACTGTCCCCAGGTACCAGGTGGTCTGTGGTCTAACAACCCATAAAGAACCTGACTCTAGAGATGGACCACCTACATTCAAATCCCCACAGGATCAGGTCAAGAAGGTGGCGTAGGCAGACATGGCTTCCCTCTTTGCACAACCACATTAAAATTACAACTAAAACATAGAACACCATCAGCCAGAACCGTCAAAAATCAAGTTAAATGGAAGTCTGACAACTACAGAATTAAAGAAACCACATCCATCGAAACAGGTAGGAGGAGCGCAGATGCGGAACGGGCTGGTCTCTCTCACCCACATGTGGTGGATAAAAATTTGGGAGGAATATGTCAGGAGTGAGGACTCCCAGCCACACACCAAGCCCCGCCAGCCCAGGGTTCCAGTGCCAGGAAGGTAAGTCCCCACAACTTATGGCTGCAAAAACCAGCAGGGATTGAGGCACTGGAAGAAACTGCTATATCCTCAATCAGTTGTTCTTAAGAACTCACACATGGGCTCACACACTCAGACTCACTACCTCTGAGCTCCAGCACTGGGGTAGCAGCTTGAAAGGCACCAGTGATATACAGGGAGAACTGAAGTGTCTGGCATCAAGGCAAGTAGAGGCCATTGTCTCTCTTGTAAGCCCTCCCCCCACAGAACCGGAAAGCTGGTGCCAATATCTGAGGCTCCATCAAGCTGGCTAACACTGTTTGACCTGACTTGGAGATCCCCAGAGACTCCACTCCACCCAATTTATGGGCCCACCCAAGCTGCCTTTCCATATGAATGGCTGGACTTGGCTCATGCCTCACAGTTTCCTAAATCCTATCACACAAGCAACAGCTGGCCTCAGGGAGCTCCAGGCTCAGCACTAGCAGCAACCAGCCTAGATTCACAGCTTGGCTTCACCTGAGAATATCTAAGCCCAGCACAAGTAGCAGCCATCTCAGATTGCTTTATAGCTCAGGCAGGGTGCCCTGGGCAAAACACAGGTGGGAGCTGACCTTGGCCTACACCACCCAGGATGGGAAACCCCAGGGCCAGCATACCCAGTGGACAGCTACAAACCTTGTTGGAGAACCACCACCCTGCCCCTGCACAGCTGACCCTTCAGGGGGTGTGAAGGTTGGTAGTCAGTGGTCATGGCTAGTCCTTGCAGCTGACTGGCCTGGGTAAATCCCTCCCATTGATCTGCTAACAGCAACCATGGCTCAAATACAAGAGGAGGGTGTACTCAGCCCACATGAAGGGTGCACCTTGAGTACCCAGCTTGGGTGACGGGAGGCTGTGCCATGGACCCTATAGGACACCTACTACATTAGGCCATACTACCAAGACATGGAGTCGAAGCAGCTCTACCCAATACACAAAAACAAACAGGGAGGCTGCCAACTTGAGGAGGCAAAGAAATATGGCCCATATGAAAGAACAGATAAAGTCCCAGAAAAAGTACTAAACAAAATGGAGATAGCCAACCTATCAGATGCAGAATTCAAAACACTGGTGATCAGGATGCTCAAACAAATGATTGAGTATGGCCACAAAATAAATGAAGTGAAGATTATACAAAGTGAAATAAAAGAAACTATACAGGGAATCAATAGAGATGGAAGGAAGCCAGGATTCAAAAAAATGATTTGGAACAAAAGGAAAAAATAAACATTCACTGTGAACAGAAAGAAGAAACAAGAATTGAAAAAAAAACAGGGAGAAGATTAGGAACCTCTGGGACAAGTTTAAACATATCAACTTCTGAATCATAGGGGTGCCAGAAGAAGAAGAGCAAGAAATTGATAACTTATTTGAAAAAAGAATGAAAGAAAATTTCCCTAATTTTACAATGGAAATGAACATATAAGTCCAGGAAGCACAGAGTCCCAAACAAGTTGGACCCAAAAAGGACCAAACCAAGATATATCATAATTAAAATGCCAAGGTTAAAAATAAAGAGAGAATCTTAAAAGCAACAAGAGAAAAGAAGAGAGTTACCTACAAATGGGTGCCTATAAGACTATCAGCTGATTTCTCAAAATAAACTTTGCAGGCAAGAAGGGGCTGGCAAGAAGTATTCAAAGTGATGAAAAGCCCTGGCTGCTGTGGCTCAGTGAATTGAGCGTCGGCCTGCGAGCCAAGTGTGGCTGATTCAATTCCCAATTAGGGAACATTACTAGGTTGCACGTCAGGTCCCCAGTTGGGGGCGCGAGTGAGAAGCAACCACATAGTGATGTTTCTCTCCCTCTCTTTCTACTTTCCCCTCTCTCTAAAAATAAAAAAATAAAACAAAGTGATGAAAAGCAAGGACCTACAACCAAGACTACTCTATCCAGCAAAGCTATCATTTAAAATGGAAGGACAGATAAAGTGCTTCACAGACAAGGTAAAGCTAAAGGAGTTTATCATCATCATGCCATTATTATATGAAATGCTAAAGGGACTAATTTTAAAAAAAGAAAATAAAAACTCTGAACATTAAAAGGACAACAAACTCACAACTATCAACAACTGAATCTAAAAAATAAAAACAAACTAAGCGAGACTCGTGAATAAAGGCCTCGCTCTACTGCTCAAGAAAAAAGAAAACAAAAACAAACTAAGCAAATAACCAGAACAGGAGCAGAATCATAGGTATGGGGATTATTTGGAGGGTTATCAGCTGGGAGGGAGAAGGGGGAAAGGGGGTAAATGGTGTAAGGATCAAGAAGCATAATTGGTAGGAACAAAATAGGGGGACGCTAAGAATAGTACAGGAAAGGGTGAAACCAAAGAACTTACAAGCATGACCCATGTACATGAACTATGGATGCATTGCTGGAAGGATGCAGGTACTGGGTGGAGGGAAGCAAAGGAAAAAAAATTGGGACAACTGTAACAGCATAATTAATAAAATATACTTTTTATACAAAAATCCCCACAGTATGACCTTGGGCAAGTCACTTAACTCTCTGTGCCTTGGTTTCTCATACTAAAATATAGAGAGTACCCACCAAAGCATGGTTGAACTAATTTATACAGGTAAACTGCCTACAACTATGCCTGGCAGGTGTTACGTCCTATATACATGTTTGTTAAATCAATCACGAATTAGATTCTGTCCAAATCTAAGGTCAAACCAGCCCTGGGCTACGGCTGCATGTCTCTTTATCAGCACATTTACACTATCTCCTAGGGCTTACGGGTCACTTTTACAGCTGATCAATATTCTATCTTATTTTTACGAGGCTACTTTCAGAGGATGACTTTCTCCCCAGTTCCTGGGGTACTTTATCATGGAGCTGCCTTACCCTGTGTCAAATGAACTGAGAAACGGCCCAGCGGCAGGCACGTTAAACCAGAAGTCAGCAACCACAGAACCCCAATCAGCCCCTGGGCAAGAGAAGACAAAATGACCACTCCTCTTTTATTCTCTAACTGTCCTCAAGACAAAGGACAGCCAGCCTTTCACCCCCAGCATTGTAACATTTTTGTTGAAATGATTTAAAACAACAGAATGGCTGGTATAGCCATCAGAATTCATGTTACAAGACTGGCTGCACATTGTAAACACGGGCGGCGGGGGGCGGGGGATTGCTTTTTAAAAATACTGATGCTCAGATGCCTCATCCCAGAGCACATGAATCAGGATCTGATCAGAGCATCGGTACCAGAATAATTTTCAAAACTCCCCTGGTGAATATAACGTGCAGCCTGAGGAAAAGGTCACCAATTTGCTTAGTGAAAGTGGGAGATAGATAAAAAGGCAGCTTTACAATGGGAGAATGGAATTTCTTCCTATTTCAATTCAGTTGAAAAGAAAGATCTACCAGGAAATGTAACTGCAAATGCTGAAAGAAAGAGGAACTTTTTTATTTTTAGTATATTTTATTGATTATAGTGTTACAATAGTTTCAATTTTTTTTCCCCTTTGCTCCCCTCTGCCCAGTAATCCCCCCCCAAAATCCAGCTCCCCACCCCCAGTTCATGTCCATGGGTCATGCATACAAGCTCTCCGGCTTAACCCTTTTCCATGTTATTCTCTTTTTTTAATGATTAATTACTTAATTAAGAAAGAGAAACTTCTTAAACACCATATAAGATCCAGAATGCCCACTGCACCGGGAGCCCACAAAAGTATCAATGTCACAATAGGAGGAAAGAAAAAACTCAAGATTCACAGAACTAGAGATGGCAACAAATAGAAACTGCAGGGCACACACAGAAACAGAAGCTCCACCTAGAACAAATTGTAACATAATTCCATTCAGAGGTTTTTTTTTTAAATAAAATAAAATCTTTTCCCAGTGCTTTAAAGTTCCACCCACAGCATTATACATACTACCTGAATAATTACTTCAGTTCTGTTTTGTACAGTTTGATGAGTTTTGACTAAAGTCTACAGTCACGGGCAAGGTCTAGAACACTCCATCTGCTTGTATGTCTTTCTAAACATAGTGAACCTGGTTAGAGAATGGCCCATGGAAACAACTACCCTCCAGAAATGTTTGCAAAGAATAGATACTTAAAGTTCTTTCAGTGCAATAAGGAAAAAGCACCACCAGGCTTCCCAGGATGATGAAAGGAGTTGGCCCTCTGGAGCCAGCCCTGGGAGTGTGCAAACTGCACCGGTATGAAAACCGCAGAGGCAATGGGCCGGGGACACTTCATCTGAGAACCTACCATTCACACAGAGGCGCCAGTAAATGAGAGGATGAGTCTGCCACCACCCTGATACCTGTTTGTGATGATTAACTTTTTTACCCTTCAATATTTTAAGAATATTTTTAATCCTCACCCTAGGCTATCTTTATTGATTTTAGAGAGAGAGGAAGCAAGAGAGAGAAATATCAATGTGAGAGAAACATTGACGAGCTGTCTCCCGTACAAATCCTGACCAGGGAGGGATTGAACCCACAACCTAGGTTTATGCCTTGATCTGGAATCACACCCTTTGGTGTACGGGATGACATTTCAACTAACTGAGCCACCCGGCCAGGGCCCCCTTTTTTTTTTTTTTTTAATTTATTGATTTGTTGTTCCGTTTATTTATGCCTTCATTGGCTGATTTTGTATGTGTTCTAACCAACTGAGCTACCCAGCCAGGGCCTGTGATGGGCAATTTTATGCGTTAACTTGGCCAGGCTGTGATGCCCTTTTGGTGGTCCAACTAGTCTCGATGTTGTCATGAAGGTATTTTTTAGATGTGATTAATATCTGCTTCAACTGTCTTTAAGTAAAGCTGATTATCCTCTATAATGTGGGTAGGCCTCATCCAATCAGATGAAGACTTTAAGAGGAGCCTGAGATTTCCTGTAGAAAAAAGAATTCTGGTCCAGACTACAACCTGAGTTATAAAAAACCACACCTGAGTTTCCAGCCAGCTGCCCTATGGAGTTTGGACTCAAGACTGCAACATTGGCTCTTCCATGGGTCTTCAGCATGTCAGCCTGCCTGCCTACAGATTTCAGACTTGCCAGCACCCACAATCATACGAGCCAATTCTTGTCTCTCTCTCTCCATCAATATCCCTCTCTCTCCATCTACATCCTATTTGTGGTTCTGTGGTTCTGTGCCTCTGGAGACCCCTGAGTAACACACTTGGAGCTTCTCACTTGTTTCCCTGGGAAACATCCCTCTGGGAACATGGCTGCAGTGAAAGCCAGACTCTCCAGAGGGTGGGACTGGCTCAGCAGTCCTTCTCCCTCCTGCTTCTCCAACTCCACATTTCTCCACGGAGGCACTGATTCCCTCCATAAAGAGAGAATGCCCCTTCAGCCCCTCCTCAAAGCGACTGGGGACACTGCAGCCCACCACACATCCCACAGGCACTCCTCGGTGCCTCACCGCTGGGTCACACTCCGGACCCCACCTCTAGCACACCGCATCACAGGAAGTTCAAGGACATGCCTCTCAGCAAAACCGGCCCCTAGCTCCATAGGAAAGAGGGGAAGTGGGATGAAAGGTGCTTTCCAGCAACTGCAAGTCTCACTTTGACCCAGACTGGTCACGTCTTCATGAAGGATCCCTTGTCTGGCCAATTCTCTTTCTAAGTGAAGATCCCATAATGAAAATCTCCGGCCACACAATTGAGGCACCTCCTAGCTGGCTTCAGAATAAAGCATGACCTCCACAAAAGGGCCCAAGTCTTTTCCTGCCAGGCTTTCAACAGCTAATCAGTAACCAAGTAATGATATGATATGATTTCCAAAATAGATATCTAAAAACATCTTTTATTGGGGTGGAGTGGGCACAGAAAAGAGAGATGGGGAATGGGATGAGGAATACATTTAGATTTTTTTTCTTGGATTTGAAGTTATCTCCTTTTTTCTCTATCTTTTAGTCTGGTTTCTTGTCCTAATTAATTTAATTTAAAAAGGATAAAGGCATGACTGGTGTAGCTCAGTGGATTGGGCATCATCCTACAAACAGAAAGGTCGCTGGTTTGATTCCCAGTCAGGGTACATGCTTGGGTTACAGGCTAGATCCCTGGTTAGGGGTGGATGAGAGGCAATTGATCGATGTTTCCCTTGCAAATCGATGTTTCTCTCCCTCTTTTCTGACAGCCTTGGTTCCCACACCATGCCCCCTCCCTCTGCCCACCTGCAGCTGTCTGGGAGTTTCCCATGATAGTGGGGTACATCAACCCAAGCTCCGTTTGGCCTTGATGAGCCCTAGACTCACAGCTGCAAGATAACAACTGAATTTAATAGTTTCTTTTTTCTTCCCCCTATAAAACAGCCCCTCCTTCCCTAGGACCCCGGAGTCGGGCCATTCGAGGCATGGCTTCCTCCCCACTTGCTAATTCCCTCAAATAAACTTTTCTTCTGCTCACTGCCTCCTCATGGTTCTCTGAGCAACACCGTTCTTACATTTTCTTCCCTTCCTTCCCCTCTCTCTACAAATAAATGAATAAAATCTTTTTTTTTTTAAGGAAAAAAAGTCTTTCATTACAGATTAAAATTTTGCAATAGAAAAAAAGGTGGTAGGGGTTTCTAAAGTCTCCTACCATCTATAGTGAGCTGAGTGGTAGCCCCAAAGATACATCCAGGGTCCTCACCTCCAGAAACTGAATGAGACCTTATTTGGAAACAGAGCTGTTACAGGTGTAATCAAGTTAAGTTGAAGTCATTAGAGTGCAATCTAATCCAATATAACTGGTGTCCTTATAATGAAAAGAGACACAGAGGCACACACACACACACAGAGGGATGACGACATGAAGACAGAGGCAGAGATTGGAGTGATGCCTCTACAAGCCAGAGAATACCAGCAACCACCAGAAGCTAGGAGAAGTGCATGGGACAGATTTCCTACAAGAGCCTTCAGAGAGAACCTGGCGCTCTGACACCTCCACTTCAGAATTCTTCCTCCGGAACTGCGAGAGAATCTAATTGCTGTTCTTAAAGACTCCAGTGTGTGGAACTTGTTATTATGACACCCCCGGGAAACTCATACTCCACCAAGGTATGAATTGGGCTGCAAGCTAATGGCCCACTCATTCACAGGTACTAAAAGTCATGAATCAAACAAGAACAATGTCCATGTGACGGGCTCAGACTTCCAAGAAAAACTTCTGCTTCCTTCCCCTCGCCACCTTCTCTCCCCTCGCCACTTTCTCTCCCCTCTACCAGCAGAAGAAAAAGCTAGATACTTATGAACTTCAATGAACCACACTGGAGAAGCTGATAAGATGGTTCAGATAACAGTGAACTCAAATACCCATTCTCAATAAAGATGAAGAGTCAGTGCCATCTCCTGCGCCAACGTCAGCAAATCTGCTTACTTCCTGAAAACAAGTCATAACTCACAAAGCTAAGTTCACATGGAAATGTCTAAACCTGCTTCACTGGTTCAACCTGGTGCCTATAAGAAATGACCTTCACCCTCTAATCTGATTTACACAAGAAGAAACGAATCATACAAATACAGCATTATATTTCTTGAGAAATACCAGAGGAAGAGGTGGTAACCACTAAAAAAAGACATCAAAGAAAAACTGATGAATTATCCAGTCAAAGAAGCATTACTTTGGCTGTGTCTTAAGAGGGGATGCTGTCTGTCACAAGAGCTCTTGTGAAAAGTACAGGTGTTCCATAAGAGACAGGTAACTTCAGGGTGACCAGCTAGTTCCCTTAATGTAAGGCGTTTCATACTCGTCAAGCAGACAGAACAGTACCAGGTCCTGATTTGGGATGTATGCCATTCTTGCTCTTAAAGTGAGTACACTGAAGATTAATAACTTTTCCAATAGCCAAAACTTTTACAGAACTTCCTACTACCAGACAAGCCCTTTGCACAGCCAGTCATTTAATTCCCACCCCAGACCTGATGAAAACTAACAGAGAAAGGCTGGCTGGCCACGAACACTCAGGCAGCAAGGGCTCCGGTGGGACTTGAACCCCAGAGGTCAGGGTCCAGAGCCCCCACTCCTAAGCGCAATGCTACATTCAGCTTCAAGTCCCACCTGAAGAAGGGCTTGGAGGGGAGAGGGTTCAGGTGCAAAAAAGAATGCCAGCATTTCAAAATCTAGAAGAAAAAACAATGGGACGATTCTGCTATACCTCTGCTATCAGAAACTGAGCAAACCAAAATAGGCAAGATAAACAAAAGGCGAAAAGCATGTGTCCTCCGAGTCGAACCAACTCTCACAGGGCCGGCTGTTGCCTCCCAGCAAGGCAGCAGTGAGGACAGGACTGGATGAATTGTTCATTGTCCTCAAATGATGGTAATGCGGTGTAGGTAGATGGTAGGAGTCTACTGCCTGCACTTTTTGCCTACACAGTCTTATCTCGGCCTCACCAGCCCAAGGGTGGGAATCACCCATCTCCTGGCTGAAAACCCTGAGACCAGCCACCTCCCACTGCACTGGCTAAGTGAGAGCCTCACGATGCACACAGGAAAAACCTCACAAAACGTGAGCAAGGAAAAGCTCTGAGCCAACAGCCATCAGCTGGATATTGAAGAGTAGGAGTTTAAAAGGACAAAAATCCTAGCCCGCAATATGAATGGGTGCTTTTTTTTTTTTTTCCTACCAGAAGAAAGACCTGAAATCTCGGCACCAATAATGAATTACTGCCACAAAGGAGGTGATTAGATAACCTTTTAAAGATAAACTAATAATTAAAATCCAATAATCCAACCTAATTGCCAAATCCAAAGAGAGTACACCTTTATATATATCCCTGGCTGGTTTGGCTCAGTGGATTGAGCGTCGGCCTGCGAGTTAAGTGTCGCTGGTTCGATCTTCCAGTCAGGGCACATCAGAGAAGGAAAACTCTGACTCCAAAAAACCTCCGCTGCCTTGCGGCATACCTCTTCAGGGGAAAGGCTAAGGGAGTAAACCCCGACAGAAAATCCGGAGTCGGAGTCCCTAAGGCGGTTTGACATTGTAGTCAACACCGGCAACTCCTGCGGCGCACCTGAAGCCAAGCTGTATTGACTCTGTCTTTCCCTTGGACCCTTCGGCTGCGAAGAGAGGGGGGGTCTGCTGCATGGGCAACAGCAGACCCTCCATATCACCCTGCCCAGGCTCTGTAGCTTCAGCTTCGCTGGAGAGGACACTCCAGCGTCATCGCAAGATGTCGATTCAACACGGGAGGAGACAGATACCGTGTCACTCCCGAGTCGGACTGCACAGCCATTCTCGGCGGTGCAGATAGACTCTTGAGAAGCTACACCATCGTCTCTCGAGACGGACGGCTGCCGACGACACCTTTATAACGGATTTAGCTTTAAAAAACAAAAAACTTTCACATACCAGGATATTTAACCCAATCTCCTTTACCCTCAACAGATACTCTGTTGTCCTATGATATTATAATTACTTTTTAGAACAAGATTATCAAAGAAAAATGCAATTATATGCTGAATTCTCTACTTATTAAAATAGGAAACTAAAATCATTTCAGATTTTTCAAAGCAAGTTTGAACTTGTTTTTAAAATCAAGACTGAACTGCAAATGCCATATTAATAAAACTCATTAAATCCAATAACGGTTTCTCGAAACACTAAGTGATCTAGAGTAGCCTCTTTCCTGAAATACTCCACTCAGTAAATATACCAGTTATTTCTGACAGCTTTGCTATACAGAATGGTCTTTTCCTTTTCTCCATAATATTAGGCATATCCACTGGTGCCAGGGCACAAAACCATGAAAGTCATTGTTATTGTGTTACCTGAATACCATCCCTATTTACTGTAAAGGTTAAATGTTAACTATCACACACCTACCAATGTAAAAGAAGTACGTGTCTCACCATTTTCTTTATCCAATCCTAGAGATTTCCCTGCTTTGCCTACTCCTGCTTCCTTAATCTACCACCATAAATTTCATGTAACCTTCCTTACATTTCTCCTTTGATTGTAAGTGCATAAAAAGAACTGCAAAACCGCCATTACCCAGAGCATTTTCTTAATTCATTGAGGTATTGCTTCTGGTCATGTCATCAAATTTAGCTCAAATAAACTTTTATAAAACTTTTCTATAGGTTTGGACTTTCTTTCATCAACACTGGGAGTACCTAGATATAATTTTATCAATTTAACAGTGAGGAAACCTTTTTAAATCAATCATATTGAAGTATTTTGTTAGAACCTAGTCTATCATATTTAAATATAATAATAGTATGCTGTACATAAAAGTAAATACATTTACTCCTGTAAAGCAGGAAAGAGGAAGGACATCTCTAAAATCAGAGAAGGAAAACTCTGACTCCAAAAAACCTCCGCTGCCTTGCGGCATACCTCTTCAGGGGAAAGGCTAAGGGAGTAAACCCCGACAGAAAATCCGGAGCCGGAGTCCCTAAGGCGGTTTGACGTTGTAGTCAACACCGGCAACTCCTGCAGCGCACCTGAAGCCAAGCTGTATTGACTCCGTCTTTCCCTTGGACCCTTCAGCTGCGAAGAGAGGGGGGGTCTGCTGCATGGGCAACAGCAGACCCTCCATATCACCCTGCCCAGGCTCTGTAGCTTCAGTTTCACTGGAGAGGACACTCCAGCGTCATCGCAAGATGTCGACTCAACACGGGAGGAGACAGATACCGGTTATAAGCTCATCCGATTGGCGAAGGAAACGAGCGTCAGGGGTCTCCTCTGACGGTGGGAGAGGTCATCGCACCTCACTGGACAGCTACCACCCGCCTCAAGCTGGGCAGCCCCAGCCAATTAGGTGCCGTCTCGCCATGGCTCGCCTGCCCCACTGGGTGCGTGGGGATCAGAGAGGCGCCTCTCGAAAAGTGGGCCACAAAACACCCGCACCAGTTAATTCCAAGCAAACAACAAGAAAGAAGCCTCCGGCTCTTCGTCTCGCTAGCTGGAACATCAGGACCATGTGCCCCGGACTTACTGCAGACCTTCCGTGGATCAATGGTGCCAGGAAAACCGCTGTCATCGATAGGGAACTGGCACGACTAAACATCCACATTGCGGCTCTACAGGAGACCCGGTTGGCCGACAACGGAACTATCAGAGAAACCAACTACACCTTCTACTGGCAAGGGAAGTCTCCGGACCAACCAAGACAGCACGGTGTTGGGTTCGCTGTGAAGAACACGCTTGTTAACTGCGTAGAGCCATCCACAGGAGGCACAGAGAGATTACTTACCCTCCGATTGTCAACAACTTTCGGCCCAGTCAGCATTCTTAGCGCGTACGCCCCAACCCTCTGCGCCACCACTGAAGAGAAAGAACAGTTCTACCATGCACTGGATGAAGCGTTATCCAAGATCCCCAGAAGTAACGCTCTCTATCTCCTTGGAGACTTCAACGCAAGAGTAGGAGCCGACCACATGGCCTGGCCCACCTGCCTTGGAAACTTTGGGAGAGGAAAGATCAATGAGAATGGTCAGCGACTGCTTGAGCTTTCATGTCACCACGGCCTGTGCGTGACAAACACATTCTTCAAGTGCAAAGAGATCCACCAGGTGTCATGGAGGCACCCCCGCTCCCGCCATTGGCACCAGCTTGACCTCGTCATCACCAGAAGAACGGATATTGGCAGCACCCTCCTCACCCGCAGCTACCACAGTGTAGACTGCGACACGGACCATGCCCTCGTGGTAAGCAAGGTGCGCATAATGCCGAAGAGGTTGCACCACTCCAAGATGAAGGGTCGCCCACGCATCAACACCAGTTGTGCCAGCAACCCAGTTAAGACCCAGCAATTCATCAACAAGATGGAAGATGCACTCGGCGAGGGAGTGGCGGCAGATGACATTATCGAATCCAATTGGCCACGTCTCCGCGACGCCATATACAACTCCGCCATTATTGCTTACGGGAAGAAAGAGCGGAAGAACGCTGACTGGTACGAGGCTCACTGGGAAGAAATGGAACCCGTGATCGAGGCTAAGAGGAAGGCCCTACTGGCTTACAAGGTCACGCCCACTCCCAGTACACTTCAAGCTCTACGGGCTGCCAGGAACAAAGTCCAGAAGACCGCCCGCCACTGTGCCAACACCTATTGGCTAAACCTGTGCAGAAGCATTCAGGAAGCCGCCGATATAGGCAACGCACGAGGAATGTATGAGGGTATCAAGAAGGCAACAGGCCCAATCCCCTCCAAGATCACCCCCCTTAAGGCCAAGACAGGTGAGGTCATCACTGACCAGGAACAGCAAATGCGGCGGTGGACCAAGCACTACCTCGAGCTGTACGCAACGAAGAACACCGTAACAGACACTGCTCTTAACGCCATCCCAGACCTACCAGTCATGGAGGAGCTAGACACCCCACCTACTGCGGCAGAGCTCAGCAAAGCCATCGACCGCCTCGCTTGCGGGAAAGCACCAGGAAGCGACGGAATCCCTCCAGAAATCCTAAAGAGCGGGAAACCAGTCCTGCTACAGCCGCTCCACCATCTACTCTGTCGCTGCTGGAAGGAGGGTTACATCCCCCAGGATATGAGAGATGCCAACATTATCACCATGTACAAGAACAAAGGAGACCGCAGCGACTGCAACAACTACCGGGGCATCTCTCTCCTCAGCGTCGTCGGCAAAGTATTCGCCCGGGTCGCTCTTGCCCGCCTGCAGACCCTTGCTTCCCGCGTCTACCCAGAGTCCCAGTGTGGCTTCAGAGCTGGCCGATCAACAGTGGACATGATCTTCTCCCTACGTCAGCTGCAGGAGAAGTGTCACGAGCAGCATAAACCACTCTACCTCGCCTTTATCGACCTCACGAAGGCGTTTGATCTGGTCAGTCGAAGCGGACTCTTCAGCTTGCTACGGAAGATTGGCTGTCCACCACATCTGCTTGCTGTGGTCATGTCCTTTCACGACAACATGCACAGCACGGTGTCCTACAACGGCGCAACCTCTGAGGCCTTCCCAGTCAGCAGCTGAGTAAAGCAGGGCTGCGTCCTCGCGCCTACGCTGTTCGGAATCTTCTTCTCCATGCTCCTCCAATACGCCTTTAAGGACTGCAGCGAGGGTGTCTTCATTCACACCAGATCCGATGGCAAGCTCTACAACCTGGCCCGTCTACGAGCCAAGACCAAAGTCAAAGAGGTGCTCATCCGTGAGATGCTCTTCGCCGACAACGCAGCTTTGACATCACACTCCGAAGAGGGACTCCAGCAGCTAGTCACTTGCCTTTCCCACGCATGCAATGAGTTCGGACTAGCCATCAGCCTGACGAAGACGAACGTTATGGCTCAAGGCACGGGGACTCCCCCATGCATCACCATCGACGGATACACCCTGGAGGTTGTCAACGACTTCACTTACCTCGGGTCCACCATCTCGAGCTCTCTGTCAGTCGACCTGGAGGTCAACCAGAGAATCGCCAGGGCAGTCACAGTTATGGCCAGACTGAACCGGCGAGCGTGGAACAATTCCAGCCTCACTGAGAAAACCAGACTGCGCATCTACCAAGCCTGCGTACTCAGCACTCTCCTCTATGGCAGCGAGACGTGGACCACCTACGCAAGGCACGAAAGGAAACTCAACAGCTTCCACATGAGGTGCCTGCGACGCGTCCTGCATGTCGCCTGGCAGGATAAGGTCCCCAACACCGAGGTGCTGAAGCGAGCCAATATGAGCAGTTTGCATGCAGTTCTTAGCGAGAGACGCCTCAGGTGGCTCGGCCATGTCAAAAGAATGGATGCAGGCCGTATCCCCAAAGACCTCCTCTACGGCGAGCTAGCAGAAGGCAAGAGGATGACAGGGCGCCCAAAACTGCGGTTCAAAGACATCTGCAAAAAGGACATGACACAATGCTCCATCAATCTCAACACATGGGAAGTTCAAGCAGATGACCGCCTAGCCTGGAGGCTCGCGGTCAGGCAAGGTACGTCACGCGCAGAGGCTGCGCGCAACGAGGAGGCGGTCCAGAAAAGATCGAGGCGGAAGCAGCGTCAACAGCAGCAACAACGGCCATCTGCCTTCACCTGTAACAAGTGTGGCAGGGATTGTCACTCCCGAGTCGGACTGCACAGCCATTCTCGGCGGTGCAGATAGACTCTCAGGAAGCTACGCCATCGTCTCTCGAGACGGACGGCTGCCGACGACGACGACATAAAAGTAAAAAATTTAAGTTAGTACCTAGAATTGTCAAATTCAGAGACAGAAAGCAGCATGGCACCAGGAGCTGGAGGAAGGGAGGATGGGGCTAAATGTTTAATGGGTACAGAACTTCAGTTGGGAAGGAAAAGTTTTGGAGAAGATGGTGGTGATGGTTACAGAACATGTGAACATACTTAATGCCACCAAGCTGTACATTTAAAAATGATTGAAATCGTAAATTTTATGTAAGGTGTATTTCACCACAATTTTTTAAATGCTGTATGGTTAAAGATTAGATAGATAAATGACAGATAGGCAGATAAGATAGAAGTGCATGTAAAAATAGCACCTACTAAGAACAGCAGGAACCTCAGGCCTGATCCCTGCCCTCCTCTGCCCTGTGGCGGCAGCAAGCCCAAAGCTTCTTCTCCTCCACCTAGCTGGTGCGTCCCCTGGTGATCTGGCTGAAATGCAGATTCTGATTCAGAGTGGGGCTTGGATGCTGTTGCTGCTGGCCCCTGGACCTCACTGTGAGGACCAACGCTGTAAAGCCCCAAGAAGCTCTCATCAACTGAAGATAAAATACAGTGTTAACACAACTAACTCTGCAACCCAAACCTGAGTTTGCCGTTCTCACACTTCTGCTCCCTTCTTCCCGATATACCTTGTGCCTGGTAAGTTAGGAAGGAGCTGCAGGTTGCTCAACCAAGGAAAGCTGAAAGGCCTTACCAGGCTTTAGAAACTTCACTCCTGAGCTGCTGGGGCCTATGGCTACACAGTAACTAGAGTTAATGAGATTGGAAATTAATTAGGTTTGGAATGTGCTTTGGCAACTGCTGGAGAAAAGATGTGCAGTTAAGGAAACAGTCAAAAGCTTTGAATAGTGGGAACAAAGTCCTCAAAACAGCCCAGAAATAGTTCACAAAAAGCCCAGGCACAACACAAAGGCAGCACTGCTATTTTGCAGAGGACTGTGATATGGGAATCACACGCCATTCTTATCTACTCATAATGCAAGATCCTCACAGAAGCGTTCCAGTTATGACCAACTTAGAAAAGCTTTAAAACGCCCTCCATTCATTCTGACTTCTCATTTTTTAGGACAAACTGCTTGTTAGAAAGGAAAACTTGCTTCCTCTGTTCTAGGTTACTGATGCGGGTGTCCTTGAGCCAGAGCCTCCCTGGGCCTCCATATTCTCACCAGTTTCACTGAGTCAACTAAATCTGATTCCTGTAGCCAAGTCTGCTACAGTTCCCTCTAGGAACTGCCAACATTCTGCTAGGCAGAACGGCAAGCTATTATACATGTGCACACACATATATGCACACAAGCAGACTCGCACAGGCACACATGCATACCCACAAACATGCATGCACACGGTGTTATTTCATTCTCCCCGTGGTTAGTGCACACATTTTATAGATCTTTAAAGAGGCCCAGCATGCTCATGCAACTCCTCAAGGAACACCCCACCCCAGAGACCAAGCAGCTCGTGACACTAACAGTGGTGTGAGTAGTCTAGGTGAGGAACTGCCAAACAAGGGTTTAATGTCAATGGAGGGCCTCTAAATCCCATTAGAACAAGAATGAGATTTGGTCAAGCGCTTTTTTAAAGCAATTCCACCCTGACACATATTAAAAGACAATGTTCAAGAAAGGGCAAAATCACAACACTTAAACAGATATGAAAAACAAACACACGTTAGCCCTGGCCAGGTAGTTCAGTTGGTTAGAGCATCGTCCAAATAGGCCAACATTGCAGCTTCAATCCCCAGTCGGGGCACAGACAAGAATAAACAATGAATGCATAAATAAGTGGAACAACAAATTGATGCTTCTCTCTCTCCTCCTCCTCCTCCTTTTTCTCTCTCTCTCAAAGCAATTAAAGTAAATACATGTGAAAGATCTTATTTAGCTCATTTAGTGAGGGAGCCAGACATATGTCATAACCAACTCAAAGAGGTCGGGCAGGCACAGATATAGAAGGGACATATACATAGGAATACCAGGGAATATGGAGGATAACAAAGGAGCACATCTAGAAAAACACATGAAGTGATGTACAAATGGAGGCAAAGCTGTTTTCCAAAAGAAAAAATAACCTACTTCACACCACCAACTCTTAATTAGGTTGCCAATTAACACCTGTCCTATCACCTTTTCTTCATCGCACTTACCACAGGTGGTATTATACGTGCTCTTTGTCTGATGTCAAATCTTTTCACGCGACTCAAATCCCAGGACAAAAGGCTGCCTACTTTGTTAACTGCTATTCCTTGAGCTCAACACAGTGTCTAATTCATGCGAGTTGCTCAAAAAAAGTCTTGCCTGATGAACAAATGGATTCTCTCTCACTGAGTGCTTACTCTGCACACATTAGGATACTAAAACTAGAAGGAACCTTGCTGGTCATTGTGTTGAGGCAGCAACGGAGGTGGACACGCAAGGCTCCTTAGAGCCCAGGCGAGCACAAGAAAGTGAAATTGAGTGCAAAGTAGGGAAGATAACAAAATTCCCATCTCCCCCCCAAAAAAGAATCACAAAGCAATATATCAAAAGGGCATGATAAGAGCTATAAAATCTGCCTTTTCATATTGAGCAAAGGGCCTCTTCATATCAATTGTTCTTCATTTTTAAGCATTTAATAGTTATAATACCTTGACTTTGGAAAAAATGTTACCATTTTACTTCTGAGTTCTATATTCCTGTTTGATAATCTGATGCCATGGAAACACAGTGGGTCATTTGGTCTTTAACTGGAAGCTGGCAATAAGCATACTGTTGTCAACTGATGGTCGCTGGTGCCAATTCAGCACCAACAGAAATCCCCAATTTGGGGTGTGATGAAGAAGGAAACTTTATTCAGCGCAGAACAGCTCAACTGTGATACATACAGCACAGCTGTGAAAACAGCATGACTGTGAGGCAGCCCTGGAGCCAGGTGGCCCTGGTACCAGGCGCCTCTCTGCTAGACAGCTCTCTGCTCCTCACTGGTCTGCTCTGCTCTGATATGTGCCAGTCTGCTTTGTGCTGCACTGGTCTGCTCCACTGCACTCTGGTCTCCTTCGTCCTATGCCAGTCTGCTCTGGACTGTGCTGGTCTGCTGTGCTCTGCTCCTGCGAGACATTGGTGTTTCAGCACAGCCAGGGAAAGAGTTTTCACTCTTCCATGGAAAGAGAAAGTGCACTCCCAAAGCCAGGGGAGCTGGCTTGTATAGACAGAAGTCATTGCCCTTGGTCCCAGATTGGTCTGTTGTCATGCAAATGAGGACTCCAAATGCTTACAGTTTGATTGGTCCAAAAGGCACTGGCTTATTGGTCAGAATAGAGCCATTCTTGTTGGTCAGAACTGTGCAGCTCCAATTGGATGGGGAAAGCCTCAGTCCTATTGGTTGAAATGGGATTTAGGAAATCCTTTACACAGGCTGGCTCAGATGGCAGAAACACAGTGCAGAAATGTACAGACATGAAGACACATGTATAAAGTACATATAATTCTACATGGGTTAAGTGCTGATTGAATAGGTATTTTAATACATTAATCTTGTAAGTTATGAGACAACCCAAAGATTGGAACAATTTTTAACTTACCACTTCTTGGCATGGCAATGACTTCAATTTACAGGCACACAATGCACTAAACAGAATGTCCTGTGATATTTGTCACATTCTGCACACACACATAATGATTGTGTATCAGACACTGAGCTTTCTGTCCTAGTTCACTCTCACTTTAGAGTAGATGTCACTTCTGTGAAGGACACAGCATGACTTGGTGACTAAGTGCATAGTCACTGGGGCAGTTTGCCCAGCCTAGATTCCAGCTCAGCGCCTTCTGGGCTTCATGTTAACTTACACAGGATCTAACCTTGTTTCCTCCTTGAGTTCTAGAGAGGATTAATGAGTCAAAATGCAGAGGTTAGAACAGCCCTGGCACACAGTAAGTGCGACATAGGCAGCATCTGTTAATTGGTCAGAATCTGTGATAGAGCTTCATCTTGGGGAGGTTTCGGAGACGATTTTATGGGGGATTCCTCAAGGACTTTGTAAGGCCACAGGCTGTGTGACAGCTAATCACCCCCCACAAAAAAGCACTACAAACATGCCATTAGATTTGTTATTTATATCTGAACATTTACTTTTAGGTACAGGTATTTCAGGTACAACCAGAATAAAAAGCTTCTTATATGAGGTGTGAATGTTCATCTACCACAAGGTCAGCTCTAGATATCTGTGAAGGCTGTTAATAAAATTTAGAACTTTTTGTTTGTTTTTGCTTTTGTTTTTGTTTCTTTTTATTTTCTAAAATTTAGAACTTTTTAAAAATAAGTGAAATAGTCTGGCAAAATACAAAAATAAACATGAGTGCATTAGCTAAGCAACTTCAGTTAGGACATTATGCATTGTGTTCTTTTGATCCAACAAAGTTTTTTTTTTTTTATTTTAAATAATTCAAGGCAGAATAACAGATTAGATAATACCGTAATTTCAACCTTTGAGTATTATTTGATGTACTAGCGATACAGAGAGATCTGATTAAGATCCCTGGGGAGAACTAGGAGGAGACATAGGAGGAGTTTGCCAAGGCAATGGAAAGCAGTCTAGGACTGGACTGGCTGAGAAGCTGACTGCCTCCAGAGCCAATGGAAATAAAAAGAGGGCTGGCTCTTTGGCTCATGAGCTTTTCTGGCTCATGAGCTGGCTCTCTCTCAGGCTCTTGCTCTCAAATACACTCTCAGGCTCTACCTCGAGGATGCCTGGATGATGGTGCTGCGGCTGCCTGCATTTCCCAAAAGACAATATTTTGTAAGGGAAGGAACTCTGGGCACAGCCTAGGATAGGGATGGCCTGGAAGAGGATGGCAGGGTTATTCTTTGGGTGTTCTAGAGCAGGCTCTGAGGCAGAAGCCAGACATTCCTAAGAATTGTGTAGCTTTTGAGTATTATGTTGTTTTAGTTTGGAAACTAACCCTATAGAAACTAACACGAGAAAAGATAGGAGAACCCAGGTGTTAGAGTTTAGCTTAATTGATAGGCTTAAGTGACTGCTTTTGAATAAAGTCTCCTTTCCTTTATCTCCAAACCTTTGCCTCTGGAATTTTGCCTAGAGGGTGACAGTGGGCAGCAGGACCCCAACTTGCTGTTCGGTAACACTCGCACTAGCATTACACAGAACAACCTTTAAGAGCTATATTTCATTACTTATTTAATTTCACTTAGTCCATGAGTCCTTCCAAACAAATGCCTGATTTGGAAATTTTTCATGGCTTAGAATTTTTACTAAAATTGTAACACCGCGTATTTGGATAAAATGTATAATAAATACACCTCTAATTTTCAGAAATAATAAAAAAAGAAAACTGACAGCAATTTTCCCATGATTTTCATGTTTCCCAGTAGCATATACATTTTGTTTGTTTGTTTCAGAAGAGCAAGAAAGGCCATAACAAGAGACTAAAATATGACAAAAAGCAGACCTCAAATCCAGGCTCCTCGGTATTTAGTGCAAATTCTGTGGCCTCTCTAGGCTTTAGCTTCCTGGTCTGCAAAAGAGAGGTGATAAAAATGCCAACCACACAAAGTACAAAAGTTGTAAGAAATAGAAGAGGCTAAGCCCAAAAGCACTAAGCATGATATTTGGTACCCAGGAAGCAAACAGAAATCCCTGCTACGTGCATAAGCAGGGACCTCCAGGAAAGTAAGGGCTGTACATCAGCAACCTGAAAACCCTTCAGAAAATACTTCCCAAGCCAGTTTTCCATAGGAACACTGCCCTGCTTTCTTAGCAGACTGCAGTAGGGGAGCATTTAAAAGCACAGATGCCCCCAAAATTAAATAAACATACATGATAGCAATAGCAGGAAAGGCAGCGTGGAATGGTGACTGAGTCACAAGACCCCAGCTCTGGGCCCTGTTCTGCCACCATGTAGCAACTGGATATAGGACAAGTAGCTTCTTGAGTCTGTCCCTTCATCTGAAAGAAAAAGCAGCTGAAAAATTGTCTTTTAAATCCTGTTCTAGTTTTACAGGATTATGCCAGACTCTACAATTTCAAAATGTGCCCTGTTGCATGGCTACCTGCAATGGATATTCCAAATTCAATGACTCCCACTGTGCTGGGAAATTAATAATTTTCAAAAGCGCCAAAGCTGAATAATTGCTTCTATGATGGTCAGCCCCCAAACAGGAAACTTAGCAGTAGGTAGCTGAGCTATTTCAGAACTCTCAGACCAGCAGAGAGAGGCCAGGCCAGACAGAGGGAAGCCATCAGTCATATGAGTATCTTTTGCGTCCACAGAACAAATCAACAAGTATTTATGAAATGCTTTGTAGGAGATGCAAGCTCAACTTGGCTTATGTTGAATTATAAATGCTAGAGTAACTGGCGGGTTACTCAAATGTTGGAAAATTTTAGTTTCAGGTAACAGCTAATAAGCTTAGTAATCGATGTATGTAAAAAGCTATTGTTTCAGGAACTGGAGGTACGACCCACCTTGATTCCAGAAAACCATAAGCAGTTCCGCCTTTGTGCTCAGGAGGACTGCAAGCAATCAAGACGGTAGGTGAGCTATTGTGCTCCAGGGTGAGATGACCACCACCCAGGACACAGATGAGGGAATGCTGCAGCTTTTATCCAATTAACCTTTTCCCTGAATTCCAAACCCCTTATTCTACACTTATCTTCTCCTTATAAAAAGGATCCGTTTATAATGAAATTTAAGACAGTCTGTTAGGGTACAAACCCTCTGTCTTCTCAAATCGCCGACCATCTGAATAAAGTGCCCATAAAGATTCAATCCCTGTCTCTGCTTATTGGGTCTGGTAGATGGCAGGCAGCACAAACCCCAGGTTTTCCGGTTTCGTAACTGTGAATTTGAGTTAGCTTGGGCTGTGCAGGGCGGTAGATCTCAGAGAAGAGAGAATTCAATTTTGAATGCTGGGTGGAAATGACTTTTCAGCAGGAACAAGGGGATAAGTGATCAACGCATCTGTCACCAAGCTCCTCAACTTTTAAGAACTTTGTGCTGAAATGCAATAAATGATTAAATTTGTCTGATTAATGGCCGAGAAAATAATCAAGACTAACACTTTACAGTCCCTAGGTCTCTTATTCCAAGTGCTACTCTAAGTTCCCTGCCTTTCTGTTACAGAGTGGGGGTCTCCAAAAATCCCCAGAGTCTGCAGGTTGGGGTATGGGGAAAGGAGACAGCGTTTAAGATGCCTTCACATGCCTGTGGCTACTGGCTAGTCTCTTTGTTACACTGATGGCTTTGATACTTCCAAGTCCCCAACCCCAAGAAGATGGGAGGGGTTTTTGGACCATGGAATGGTACAGAGAGCACACAGCCTGCGCAAGGTTCTGTGAATGGTCAGAACTGGTTACCACACCCACTGGGTCAGAGGACGCAGTCAGGGGTTTAAATATAGGCAGCAGACATTTTAGCGAGGATCTCCATGCGGCTTTGAAAGGAAAGGCAGAACTCCATGCAGCTTTGAAAAGGCAAAGAGAGAACCATGCATATCCAATGCAACATGGCACATGTTTTCCTGGACTGTTATGCGGAGGCTGATGACATCATACCCCAGATACTGAAGGAGACAGCTGACAGATAAGGAATGGGGAACTTCTGGGCATGTTTTTGGCTTCTAGCTTTTTGGGGAGCAAGGGAAGTGCTGGGTCCCCTGGGAGAACAGCGCTCTGAGCTGAAGTGCTCACTGTCCTCCCCAGGTTGGAATATTGTAAATAAAGACCTGTTTTCCTCAACACTAGTTGTTGGGTTTTACACTGAGGGGCCACATGAAAGAACCCCTTTTCACTCTGTAACACCCTGAAATTCATCAACCCACCCAAACTGTTAATAATCACTTTTCCATATGATGGCTGGTCCTGGCTCATGCTTCACAATTTCCTAAATACTCTCAAACAAGCAACAGCCAGCCGCAGTGAGCCCCCTGCCCTACCCCTGTATACCTCTTGCTAAGTGGCCCCGGGCCCAGCTCTAGCAACAGTCAGCCTAGATTAACAGCTTAGCTCTGCCTGGGAATCTCCAAGATGGCACAAATAGCTGCCATCTCAGATTGCTTTATAGCTCAGACAAGGTGCCCCACGCAGAACAAAGGTGGGAGCTGACCTTGGTCTACACCACCTGGAAAATGACAGGGCCTGCGCACCCAATGGACAGCTACAGACCATGTTGGAGCACTACCACCCCATCCTCACACAGCTAATCCTCCAGAGGTTGGTGGTCAGTGGTCACAGCCAGTCCTTGCAGCTGACTGGCCTGGTCAAATCCCTCCCATTGATCTGCCAACAGCAATCAAGGCTCAACTACAAAAGGAGCATATACTCAGCCCACACAAAGGGCGCACCTCGAGTACCCAGCTTGAGTGATAGGGGAGATTGTGCCTCTGGACCCTAAAGGACACCTACTATATTAGGCCACACTACCAAGACAGGGAGTCATAGCAGCTCTACCTAATACATAGAAACAAACACAGGGAGGTTGCCAAAATAAGGAGACAAAGAAACATGACCCAATGAAAGAATAGATCAAAACTCCAGAAAAAGAACTAAACAAAATGGAAATAAGCAATCTATCAGATGCAGAGTTCAAAATACTGGTATAAGGATGCTCAAGGAACTTAGTGAAGATCTAAGCAGCATTAAAAAGATCCAGCCAGAAACGAAGGATACACTAATTAAAATGAACAATTCACAGGGAAACAACAGTAGAGTGGATGAAGCAGAGAATCAAATCAATGAGTCTGAACATAAGGAAGCAAAAAACAACCAATCATAACAACAAGAAAAAAAATTCAAAAAAACAAGGATCTACGTAAGCAGCCTCTTGGACAACTACAAACATTCCAACATTCCCATCATAGGGGTGCCAAAAGGAGAAAAGAAAGAGCAAGAAATTGGAAATCTATTTGAAAAAAATAATGAAAGAAAACTTCCCTAATTTGGTGACTGAAATAGAAATGCAGAGTCCCAAACAAGATGGATGCAAAGAGGCCCACTCCAAGACACATCATAATTAAAATGCCAAAGAGAATCTTAGAAGCAGCAAGAGAAAAGCAACTTGTTACCTACAGGTGAGTTCCCATAAAACTATCAGCTGATTTCTCAAAAGAAACTTTGCAGGCTAGAAGGGACTAGCAAGAAATATGCAAAGTCATGAAAAGCGGGGACCTACAGCCGAGATTGCTCTACCCAGCAAAGTTATCATTTAGAATCAAACGGCAAATAAAGAACTTCCCAGACAAGAAAAACTAAAGGAGTTCATCATCACCAAACCATTATTATATGAAATATTAATGGCACTAGTTTAAGGAAAAGGTTGCCAGATGAGAAGGGATTGGGGATTGAAGAGGTGAGGGAATTAAGAAGTACAAGTAGGTAGCTACAGAATAGCCATGGGGATGTAAAGTACAGTATAGGAAGTGGAGTAGCCAAATAACTTATATGCTTGACTCATGGACATGAACAAAGGTGTGTGGATTGCCTGAGGGAGTCGGAGGTGATAGGTGGAGGAGAGCAAGGGGAGAAAATTGGGATGACTGTAATAGCATAGTCAATAAAATATAATTTAAAAATATATATAATATATTGTGCCACTTCCTTCTGCGCTCCATGGTTTTGGATGAGATTGTTGCTGTCATTCTGACTTCTTTTCCATGGTGCTTTCAAGATTTATAACTTGTCCCTTAGGTTTCAGAATTTAATAATCATGCGTCTTGGCACAAATTTCTTCACATTTATCCTGTTTGTAGTTCTTTCAGCTTCTGGAATCTGCAGGTTTACATCCGTTGCCAAATTTGGGGAGTTTTCAACCATTATTTCTGCTTGTACTTTGTGAGCCCCACCCTTTCTTTTCTTCCAAGACTCCAATGACACAATGTTAGATCTTTTGTCCCACGGGTCTCTGAGGCTCAGTTCATTTTCATTCAGTCTGTTTTCTCTCTGTATTTCAGATTCGGTAATGTTTATTTTTTTTATCTTCCAGTTCAAGGATGCCTTCTTCTTGGCCTTGCATTTGCCTGCTGAATCCATCTCCTAGCCTTTTGATTTGGTTATTGACTTTTTTAACTTCAGGAATGTCCATTTGGTTGTTCTTTGAACGTTTTTGCTGAGGGTTTCTATTTGTTTCATTTGTTAAAGTGTATTCACAATTTCTCACCAAAGTATCATTATAATGGCTGCTTTAAAACCTTTGTCAGATAACTTTAAACACCTCTGTCATTTCAGTGTTGCATCAACAGACTGTCCTTTTTTGATTCAGTTTGACATCTTCTTGGTTCTTGCATAATAAGTGATTTTTTTAATTGAAACCTGGACATTTTGATACTGTGTAATGAGACTCTGGATCTCAGATAAACCTTACATTTTAGCTGGCTCCCTGTGACACAATCTCGGAGGGGCTGAAAGGGCTGCGGCAGACCCTGCCTCTTTCCAGACAGGTAGAGGCACAAGTCCAAGTTCTCCACATGGCCTCCAGCAGCACCACAAAGTAGGAGGGCTCATTATCACCCTGTGGGGATGAGATACTGGCTCCCTCCTCAGCCTTCTTCAGCACCACCCTGAATGTCCAACTTCTTTAGCTCCAAGTCTTAGATCAATGAAGTGAAAAAGAAAACCCAGGGAGCTCACCTCATTGTGTCATTCTTTGGATCTCAAGGTCCCTGACCAGTGTGCCTTCTTCACTCCACCTTTGAGAGCTTTGTTATGTTTGTTATGTATATAACATCCAAAAGTTTTAGCTGTAATTAGTGGGAAGACTAGGGAAAAGTACATCTGCTCTGTCTTCCCAGAAGCAAAAGTCCTGAAGTGTTCTTCATCTCTAAATAGACTGTTAATGATATCAAAATAAAAAGAGATGAGTTCCTACAGAGTCGCTTAAAGACACATATAATTAACGCCACAGACCAGTATTTCCTTACCATGTACACAATGGCCTAATTTTAGCTGCATTATAGGGTATTTGACAATATTTTCACACTGATTTTATCATTCATAGTCAATACGTTGTTAATAAAAATAAAAATAAAAAATTTCAGCCTCCCCCAATATTTCCCATAGCTATCAACAATTGCATTCAGCAAAAATTTCACTTAAAAAAAATAATAATAATACTGTTGGGACTTCTAGCCAAGACGGAAGCCTAGACAGACACACTGCATCTCCCTCCACACAAAGAAGGAATATAACTACCTCAAAACTAGACACAACCAGAAGTTCCAGAAAACTGAGCTGCATGGAAGTCCAACAAACAAAGATATAAAGAAGAAATACTCATCCAGACAGGTAGAAGGGGCAGAACCAGGGTGGAGAGGACACGGTGTGGTGGCAGTGGCGGTGGCAGTGGTGGCAGCGGCAGGCTGGTGGAAAGTGCAGTCACGCATTTTAAAAAGTAGGGAGGGACACCTGGGGAGCACTTCCAGCACCAGACCAGACTGCACAGCTCACAGTTCCAGCGCTTGGGGAAAATAAAGCCTCACTGGAGGAAGAAACTGCCAGTCTCTCAGCAGAGTCTGCTTATTTAGAGGGCCCGTATGGTCCTAGAACGTCCGCAGACCCACCTACTCTCAGAACGACAGCCAGGGCAACAGCTAAAGAGGCGCCAATCCTATACGGAAGTGGGAGAAGTGCCTGGAAAAGGGGGGAGTGCTCAGCAAGTGGCACTGCTCCCTCTCAGACCTCTCCCCCACATACAGCGCCACAACGTGGTGAAACGGGTTGCCCTGTACTGACGAATACCTAAAGTGAGACAGCTCTACCTAAGACACAAGCAAACAAACACAGGAGCCTGTCAAGATAAGAAGACAGAGAAGTATGGCCCAAAAGAGGGAACGGATCAAGGTTCCAGTGGGAGAACTAAGTGATGAGGGGACGTCCAACCTAACAGACGCAGAGTTCAAAACACTAGTGATAAAGATGCACACGACTTGACAGATATGTTTAAGTATGGCAAACGCATAGGGGAAGAAGTGAAGGCTATGCTAAATGAAACAAAGTAAAACCCACACAAAACCAATGGTGAAGGGAAGGAAATCGGGGTTCAAATCAATGATTTGGAACATAAGGAAGAAAAAACAAGTCAACCAGTGCAGAATGAGGAAACAAAAATTGAAAAAAAAGAAGCGAGGCTTAGGAACCTCTGGGACAACTTTAAACGTGCCAACATCCAAATCATAGGGGTTCCAGAAGGAGAAGAGGAAGAGCGATAAATTTAAAGCTTATGGGAAAAAATAATGAAGGAAAACTTCCCAAATTTGGTGAAGGAAATAGACATACAAGTCAGGAAGCAGAGTCCCAAACAAGCTAGACCCAAAGAGGACCACACCAAGACAGATCATCATTAAAATGCCAAAAGTTCAAGATAAAGAGAGAATCTTAAAAGCAGCAAGAGAAAAGCAGAGACTTACCTACAAAGGGGTACCTATAAGACTATCAGCTGATTTCTCAAAAGAAATCTTTCAGGAGAGAAGGGATTGGCAAAAAGTATTCAATGTGATGAAAAGCAAGGACCTACAACCAAGATTACTCTGTCCAGCAAAGTTATCATTTAGAATGGAAGGGCAGATGAAATACTTCCCAGACAAGGTGAAGCTAAAGGAGTTCATCATCACCAAGCCATTATTATATGAAATGTTAAATGGACTTATTTAAGAAAAAGTAGATCAACACTATGAACATTAAAATGCCAACAAACTCACAACTATCAACAACTGAATCTAAAAAGTAAAAACAAAATCCAACTAAGCAAACCAGAATAGGAACAGAATCATAGGTATGGGGATCATTTGGAGGGTTATCAGCTAGGAAGGGGAAGAGGGAGAAATGGGAAAATGGTGCAGGGGTTAAGAAGCATAATTGTTTGGTACAAAATAGACAGGGGAAAGTTAAGAATAATATAGGAAAGGGTGAAGCCAAAGAACTTACATGCACAACCCTTGGACATGAACTAAGGGGGGGTGAGATTGCTGGAGGGAAGAGGGGTACTGGGCAGAGGGGAGAAGAGGGAAAAAATATTGGGACTACTGTAACAACATAATCAATTAAATATACTTTTAAAAAATTAAAAATATATACTGTTGAGTAAAACGCTAGATTCTATGGAGAACATAAAAATTAATAAAGCCCCAATCTTCTCTCCAGGACTCTGTAACTCAGAGGAAAGACAAACAGGTAACAAAAATAGATAAAATGCAGAGCACAATAGGGAACACCAAGTCGCTTTGTAGCACTGTCTGGAAGAAGGAGGAATTCTTCCTCTGCTACAATCACCAAGAACTGTATCACACAATAAGTGACAATAAAAGATGGGATAAAATTCAAGTTGGGCATTGCCAGGAGAGGGAACATTCCAAGAGAAAGACCATAAGTGAAGAAGGTAAGATCAGAGGGAAGACACGCATATGTGAGGAATTACAAATACGGGCATACTTTGGTGATACTGCAGGTTCAGTTCCAAACCACAGCAATACAGTGAATATTGTAATAAAGTGAGTCACATTCATGTTTTGATTTTCCCATGAATAAAAGTTCTGTTTATAGTATACTGTCATCTATTCTGTGAACAATAAATAACATTATGCCTTAAAAAAAACATAATGGACATACCCTAATTAAAAAAGGCTAATGCTCTTGCTGATGTGGCTCAGTGAATTCAGCACCGGCCTGTGAACTGATAGGTCACCAGTTTGAAGCCCAATCAAGGCATGTGCCTGGGGTGAGGGCCAGGTCCCTGGTTGGGGGCATGCGAGAGGCAACCGAGCAATGTTTCTCTCACACATTGATATTCTCTTCTTTCTTCCTCCGTTCCCCTCTCTCTGAAAATAAATAAAATCTTTTTTTAAAAAAGCTAACCATTATCTGAGTCTTCAGTAAGTTGTAATCTTTTGCTGCTACAGGGTCTTGTCTCGATGTTAATGAAAACATGGTATCTACGAAGCACAATAAAGTGAAGTGGAATAAAATGAGAAATGCCTCTAGTGCACTTGACTATGTTTGAAGACACCCGTCTTGGCTAACAGAAGAGGAGAAAAGGTAATCCAGGAAGGCTGGGAGGGGCTTTGAGTGGAGACGTTCCCAGGTTCCAGAGATGCCACAGAAACACTGCCCTCAGCAGTGTACAGAAGAGACAGAAGTCTGGGTCAGCCAGGGTAAAAAGAACACTGGGACCTGCCTAGGCCAACAGGCACAGGATGGTGAGACCAGGAAAATCTTGTCATTACACTGATGAAGCTGTTGTTCAAAGAACAAACAGTTGTTTAAAAGTGTGTGTGTGTGATATTTTTTTCTCACAGAAAGGAAAGTTATATGTTAAGTCTCAATGAAGCAAGAGGGGCAAGTTCAATTTGGAACCTCCTGCAAACTTAAAAGATAACAAAGCATGACATTATCTTCCAGAGACATTAAATGTAAATTGGGTATTAGTTAATTAATATGATTGACCTTAATTAGTTAAATTCTCCTGAATGAACAGCACACTAGTGAGCCTTAAATACCTCTTCCCACCCCCAGAATTCCTGGCGCCCCCTCCAGGAGGGCTCTGGGCTGACCTCCCAGCACGTGCAGTTGCTCACAGGCATTCTTTGTGCTCGGAAATCTCTCAGTATAATGGCACTCTGTCTGCCTTGCTTAACCCGACAGCCAATTCTCTTCCACCTATCTTCATATCCACATTCATATTCAGGCCACTGTTTTTGGTCAATAAAGCAGAAAAATTCTCTAAAGGAGGACTTGCACCCAAAGACACCCATTCAAAGTTGTCAGTAACAATAAAAACGTGGACCCACCTTCAAAGATGTGGGTCCACCTACAAAGACTTGGGCCCACCTACAAAAACATGGACAACCTACAGAGATATGGACCCTTCTACAACACAGGCTTTGCAAATTTAACTTTTAGATCCTAAACCTCAACTAAGATTTATTTCCAAGAATTTTTTTTGGAAGCTCATCCTAATCTTGAATCTAGGCCATCACCCTCATCCCAGTCTAGCTCAGAGGAGACTCACATAGGAGTAACTTGAGCGCTGCCAGTTGAATTTAACTGAATTATGGGTCCTTCAATCACTGAATGCTAAACACTTGAGAGTTTCTCTAACTACAGAAAAGACTTTTATAGAAATGTTTTCCCCTTTGTATGACCTAAACCAGAGATAAGCAAACTGCTTCGGCAAAGGGCCAGACAGTAAATGTTTTTTCTTTCTGTGCTACAGAAAGAACCACAATGTGAAAACAACCACAGACTATGTAAATGCTGGGGCAGCTGTGTGCCAATAAAACTTTATTAACAACGACTGGTGAGGGCAGTCAGTCCCCTGATCTGAGGTAGGGAATGTAATACACCAGGTGCTCTCCTGTCACATAAATACTGATTGTCAGGCTGAGAATCACCATATTAGGGCCTCAAAAACCACTCAGAAACCGCACTAATATAATGAGAGCCAGCTACAATCCAAGTCCTTCACCCAGGCTGCACCAGTCTCTCAAGGCTCTTTAAAGCTGCGGTCCTCACAGGCCAGTCCAAAGGATCAATGGTCAGGAACTCTGTGGTCCCTGACAAAGAGAGCTGCTCTACAGGCTCATACACAACACTGCCACTTTCTAACCTGAAGTGACATCACTTTGGACACAGCATCCCCACCATTCCCTGGATCTAGAAGCAGCTGCCTACATGTGGGGCTGGGGGTTGTGGCTTCTGTGCAGAGTGGAAGAATGACGAGGGGCTTGTGGTCCTCACATAGATAGTCCGTCTCATCTCGATCTTCACTTGTGCGCCATCCAATCCTTCACAGATGGGCCCCCTCTTAGCTAACTTCACAGGTATGAGGAATTTTATTCTCCCTTTTCCAGGCACCATTTCATAACCCGGAATGCCAGCATCCTCTCCCAGGTTGCACTAAAGTTGTCCAAAAGAAAAATCTTAAACCAACTACTCTAAATTTCCATTTGATCTCTCCATTTATTGCAGAATTATTTATTGGGGACCCACCCAAGACACTTTTCCCTCTGTGACATGCTTGCTGGTGGCACTCATTGTCCTAATCACCCAGGGCCAGGAGATGATTGTTTATTTAGCAAGCACTAACACAAAGCTTCCTCATTCCTCCTCCGAGCACTTTGTCAATATTAACTCACTGATTCCTAACAACACTCTGGGTGGGTACTACAGTTGTTCCCTTTTTATAGATAAGGGAAGTGAGGTGGAGAGAGGTGACAGCCACAAAATCACACCTGTGGTCAACAGCTCTACTCAGAACAATCCCCCAAAGTCAACCCTAACCCCAGAAGCCTACGAACATATTATGTTACATGGCAAGGGAGAAATAGGATTGCAGACAAATTAAAAAATCCCTCACCAGCTGACCTTAAAACAAGGTTATCCTAGATTACCAGGATGATCCCAGTGTAATGACAAGAGGCTTTTAAATGAGGGAGAGGGCGGGTTTGGGTAAAAATGGCTGAATATTTAGCTTCATTATTCACAATTGAGAGAGATATGGTTAACTGCTCTTTTCACTTTAAGATTGGTGCCTGCCAGCATAAGGACCAATGAGTGCTCTTGGTTTCACCATAAATCAACTTTCAGCAAGTCCACAGAGCTGCCCGGCCTGTACTGGAATCCACAGAACACAGCCTAAACTGCAAACCGACCACACTGTCCCGTGAGCAACGTGGAGATGCAAAAACACTACAATAACTTCTTTGAGGAGTTGTTCACAGAACTGCAGAAGTACAGGGAGATTGAAGAGATAAATGGACGTAACAATTTCGGGGACCACCTCATGGGCAATGTCTATGTCAAGCTTTGATATGAAGAAGATGCCGAGCAGGCAGTGACTGAACTCAGTAACCTCTGGTTCAATGGGCAGGCTGTGCATGCCAAGCTGTGTCTTGTCACCGACTTCCAGGAGTAAAGCTGTTTGCAATATGAGATGGAAGAATGTACCACGTGGCTCTGCAACACCATGCCCCTGAAACCCATCTCTCAAAACCTCTAGTAGCGGCTGTATGAATGAAGGTCCTGAACAGTTCTCATATCCATCTGATCCCTGAGAAAAAAAACAATGACATTCCCCAAACCATTGGCATGGCCACTTCTGAGATCCTGGCCCTTTTCCCCTCTACCTCTGACAGGCGCAGATGTTCCTGGCCAGGATCCCTCCTCAAAGCTCCCTTAACTCCCCAGGGCCATCTTTCCCATCCTCTTGGGCCTACTGCCCCTCCTCTAATAAAATCCTGTATTAAAGGTTTAAAAAATAAATAAATGTTGGAGAGGGAGGTATTACAGTCACGGTCCAAGAGACCTGATGATAGAAAGACTCAACCAGCCACTGCTGGCTTTGACATTGGAAGATAAAGAAACCATGGGATGCGGCCCTGACCATGTGGCTCAGTTGGTTGGAGTGTTGTCCCGTGCACCAAAACTGGCGGGATCGCTCCCAGGTCAGGGCACATACCTAGGTTTCGGCTTCCGTCCCTGGACGGGGCGCATGTGGGAAGCAACCGATCAATGTTTCTCTTTCTTTTTTTCTCTGTCTCTCCCTTCCTCTCTCTCTAAAGTCAGTTTTTTTAAAAACATACTTTGGGTAAGGATTTTTTTTTTTTTTTAATTTTTAAAGAAAAAGGAAAGAAACCATGGGGTGCTGGCAGGCTCCAGAAGCTGGAACAGGCCAGGAAACAGATTCTTCCCTAGAGCCTCCAGAAAAGAGTAGTCCTGCAGACACCTTGATATCTGCCCAGTGAGACCTATTTAGGACTTCTAACCCAGGTTTTTTAAAGCCACTACACTTGCTAAAATTTGTGATTAGCAGCAGTAGGAAACTAAAACATATTTTTATACTGGGAGTGGGGTGCCACTGTAGCAAATGTGGATATGCCTTTGGAACTGGGCCTGGTCAGAGGCTGGAAGAATTTGAGAAGCATGATAAGAAGAGCGCAGATTGCCTTGAACAGACTGCTGGGAGAAATACGGATGTTAACAGCTCTGCTAGTGAGGGCTCAGAAGGAAGTAGGGAACATGGAAGAGAAAACTTGTATCATCTTAGAGCAGCGGTTCTCAACCCCTTTCACAGGGGTCGCCTAAGACCGTCGGAAAACACATATATAATTACATATTGTTTTTGTGATTAATCACTATGCTTTAATTATGTTCAATGTGTAACAATGAAAATACATCCTGCATATCAGATACTTACATTACGATTCATAACAGTAGCAAAATTACAGTTATGAAGTAGCAAGGAAAATAATCTTATGTTTGGGGGTCACCACAACATGAGGAACTGTATTAAAGGGTCGTGGCGTTAGGAAGGTTGAGAACCGCTGTCTTAGGGAATACCTCAATGGGCATGAACAGACTACAGGCAGAAATATGATGAGAAGGGTGCTGCCAGTGAAGACTCAGATGGAAATGAGGGACATGTTACTGAAAACTGAAGGAAAGGGGACATATTGTCAGAAAAATGGTCTTCATGAGACAGATACTGGGGATGCAAATATAACTCAAATCACCCTACCCTCAAGGGACCACATTCTGGAGAAAAGAGGGATGAGGAGTGGCAAGCCTTCTAGGGCTCTGGTGATGGGATCTATTAAGGCAGACTGGCGCTTTCTCATCACCCTGCTGTGTTTTCTTCAAAACAACAATCAAGTGTAAATTGATACCACTTATTTCCTTGTTACCTCTCCCCTACTCTAGAGCTTAAAGCTCATGGAACAGAGACCCAGGCTAGCTTGTAATTGCTGCAGAAGAGCAATTTTCAATCAGTGTGCCGCAAGAATTTTTAAAACATGCAATACCTATTTAATCAAGAGCGTTGACCTTTTTTCCCTTAAATTATAAAAATAAAAAATAAATTAAAAAAAAAACGCCAACAGCCAAAAGAGTAATAGCTGTCCAGTGTAAATGAATCAAAATTATACCTATTTTTCTGTCAGATCAGCAAAATAATATATTCTTTGGTGTGCTGCAGAATTTTAGTAATTATTTTATGTGTGTCATGGGATGAAAAAGGTTGAAAATCTCTGCTGTAGAATGTAGCCAGGAAGAGAGTGCCCAGGCACACAGTAGGGGCTCAGTTTACATTTGCTGAACAATGGACAACATCTTTTTAGACTGCTCAGACAAACCAAAGGAGTGACAGAGTATAGAGGTAGTGGTAAATTCAATTGGGGCTTTCTTTCTCTTTTTTTAAATTTTATTTATTTATTTTTAGAGAAGAGAAGGGAGGGAGAAAAAGAGGGAAAGAAACATCAATGTGCGATGTGAGAGAAACATTGATCAGCAGGCCCTCCAACTGGGGACCTGGCCACAGCCCAGGCATGTGCCCTGAAAGGGAATCGAACCATCAACCTTTCTGTTTGTGGGGAAACTCACTGAGCCACACCAGTCAGGGTGGGGCTGTCTCTTGTCTCTGAGCAACCTCCTTTTCCTTCAGGGACTTATCAAACCATATCTGGTGGCAGCCCAGCATCTGTCAGCCCAACTAGGCAAGGGGCAGACACACGAAGGAGATTCCCTGCACCTCGACAAAACAAGTCAACTTCTACCAGCTCTATATCCCCTTCTGTAACATGCAAACTGTCATTCCTCCCTCTAAAGGAATCTTGTGAATCAAGTAAAATCCTACTTATCAGCCTAGCAAATCTCCTCCCCTTCCTAGCTTCACCTGCCCTGCAGGCTTCAAGCAGCCAGGTACTTTGTTTTTTGAAAGGACATGCCAGAGTGAAACAGAAGTTCTGACCCCTTGCTATCACTTCTACTATTAAAAAACCTAACACCTCCCACATCCGCACCCTTCCACCTCACCCACCCCATGCAACCAAGAGCAGCATTAAAAAAACAATTCGTTCTCTAGCTGGTTCTCATCCTTCTGCCTCAGTTATGAAAATTTAAAGGAACACAACTTTAAAAACAATGTCTGTGGAGTGGTAAGATAGTTAAAGCAAGACAAAAGGAGGAAAAAAGCAGCATCCCTTAAAAGTAAACTTTTGAACTTCCAACAGGGATTACCAAAAAGGTATCTATTCATAGCTCTCCTTTCCCTCCAAGTTGCCCATAACTCCAGAGTCACCAGGTAGCCAGGCACAAAGGTAGCCTGGGTGACCACTGACTCAGAGCCTCGGTCACCATAAGCATGTGCACACAGGTCAACAATGTGGAGAACGGGCCTGGCTGTCCCCATTGCCCCAGGAGCTTGACTGAGCTCACACTCCAGAGTTCCAGGAACAAGAAGGCAGCAGCTTAGGCAGACAGGAAATGAGTCGTGGCCCCAGAGAGCCCAACAAAGCAACCAGTACATCTCATTAGCTGTACTATTACAAAATCTTCTGGTAATCAAGATTCCGGCTGCATCTTGTTCTTATTGCTGAAGAAGAAAGTGGCCAAAATTACACAGCTACTTTTACCAAAGATGCCGGAGATGTCAACTAAGGTCAGCTATCATTCCAGAAACTCCATACCTCATGGTAAAGGGCAGGTTCTCATCGTGGCTACTACAGGGCTCTTGGTTTGGGTCCCCAATGCCATTCCTGCATTATCCTCTTATACACCAAGGATAGCAGTGAAGTCAAGCCAGTCAACAAAAGGAGCAAAAGGGCCAGCTTTGCCCAAAACAGGCAGACAAGTCATATTAATTTGATTTGACTTCTAGAGCCTGCACTCCACGGCTACCAAATACCTAGTGCTAGAGAGTCAGCCAGCTTAAGCAGTAAAGTTTCTTACAGAAAACTCTCTTTGCAGCCTGGAGCTGGAGGAAAGAGCAGGGAAGAGTACCTGGAAGATGCTGTTTTTACAGCATGATTTTAATAAATTAGTCAATACATTAATTGCCATAATAACAAACAAGACAGCAATTTTTTTAAAAAAGAGGAAAGAGGGAAGAGAAGTAGATATACTTCAGTGGATGTCATTAATTCGGTTTTGAATAGAGAATTGGTTAAATTCTTGTTTATTTAGCAGACTGGTGCACCCAAGTTGGCAGTTTTAAAATTCTAGACAGGACCTATGGGTATCTACATCATTTATAAATTGCTGACATTAAAAAGGTGAGATCCTGAAGTTTTAGGCTTCTAAAAAGAATGTTTATTGAAACATGCCACGCTATTTCGTTTTTTATTTACAGTATTTTATTCTTTTTCATGGGAAGGAAATATATTCTGTTGTAACAGTATGATTGCCATTGTAATTTTGCAGTTAAAATGAAAGTTTGAATCAAGATCTTCTAAGTTGTACTTTTGAAAAAATCACTACTATGCAGTTGTACTTTTGAAAAAATCACAACTACTATGCACACCAAAAATAATTCATTACCTATCATAAAAATGCTACTACAGAAAATCACTTCAAGCTCCATAACATATATGAGCCAAGATCAAGCAGATGATAAAGGAACTGGAAAATGCAGATAGGCTCGGGACTAAATGAGTTCTTCCCTCCCTGCTTTCCTGACTAACCCTCGCAAAAGAAGGCTCTGTGCCTCAGTTTCCTGTTTTGTAACAAAAAGGGGGGGGGTAATTATACTAACTTTGCTCACCCCTCAAGGTTGTTGAGAGTATCAAATGAGTATGTTTGTGATAGCACTTAAACGAGTCTGGTTATCACTAGCAGGCTCAGCGCAGACCCATGAAGCTCTGGAGCCAGACATGGCCACAGGGTACAAAAGTGGCACAGTTCCTCTCTTCGGAGTCAAGGGTACTCTTGAAGCATCAGCTGGATTGTCACTAAATGCACCAAGTGGCTGAACAGTAAGTTTCCCAACCAGCCAAGGAGAACAAGCGGGAACAGAGAAAAGGTGACTGTGCACTGTGACTGTGGCCTGATCCCTGAGATGGGGTCACCTGCCGTGGAAGGGAGAGACCCTGTACATAACCAGGAAGGCCTGCTCTGTAGGACCCCGGCCCTGGGGACGCTACTCTCGAGCAGGAAACCCCTCGCCCTTCCCTCCCTGAGGAGCTCCAGGACAGTGTGGGTCCAGGTGGCGCAGCCCTCACCTGCGGTGTCCCAAATGGAGATGTTGTAGGAGCGCCACTGCTTCAGGTAGAAGGCACCGCCCACCGTGCTGACCGTGTCCGCGAAGCGCCGCTCCATGTACCTCTGCAGTAGCGACGTCTTTCCCACGTTCATGTCCCCCAAAAGCACGATCTTCCCGTCAGGCTTCCTCATCTTCCTGCAGACCCCCCCCCACACACACCCAAGCCCGTGCGGCCCCTGCGCTCCGGGGGAAGCTGGAGCAACTGGACACCGGCCCCGAGACGGCTCGGACCCAAGGCTGCCTGGACTCGGGACTAACGGGGATCCGGACTTGCGGGGACCCCAAATTTGCGGGGACCTCCGGACCTTCCTGTCCCGAAGCCCGGAACCGCGTAAGAAGAAGCGCGTGTCCGCGCCAAGCCAACACCAAAGGACTCAAACAGGGCTCTAGTCCAGGGCGCTAGTCCAGGGTGCCCCCAGTCCCTCCCCAGGCCCTGCCCCGCCCCCTCCTAGCCCTGCCTCTCGGCCCCGCCCCCCATTTCCCGCTCGACAACCCCCCCACAGCCCCGCCCCCCACAGCCATCCAGACACTCGCCCCAAACTCTACCCCTCGCTCCTCCGGGCCACCCCCGGACCCTCCCGGCCCTGCCTCCCAGCGTCCCCCACCCTGCCACTCCCACGCCCCCGGCCTCGCCCAGACTCCCAGCTCGACCTCCTACCTCTCCCACGCCCTTCCCGTCCGCCCCCGGCAACGCTTTCACTTACCCCATCCCCCTCACCCTTTTCCTACCTGTTCAGACCCCAGGGAAGCGCTCTTGAGCTATCCTGGGCACTGGTAACTCCAGAGCCCTGAGGTCCCGGGCTAGTGAAGGGGTCTCTTGCCAACCCAGTCCACCTAACGCTTTCCCAGCTTTGTCGATTTCCTTATCTGCGTGTGTGCAAATGCAGCCACTTGTCAAGGTCATTATAAAAGTTTTTCTTAAATGAGCGTCTGTGAAAACCCATCCTAAGACTGACTTTTAATGACTAGAAAGCTGGGGAAGAGGGGAGACCCCTGGAGGATTGGTTTCTAGTGTCAGGTTTTTGTTTGTTTGTTATGTTAACTTTTACAAAAAAATCGTTTATGCTGCGTTATATCTGAAAAACTGACAGCCATTGCCACTTAAAACTTCTGAGTGAAAATTTTACTTTGGCAGTTGCAATGCCAGTTAGCAAAACCTTTCCTCCCTTTTTTAATAGAGTAAACCTGAAATGCTTCTAAAACATTCAGCGTGTGAGATTTGGTATTTGCTTTAGAGAATGCTGATGTAGAACTCAGCTCTAGTTTGAGCACCGGTAGGCAATGCGTGCTGAGGCCACTGTGCGACCTCATGGTTTCCTGTAGAAAGGAAATGGGATCCACGGCCCACTTAAGTAAGCGCTGTGGGACTCAGATGGGCCAGAGGTGTGAAGGCATCTCATCCACTGTGCGCATCTCATGCGTGGAAGTTTACTGTTAGACTGACCTTTCCTAGCAACTGCTTTCTCTGCTCAGAGACCTGCCATGCTCCCTATTTCCTAATCCACAAATTGGAACTCTGCCCACCATTATCTGCTCCCATCACACACACTTGCCACCCTTTCTACAATGCATTTCCCACCCCTTTCCCTTAATGGCCCTATCCTGCTTTATTTTCTTGCCACTGTCTAAAATAGTATTGTTTATTCACATGTTTAACTGCACATTTTCCTCTCCAGAATCTAAGCTCCATGAGGGAAAGACTTTCTGTTTTACTCACCACCATACCTGGTGAAGAGTATCTAGCACATAATGGTTGCTCAAGGAAGCTTTGAGTCAGGAAAGAATTGAAGAATTCATCATCCTGGTGATGCCAAAAGCAATGTCTTCCAAACACACTACAACCAGCCATGCTACACACCCTCACTCACTGAACTTGCCCTACTTGAAAAGTCCCCAGTTCCGTATCCCTGTGTGTGAGCTTTGTAATTCCATCTTTCAGCCCAGGCCCCCTTGCTTCAAGCCCTCCCCTCCAGTGAGCCCTTTTCATGTTCCTTTCTCTGCATTTCCACCACCCTCTCAGCCTCTTCAGGCAGTTTTGCCTGGGAGAATTTCTAACTGGCTCATTTTATTGGCCACTGTCTTATTGTTATCTCCTGTAGTAATTTAACAATCCAGTAGGGACAGGGAGTATGTTTTAAGCTAATTCTGTGTCCCATCCAGCTCACTACACCTTTCTCAACACACGCCATCATTCAGTAAATATGGGACTGTAAGCCCATGGGAATGGGGTCTTTGTGTTTTGTTCTCTTGTGTCTCCCCAGTGCCTAGAACTGGAACATAATCAATGCATATTTGAATATATTTGTTGGTTAACTGAATGTTGTCTCCACTTGAAAAACTGCTGCTGCATTCAGAGTAGGGTTTGGGAAAGGAAGGGACTGTCCAGCACCTAGCCCAGTGCCTGGCACGTAGAATTCACTCAGCAAGTTTGTTTTAATTTTTTTTTTTAATTGTACAGCACTTTTTGAAAAAACTAAATTTAACCAGGAGAATGTCTCCAAATCAAATTTCCACCTCTCCTAAAAAGTTTCTTAAAGACTGTCAATGGCCTTATTCATATTCAGGAAGACGTATTAAAGAAGGAGGTAGGCTTAGGGTTAAGAGTCTGTTTAAACAAGCTACTTACATGCCAAGTTTGATGTTTATTTTGCCTGGATTTAAACCACTAACCTAACAGAGTAATCCTTTTTCCAATTGTTAGATGAAATGTGCCTAAGCCAAGGAAATTATGTAGTTTATTTTTTTTTTTTTTTGATGCAAAATGAGCAATTCAGGGTCTATCTATAGTTAAAATAAGAGAAATAAGAAAATATGGTTCCTTCTCACAGATTTTGCAAAGTAACCTGGGTGCATTTCTAGGTACTTTGTTGTACAATAATTCTACCTTTTAAGTTACTTTCCTTAAAAACAAACATACCTGCCTACATATCATGTATTTATTCAGCAAATAGGAATTGAGCACTTAGCCCTGATATAGGGATAGAACAGTAAGAAAAACAGCCAATAAAACAAGCAATATGTCCTGTCTGCATCGCTGCCTCCTGAGACTCAATGGTTTGGCTGAACTAAGTGGCTGAGTTGGTGAAGAATGGGGTGGTCTGTAGGCTTCAATTTAAAACTGGTTTCTCTTTTCTATCCTAATGGCTTGGACAGAAAGGGCCCAGAGGTCTGAGAGCAGGGAAACCTAAAATATTCCCCTCAGCCCAAGCTAAGTATAGTGGGCAAAAGGGTTTTGAACAAGTGTGACGTGCCTTGCACACCTTCCTCCAAAGAAGCCCTTTTTTTTCCCTAATGTAGGACATTAAAAAATTAATACCTGCCTTTTTTCATCTAGTGGTTATGTATTGAGTGATGCCTTTTAACCCTGTTGCCAAACTGTTGCCCCCAGAATACAACAAGGATGCCAGCCTGTTAAACCAAGCACAGCATTGTCTACGAGAGCCAACTGTCCTGGAGTCTGCACAATCCTTCCCCATGTGGGAAGGCCACCCTCCCCTCCACACCCCCACTCTTATTAGGGATTTCTGGACCCAAGGGTAGGTAGGACGACGACCATGTCCAGCTTGAAGCAGCTAGAGGAGCACAAGACCTTCGCCCATTGTCCTTTTTAAGATTATAAAGGGTCTTAAGTCTAAGAAGGGGAGGATTGTTATTTTTTATTGTTATAAAAAATTAATTAATTTAAAAAAAATTTTTTTAAGAATAATATAGGAAAGGATGAAGCCAGAGAACTTATATGCACAACCCATAGGCATGGACTGGGGGGGGGGGGGGATTGCTGGGGGAGGGGTGTTGGGCAGAGGAGAGCAAAGGGGAAAAAAATTGGAACTATTGTAACAATATAATCAATAAAATATACTTTAAAAAAACCAAGCAATATGTAGTGTCCTAAATGATTAAGTGTTGGACAAAAATAGAGCAGGGAGGTGGCTAGCGAATGAGGCCTGAGAATGAATGCAGGGGGTTCCATTTTAAACCATATATATATTGTTTAAATGAGGAAGTTTCCCTGAGAAACAATGAAGTGAGGAGTTAAACAGGCAATTTTCTGGAGGAAGAAGGATTCAGGTAAAGAGAACAATAGTACAAAGGCCCTGGGAGGAAGCCTGCCTGGGCCACAGGGAAGCCCCAACACTGAGCAGGAGGGGGACAGGGAGCTGGACAGCAGGTTGGTGAGGAAGGGTGTGGGCAAAAACGGTCATTAGGACCTGTGGGTGGTTGTAGGTCTGTGGCTTATCCTCTGATTGGGATAAAAGAGTGCCAAAGGATTTTGAGCAGACGAGGGACTTGACCTGTCCTAAACAATGTCACCTACCTATTATGTTGAGGTGGCCATAGTGGATATAAGGACATCAGGAAGAGACAATAGTAGCTTGGTTCAACATAATAGTGTTCAGAGTTGTTTACATTCTGGATATATTTTTAAGGTGGAACCTACAGGATTTGGTGTGGACTGAATGTGGAATAATGAGAGTGAGGGGGAAGAAAAGGGATAAGAAGGAGAGGGAAGGATGGAACGAAAGAGGGGCCAAGGACCAGCACCTGGAAAGATGGGGTACCATATACATCTTCATCAACTCTACAGTAAAAGCAGTCCCATTTCCAGAGCAGAGCTTCCCAAACTGATGTTTTGGACCGAATAGCTGTTGGTCATGGTGGCTGTCCGGTGGATGTTTAGAAGCACCCCTGGCCTCTACCTACAAATAGCAGGAGTAATATCACTACCCTATTGTAACAATCAATAAATGTCTCCAGACATTGCCAAATGTCCCCTGGCGGCCAAAATTGCCTATGAGAAATGTTGCTCTAGAAGTATATCCATACAATTTAATGTTTATCATTAAATTTCTTAAAAGTAAACATCACCCAGTAGCTTTTTTAAACATACCTTACGAGATGGGATCATATGTGTATCATATGTAAACAAATTTCAAACATATACAAATACAAAATATGTAAATTATCAACACTTATAGATTCTTATGCTATATGACGTATAAAAACTTATATGTATATATTTGTTCATGTATGTCAACCTTGTTTATAGTGACTTTTTTTTTTTTGACCACACAAATATTTTTTATTGGTATCTAACCAAAATCTACCAACTTCTTCTGCATAGTTTCTGGCCATTTCAATATCCATCTTGATCCTCTTCCTCAGTTTCTTGGTAAATGTCTGGTGTCAGCTGAGTGAAAGGAAAGAACATAAGAAGGTCTAGATTTCAAATCCAGATTGGCCACTTTTTAACCAAGCAACTCTGGGCAAATGTTCCTAATTGTCTTGCACTTAAATTTCCTCATCTATCAAATGCAGATGGATCATGCTGCCCCTCTCACTATTGCTGTGGATGTGTGACCCTTTACACAAGGAGTGCAAAATAAATGTCAGTTTCCTTACTGCCTCCTCTGTGTGGAGCCTCCCACTCTTCCTCCATCTCCTGTGCCAATTTCACTAGCATCCCTTCTGCCAGCAGCATCCCGACCCCACTCAATAGGATGAACCGGGCTCTTGGGAACAATAAACTTTACCCTAGCTTGAGCAGGAAATAGTGGGTACTTATTGAGTCTGTTTCACTTTCCAATTTCAGACACCCCACCCCCTGTCCTGAGTTTCTGTTCTTCTTTCCCTTAGAATCCCTTCATCCTCTTCCTTTCCACAGTGGAGTTGATGAACTGAGGTCTGATTTCTCTGGTGGAAGGCTTGCACTGCAACATTTCAAGATTGGAAAATCCATGCCTCTGGGCCCTTTGCAGTACTGCTGAGTGAACCAAACTTACAGAAAGAAAATTAGGCATATAAACAGCTCACACACATAGATTGGGGGTTGGGAGGACCTAGTTGAGAACATTTGAAAACTCCTTCTCCTGCTTCAAAAAGGCAAAACAAAATATCCAAAGCTATATGACATAACATCAGCAATACTGAAACAGAATAGTAGAAGCTAGGAAGACTCCTTGGCAAGTGGAATAGGGAAACGGAGACGAACAGCTGAACACAGTGGCCAAGCATTTACAGCCAGGTGCAGATGGGCACCAGGGTGAAAGTCCCCAAGTGCCTGGCAGGAGGCAAACCTGGGAAAACAAGAACCTCGCCCCCAGGGTAACCTTTTCTCTGTGGCCTTTTTTCCCTGGAGATAACAACAATCCAGGCCTTAGTTGTATTTCAGCTCAGAAAAGCAGCATAACCAGGTGGACGATGCCAGAACCAACTACAGTAACTAAAGAAAGACCCCCTGCCCTGTCACTGACCAATCAGTGGAGACTATGACCCTAAAGAGCACACCTGGAAACTGATGAATATTCCCCTAAGAACTCCCCTAAGATTCCAGCCTGCAAGAGAGAGATAAACACCTCAAGACAAAGGACCCAACATGAGCTCTCCCTCTGGGTATCGCCCTGTCCATTCCCTTTCCCTCCTTCTCCCCCACCCCCTTTTTCTTTCACAGGCACGTGTCTCCTAAACTTTAAGGCAAAGGGCAGCTGGCGGTTTGTCCTGGGCTGATCCCTTGAACCTGTCCCCCAAACGCCCTTTTCTCTGACTTCCCAGTGAGCTAAGGCAGACCTGCTTAGGCTCTCCTGTTGCTTCTTCTGTGCTAAACTCTTCTGTGTTTCACTGTCTCCAGCTTTAATAAATGTGTCCTCATAGTCACCTGGACTCATGTTGTGAAATCTTTCCTACACAAAGTCAAGAGCTCACGCAGTACAGCTGGCCCTAGGCAGACTCATTCAGGGCCAGGTCCCTGTCCAGTAACAGTACTGCCTACTATTTTATTTATTTATTTGCTTGTTTGTTTATCTGTCAAGACCATTTCCTCTTAGATTTCAGAGTGTATTTTTATTTGATTCAACACTGATGCCTTCCACAAGTTCATTTTTTATTTATTATAAAACTTATCCTAAAACTTCAAAGCAAATTTAATGGAATTTTACAGATATGGAAACAAATTCAATACAAACTATAAAAATAGTAGATTTCTGATAAAAGAAATCTTCTAAAATATATATATTTTTTATATATATTTATATATATATATGGTATGGTATGGCAGCCGTCCGTCTCGAGAGACGATGGTGTAGCTTCTCAAGAGTCTATCTGCACCGCCGAGAATGGCTGTGCAGTCCGACTCGGGAGTGACACGGTATCTGTCTCCTCCCGTGTTGAATCGACATCTTGCGATGACGCTGGAGTGTCCTCTCCAGTGAAGCTGAAGCTACAGAGCCTGGGCAGGGTGATATGGAGGGTCTGCTGTTGCCCATGCAGCAGACCCCCCCCTCTCTTCGCAGCTGAAGGATCCAAGGGAAAGACGGAGTCAATACAGCTTGGCTTCAGGTGCGCCGCAGGAGTTGCCGGTGTTGACTACAGCGTCAAACCGCCTTAGGGACTCCGGCTCCGGATTTTCTGTCGGGGTTTACTCCCTTAGCCTTTCCCCTGAAGAGGTATGCCGCAAGGCAGCGGAGGTTTTTTGGAGTCAGAGTTTTCCTTCTCTGATGTGCCCTGACTGGAAGATCGAACCAGCGACACTTAGCTCGCAGGCCGACACTCAATCCACTGAGCCAAACCAGCCAGGGTACATTTGCATAACTAAGACACTAGCTACTAGCCATAGTTATGCAAAGGCATCTTAAAAACTGTTCCCTTTTCCCCATCCCCCAACCCGCAGGCTCTGGGGATTTTTGGGGACTCCCACTCTGTAACATACCTAATCTGTGGTCCTTGTCACAGCAGCCCAAGTAAACTAATATATCAGGGAAAGAATGGTCAGTATCCTTGTCCCCGAGAAAATTGGGGAAAGAAACTTAAAGACCAGTATCCATCACGAGACAGAGAAGGGTGACTAGACATGATGGGGGACTTAAATGTTGGAAAAATTTTGGTTTCAGGTAATGGTTAATAAGCTTAGTAATCAATGTATGTAAAAAACTATCGTTTCAGGAACTGGAGGTATGACCCACCTTGACTCCAGGGGACCGTAAGCATTTCCACCTTTGTGCCTCAGGAGGACTGCAAGCAATCAAGATGGTATCTGAGCGGTTGTGCTCCAGAGTGGGACCACCACCCAGGGCACAAGAACCACTGCCCAGGACACAGATGAAGGAATGCTACAGTTTTTATCCAATTAACTTTTCCCCTGAATTCCAAACCCCTTACCTACACTTTTCTTCTCCTTATAAAAAGGGCCTGTTTATAATGGAATTTAAGACAGTCTGTTAGGGTACAAACCCACCGTCTTCTCAGATCGCTGACCATCTGAATAAAGTGCCCATAAAGATTCAATCCCTGCCTCTGCTTATTGGGTCTGGTAGGTGGCAGGCAGCACGGACGCCGGCTTTTCCGGTTTCAGCAGAAGACCCCATGGCCAGCTTCCTTATTTCTAGCCATCAACATTCCTCATTTGGGTAGGAATCTAGATGCAGAAACATAACATCGTCCCTTTTTGTGTAACAGATCTGCGTATCTGGTCTATGCCTTGCCTCCTGACTCATCTTCAAGTCTGGGACCTTGTCATGGAGGACATGTACCACTGGGAAGGACTTTAATGAGGCTCCAAGGGACAAAGAAAGAAGGGTTAGAGATCCTCTGTCAGTCAGACCTCAGCCACTGCTTAGGTGTGGGTGTGGGTGCTCCTGAGCTCAACAGCCAGCCTGACCTCCCACTCCTCTTTGCTTCCTAACCCACTGCTGGTTTTACCTGGATGCTCCTAAACATAGAACCCCTCTTCTGTTTTCCTGTAAGACTCGGGGTCCTTAGCATCTGGTCATTCCCTAAAGTTCTTTTTAGTTCTTAGACCTGCCCTGGCTGGTGTAGCTCAGCAGATTGAGTGCTGGCCTGCAAATCTAAGGGTCAGTGATTTAATTCCCAGGCAGGGCACAGCCCCGGTTTCTGGCTGGGTCCCAGTTGGGAGAGTGCATGCATGAGAAGCTGCCGATTGATGTATCTCTCAAACATCAATGTTTCCCTCTCTTTCTCCCTCCCTTCCCCCTCTCTAAAAACAAATAAATTAATTAATTTTTAAAAAGAAAAAAGAAGAGAAAAAAAGAACCTGAGTGTAGGGTTGGTTTTTCTCAGGCCAGGCCAGCTGTCCTCAAAGCACCAGGAACCTTTTAACAGCTCTACTTCCTCTTGCAAAACAATGTGAACTTCCCCACGCGGATAGAACAAGGAACTCGAATTGCTTTCAATATTTTAGTAACTGACAGATTTTGAATGTTTTTAAAACAGTGTACATGGCAGTGTTTTCTAAGTTGTACTAATCTGTCTATTGCTACCTCTTCCATTATCACTGACTGTCAGCATTGCAGACAATGACGGAGAATTGAATCACATCTGACCTAGGAAAGGAGCAGAGGGTTTCTTTAATAATTAAAAAAAAAAAAAAAAAAAAAAAAAAAAAAAAAACAACTCTGTGAAAATATTACTTTTCCTGATTTTTCATGGATATGCCCACTTTAAAATGGTCCACTTTTCATCTTGTACACTTCTTGTTTTCATATTCCTAATTCTTAGCTTAAATTTTCAGGGATGACTGTAAGGTTAGAAATAGCCAGCTTTCTTCCTCTGGGTGATTGTCATTTCTCCATTATTCTCTCCAGGATGCTCACTAACACTTGTTGCGCCACTTCCTCTAGGAAGCCTGCTTCCCCAGCCCACTCACCCTGAAACTGAAACTGCTCTCACCCACATCACCCGTGACCAATCTAAGTCATTCCAGTTTTTCAACCCATGTGTGGCCTTTGACCCCATTTCCCACTTCCTTTGTGAAAATCTGTAACCATGGCCTTTCCCCCTTCCTGACCACATGTCCCTTTGCTTCCGCAGGGATCTACCCTTGACCATATGTGTTTGCTTTTTAAATAAACTTGCCATATGTGCAAAGTATACTATAAATCTTAATTTGTGCATTGAAACTTATGTTACATATTATTTTGTCTAAACTTCCTTATAATTGAGTGTTGGCCACACTGAAATCAAACTTAAATCCTGCCAAGTGTGGACTTGTAAAAACAGATCTTCTTAAAGACCATAGAATTTCTGAAAAACACATAAAAAACAATGAATGTGGTGCTGCTACAAAAAGAGCGTGAAGCTCATCTCAGGATTTTAAGAGAGCTTAAGCAACCATTTTGTCTAACTCAAGATTTTACAGTTCTGGTAAATTTTTCCAAATTGCATCATTATGAGCTGTGGGGACCTTACAGGGAAGAAACAATCAGAACATTCCACTTGCCAGCAATGGTGGGGCAGCAGATAGCCAGTTTCCAGGTACAACAGTTCCAACGTCAGGACGGCCCCCTCCCCACTTGAAATTTGCACTGTTGGGAGGAAAAAACTTCCTCTACTAATTTATATTCAGCGGTTGGGGGCTTGAAAGTTAACAATAGAGAGATTAACAGGAGAAAAGAAAACAAGTTTTGTTTTTTTTAAGTATATTTTATTGATTATGTTGTTACAGTAGTTTCGATATTTTTCCCTTTTGCTCCCCTCTGCCCAGTACCCGACTTCCCTCCAGCAATCCCACCCCCCTCAGTTCATGTTCATGGGTCGTGCATGTAAGTTCTTTGGCTTCACCCTTTCCTGTATTATTCTTAACGTCCCCCTATTTTGTACTTACCAGTTATGCTTCTTAGTCCCTGCACCATATCCCCATTCCTCCCCCTCCTGCAAGAAAACAAGTTTTATTCACATGAATGTGAGTGCACTTGGGTGAAAAGCCCCTCCCAATCCCCACCAACAGCTGGCTATACGGATCTGTATACTAACTTAATGGGGGTGGGGGTCAGAAAGGAGTCCTGGGGAGACAAATGAGCTTTTAGGGGAACAAATGGGAGGTGTGACAGTTTTGAAAATGTTTGTTCATGCAATTTCTCATCCTGTGTGAGTGGGAGAGGGGATTTATGGCTGCTTCACTCTTGGAAGGTGCTGCTTTCAGTCAGATAAACGGAATCTCCTTTCTGCAACAGCTCTTTCCCAAGTGTCTTCAGTCAGTGAGTCTGAGCGGGTCCCTATGGGACCAGTAGAGACCTTCTTTAGCCTTTGACCAGAAGGGCCATTCTTCAAGGGCCGAATGGCACAGAGAGCTAAGCTCACTATGGGCATTTGCTCAAGGCTCATCGAGTTGTGCTAAGGCCAGAATCTGAGGGTTTCCCTAGTAGGAAACAGGCAGAGATTCCTGCACTCCATTGTGTAATCCAGTTTTCATTTCCAAGATGTAAAGGTAGATACTTATTATGGTCTGAATGTTTGTGTCCTCCCTAAATTTATAATGTTGAAATCCTAACCCCTAAGGTGACGTTATTAGGAGGTGAGACATTTGGGAGAAGATTGGATCATAAGGGTGGTGCCCTCATGGATGGGATTAGTGCCTTTAGAAATAATAAGACCCCCAGGACAGCCCTTGCCCCTTTCTTCATGTGAGGACAGTGAGAGGATGGCCATCTATGAACTAGGAAGTGGGCTCTCAACAGACACTGATGATTCAATCTATCATCACCTTGATCTTGGACTTCCAGCATCCAGAACTGTGAGAAATAAATTTCTGTTATTTATAAGCCACCCAGTCTGTGATGTTTGTTATAGCCACCTGAACAAACTAAGATAATACTTTTTTTTAGACTACCCAAGAGGAATAAATGTGTTTTATTTCCAAAATGCCTCCTATAGTTTTTAACCATAATGTGAACAGATGGGAATCTGAAGACAGTACTATACTCCCTATGTGGGAGCCAGGAAGAGGCCCCAAGGTACCTCCCTTGTCGGCTATCACCCAGCATTGGCTCATCTTTAAAGAAAGGCATCATGCCACTAAAACTTCATTTTGAGTTTTTCAACATTTATGTTCAGTAATTCATCCATAGTGTGGCTCTGAAATATGTTCAGAAATTAGCTTATCCGATTTTTGGTCCATCCTTGGGCTTCCCTATTTACCCACTTTGTTATCTTTCTTATTTGATTCAATTCTCTATTTCCTTAGCTTTAACGGACCACTGGTAACTGTTTTGTATATTAGAGAAGAGAACCAGAAAACCTCTTTCTAGGCATTAATTATTTAAAACCATATCTGAGAGCCAGTGAATAGAGATGCTCAGGTCTGCATGCAAAATGGCTATTTATTTATTTATCTATTTTTAGAGAGAGAGGAGGGTGGGGGAGAGAGAGAGAGAGACAATGATTTGTTGTTCCATTTATTTATGCATTCATTGGTTGCTTGTTGCATGTGCCATGATGACCAGAGATTAAACCCACAAACTTGGCTTAATGGGATGACGCTCTAATCAACTGAGCTACCTGGCCAGGGTCTGCTTTTTATTCTTTAGATGAGCCAGCTAGTTTTATTATACCACTGGATTAACACTTCATAAGAGATCCAGTTTTGATGATTAAGGAACTAGTTCATACTTTAACCTGCTTGAATAAATATTAAAAAGGGCCTCAAGTAATTTAGAGGAACCACAAAAAACTGTTTATAACTTGAAGTTTATTTTTAAAATGTCTAACCACCAAGCTAAGTCTTGGGTTTTCAGAAGTGGCCAAGCTATGTAGTGAGGTTGTGCTTAATTTTTAGTCTTACTTGTGTTTTTATGTATTTTTAACATTTTCTACAGTGAATACACATTACTTTTTATAAGAGAAAAAGCAGACCTAAAGTTGAATTTAAATATGGAAACATGGAACGAAAGTTTATAGAAAAGACCAGATGAAAAGCTTAAAATACATTGTGTTTATTTTTAATTTAAATTATATTTCTTGTACCATTCAGGATATTTACTGGCTGGGATGGGGGACCAGGTGAGATGAGGGAGGAGTATGGTTAGTGAAGTGTGTTTAAACTGCCATATTACAGTTCTAATATTCTGAAGTGACATAGTGGGACTTGGTCCAGCATTTATATGACAATTCTTAACTGTTGTTTGATAAGGGTGAAAATATTAAAAATATAGGTTGAACCTTATGGAATTGCCAGCAGTTGAGTTTTTATGACCCAAAAGGCAGTGATTTCATGTGGTTTGACCTACAACTTAGTAAACCCAACTATTTTCCTAGGTGATGTCCTTTGGTTGGTTTAAATACATTATTTTCCCTCAGCCACAAAAATGAAAAACCATTGCTTAGCTTTAGTCTAATCTCTCACACTCAAAAATATGACCAGAAATTACAAGGGTCAGTTCTCATACCTGGCTGCACTTTAGCGTCCGATTCTTAAAAATACTGACCCTGTTGTCCTAACCAGACCAACAAAGTCAGAATCTCTGGGGACTGGAGCTCAGGTAACATTAAACACACACACACACACACCCCTTTATTGAGATATAATTGAGGTACATTTTTAAAGTGACCAACGGAAGAAGTTTGACAAATGTGTTTACTCATCAGGACCATCACTACAATCAAGAAAATGAACATGTCTATCACCTCAAAAGTTTCCTTGTGCCCCTTTGTCATCTGTCCTCTCTGCTCCTCTTACCCTCCACTGAACTTCTATCACTATAGATTAGTCTTCATTTTCCAAAATTTTGTATACATGGAATAATATAGTATTATACACTTTTGTCTGACTTCTTTGGATAAATACCTAGAAATTGAATAGCTGGATCATATGGTAGAAATACGTTTAACTTTTTAAGAAACTGTCTAAAAACAAAAATAAAAAAAGAAATTGTCAAGTTGCCTTTCCAAAGTGCTTGTTCCTTGCCTAACCACTATTCTGTACGCCTGAAACCAATACAAAACAATATTGAAAGTTAAAAAAAAACAAAAACTATAGCTGTAAAGAACCATAGAAACATCCCTCAGTGGGGTTTCCTTCTTAATAAAATAGTAATAAAGCTAAAAAACAAACAAAAAAACAAAGTGCATGTTGCATTTTACATTGCCACTAGCTGTGTGTAAGAGCTTTGCCTTTTCCACATCCTTGCTAACATTTGGTATATTAGTCTTTTTAATTTTAGTCATTCCAATAGGTATATAGTGGTATCTCATTCTGGTTTTTATTTGCATTTCCCTCAAGACTCATGATGTTGAACATCTTTTCGTGTGCTCATTTGCTATCTGTAGACCTTTTCTGAAGAAGTGACTTCATATCTTTGCACAGGTAGTAGTATTTTTAAGAAGCCCTCCCCTATCCCGACTCCCCATGATCCTAAATGAGCAGAGATAGGTAGTTGAGAGCCATAGGACGATCCAAAGCTCCAGGAAAGCTGTGCCTCTCATGTCAGCTTCCTGTGCCCCCTACTGATAGGAGGTAGTACCCTTCCAGATCCAGATTTACAGAAAGGGTGAATTCTCATTCCAGAGTCCTGAGGCCCTTTAGGGGCTGACCTCAGCATGAATCCTTTGAGGAATTTAAATGCAGAAAAGAAATGGTCATCTCCTCTTCTTCATGCAAGCCCTCCTGCCACAACGATGAACTCCTTCATCAGTCAGCTATTCCCTGGGAATCAGTAGACATTCTGAAGTTCACTGAGGTGATTCCACCAAGTTTCTTTTAGACTGCTCTGGAATCTCAACTCTGTGAGAAACGCTCACAGTAAAAACTGGGACACAGGACTTGAGCAGTAAAGCGAGGCCTTTATTCACGAGTCTGCAGAGCCGGGCGCACCCTCCTAGCCAGGAGAATGTGCGCGCCAAATAGACAAAGGAACCTGGTTTTATAGTCTTAGCTTCCCCGCCCTAACGCAACTAGTTTCCCCTCCCCTCTCCTCCTTCCCTGTTTCTCCATGACCGGATACTCCCGAGGTACAATCTAACGCGTTCATCTAAATGCCCCTATTGTGATTTGTGAATATGCTAATGATATCCACTCCCTTCTCAGAGATCCTTTAATTACATTTGCCCTTTGTTACCAATGACTTTGCTACTGGTTTGGGAGTCACTATGACCTTGTTTCTAACAACTCCACACCTCCTTTTCCCAGATGGGTGTTTGGAGGGTTTACCTGGGGTCACCTCTGTGTTTGAATTCCTTATGGCCACAGCCTGCTGTCGTAGACTTGCCACAGTAATCGACACTGATATTTAGAACACATTGAAGCAGGGCCATTGGTGGTAGGAAGGAAAGTGACTGTGGGATCAGCTTCTCATTTCTGCCTCCCTGGAAACAAGGAACTGGACATGTATCTACACTGCCTGTTGTGGGTTGAACTGCTCCCCCAAAAAGAGATATTGAAGTCTTAGCCCCAGCGCCTCAGAATGTGACCTTGTTTGGAAATAATATCTTTGTAGATGTAATTATTTAAGATGAGGTCTTACTGGAGTAGGGTGGGCCCCTGGTCCAACATGACTGATGTCCTTACAAAATGGGGACATTTGGACATTGAGACAAAAACTGAGATCATGTGATCACAAAGGCAGAGGTTGGAGTGACACAATCACAAGCCAGAGAATGCCAAGGAGGGCTGGCAACACCAGAAGCTGGAAGAGCTAAAGAGCAATTCTCTTACAGGTTTTGTGAAAGCACAGCCCTGTCGACGCCTTGATTTCAGACTCCCAGACCCGAAACTGTGAGAAAATATATTTCTGCTGTTTCAAGCCACTAGTTTGCGGTACTTTGCTACAGCAGCCCAAGGAAACCAGCTTTCTGCCCAGGGACAAATGACTGTCATCCCTGATGGCTCATCTTGAGGACCTGTCTCCTCCACTCTTGGATGCAGGTTTCTGGTTAGTGAGACTCCTAAGTTCATGCAGGTGAGGCTTAGGCCCAAGAGAGTTTGGGGCAAAGTGGCTCCTTTCAGTCACCATCTCCTTCACTTCTCTTCTGTTTATAATAGCCTAATTTTTAAAAAAATTCTCTCATTGTGGTTTTTATTTATTTTTAATCCTCACTTGAGGACATTTTTTTTTTTCATTGCTTTTAGAGGGAGAGGAAGGGAGAGAAAGAGAGAGAGAGAGACAAGAAACATTCATTGATTAGTTGCCTTCTCATATGCAATCCAACCAGGGATTGAACCCACAACCTAGGCATGTGCCCTGATTGGGAATTGAACTCCCAACCTTTTGGTTCATGGGAAGATGCTCCAACTGAGTTACACTGTTACAGAAACAGGGGAGTCCAAAAATCCCCAGCGCTTGCAGCTGGGGGATGGGGAGAAGGAAGCAGCTTTTGGAATGCCTCCACACGCCTGAGGCTGGTGGCTAGTGTCTTTCTTATGCAAATGGCTTTAATGCATCCAAAGCCTCAGGCAGATGGGAGGAGTCTTGAACCAGGGGACGGTATGGAAAGCACACAGAGCCTACGTAAGGTTCTGTGAATGGTCAGAACTGTTTGCAACGCCCACTGCGTCAGATGACGCAGTCGGGGATATATAGGCAGCTGCAGACATTTTAGCTCAGACTCTCTCAGACTCTCGCTCTGACTCTCTCTGGCATGCTCGGGTTCTCACTCTGAGACTCTCTCTGGCTCTTGCTCGTGCTCTCGCTCTGAGACTCTCTCAAGCTCTCGTTCGGGCTCTGGCTCTCACAGGCGCTCTGGCTCTCGCTCTGGCGCTCTGACTCTCTCGCTCTGGTGCTCTGACTCGGACTCTCTCGCGCGCTCGCTCTCGGGCTCTAGCTCTCTCACTCTGGCTCGCTCTCTCGCTCTCTCGTGTGCTCCCTCCACGTGGCTTGGTGAAGGGGCCTTCTCCATGTGGCTTGGAGAAGGGGTCTCCAGGCTGCTTTAAGAGGCTCTCGCCATGCGGTTTTGAGAAGGAAAGGAGATCCGCGCAGTTTGCAGGAAGAAGTTTGCAAGGAGGCTGAGAATCCAGGTGGTTCTGCATTGAGAGCTGGAGGGCACCACAGCACAGAAAGGACCTCCCCAATCAGATTGAGTGATTGGCAGCTGCTGGTAAAGCTGAACTGTGTTTGGAAAGTAGGGAAACGGTTTCTCTAACTTTCCTAAAACTAGCCTGGTTTGGAAGGGGGGAGGCAAGGATATGTGTTTGTGGGTGTTTTAAAGAGCATAAGACTTAACAACAGAAATCCGCAAATAACTAAATCTATATAACTGTTAAATAAACAATTCTTTTTTTCTTTTCACCAAACTCTGGTATTGAGAGTTATAATTTTGGCGGCGGGCAATCGGGCCCCTAACTAAAGAGCCCGTGGGTTTGTTTTCAACTGGAGCAGCCCAGGGGTTCTGTAACAACACCGGCCAGGGCACCTCATTGTTTTTAAAAGTGGTTTGAATATATGGTTATGGTCACTTTGGACAGCTAATTTTGAATAAAAACCTGACTGAAGAGGCTAAAATACATACATACATACATGCATACATACACATCAGCCATTATACAAAACACTACAAAGCAAAACATCAATGGGCATGGTTCTGCATTTGATTAAATGATAAGTGCCGCCTTCTTACTGAAAAATAGATTGTTGCTTCTAATATTACTAAAAGTAAGATTTAAAGAAAGAAAAGCTAAAATATAAAATAGCATTTTTCAGAAGAGTTCCAAGTTAGCCCATGGCTTATAGACCTCTTAACTGCAGGGAGGTGTGTCACAGACTGCAGAAAGCAATATTTTGCAGAAAATCCGGAGAGAAGTGGGCTGGAACAGGAAAGACAGATTAGACTGCAGCAGTAAGACAAGAAGCCAACGACATGTTTCTGGGCCTGAACTGAGTCTTTTCAGAGATTTAAGCAATAATGGAAAGACCAGTAAAGGAAAACTCCAATATGTATTCCATTATGTTCTGGAAGCCTAAAGTGAGAGGAGTGTGTGCCTGACCCAGGAGCTTGACATCTGGGTGGGAAGTATCAGATCAAAGTGGTCTTTTTATGGACATATCAGATTTGTTCCTCCTTTCATTACATAGGAACAGGAGCCCCTGCCTGCAAATATCTAAGTTCTGGGTGTGTTTTTTCACTTACATGAGTGTTAATAATAGGGCAGTATTCATCACACTTTCTTTAAGACCAGCCACCCTTGTGGTTGAAAGCAGCACTTGACACCACATCTCTAACTAACTGACTTTCAGGCCTATTCTCAGGATCTCTCAAACACTGTAGAAAGCGGATGCTTAAGAGAGTAAAGGGAATACTTCCCCTAGTGAATCTGTGTACTAACTCTTTGAAAGCAGCTGCAGAACAAGTCTGGACACTGTGCAAAAGTGAAGTCAGGTTACCAGAGGGAAAGGGTGGTGAAGAGGAGGTAAAAGGGGGGTGTAAGAAATAAGGACATAGTGACTCCCAAACCAGTAGAAAGTCATTAGTAACAAAGGGCAAATGTAATTAGAGGATCTCTGAGAAGGGAGTTGACAGCACTGGCATATCTACAAATCACGAAAGGGGCATTTAGATAGCCGTGTTAGATTGTAACTCCGGAGTAACCAGTAATGGAGAAACAGGGAAGAAGGAGAGGGGAGGGGGAGCTAATTGCATTAGGGCAGCAGAGCTGATCCTCTCACTTTAGGGTGGGGAAGCTAATCACTTTAGGGTGGCAATTTCAGGGTGGAGAAGCTAAGACTATAAAACCAGCCATCTTTGTTTACTCGGTGCGCACATTCTCCTGGCTGTGAGGGTGCGCCTGGCTCTGCAGACTCGTGAATAAAGGCCTTGCTTTACTGCTCAAGTCCTGTGTCCCAATGTTTATTGTGAGCGTTTCTCACAAGGGGAAGGGGGTCAAATATATGGACAGAGGAGACCTGACTTGGTTTGTGAACACACAATGCAACATACAGATGAGGTATTATAGAATTGTACATTTGAAACCTACATAATCTTATTAACCAATGTCACCCCAATAAATTTAATAAAATATTTTTAAAATTTCAAAAAAAGAATATAAATGTCACTTACTAGATTTCCCCTCTCTTCCTCTTTCTCTGGGATCTCTGGTGGGATAGTGTTAGGGAATGAATTGATTCCTCATAAAGCACACTTGTGGATGTCTTAACCCCAGAATTTCAGAATGTGGCCATCCTTAGAAGTAGGGTGGTTGCACACATAATTAGTTAAGATAAGGTCATAGTGTTACAGAACCCCTGGGCTGCTCCAGTTGAAAACAAACCCACGGGCTCTTTAGTTAGGGGCCCGATTGCCTGCCGCCAAAATTATAACTCTCAATACCAGAGTTTGGTGAAAAGAAAAAGAATTGTTTATTTAACAGTTATATAGATTTAGTTACTTGCGGATTTCTATTGTTAAGTCTTATGCTCTTTAAAATACCCACAGAGACTTCCGGCCAAGATGGAGGCTTAGACGGACACGCTAGGTCTCCCTCTACAACTAGAGAGGAATACAACCACTTCAAAACAAAGGATAACTAGAAATTCCAGAAAATAAAACTACACGGAAGCCCAACATTTGAAGTTATAAATCAGCGGTGCCATTTGGGCAGGTAAGAGTTAAAGAGGGCAGAGCTGTTTGCGATCGCACCTGAGACCCGGCGGGGCGGCAAGAAATCCCGGCTGCGGGCGGGCCCCTGGCAGTGCGCGACTCCAGCACTGGGGAGAGCAGCCACCGCATCGCCTTGAACAGTGAGGCCCAGGGGGGCGGGAGGACGGATCCAGGTCTCCTAGCTGAATAACTGTGTGAATCCATCTTGGACCCCCGCCCCCAAAGAAAGAAAGCGCCACAGGGCTGCGAAATAGGTCGCAGGCAGTCGCCGGTCGCTGATTTGTGACGCGTACACAGGCACTGCCCCCGACAGCCGGCCCAAGAAAACAAAACGTATCTGTCAAAATGAGGCAGACAACTATAGAAATCCCGGTAGCACAGATCACCAGACAACAGATAGAGAACCTGACAGATGAACAGATAAGAAACCTGTCAGAGGCTCAGTTCTGGGCCATTGTTAGCAGGTGGCTTACAGAATTCACAAAAGAGCAGGAAAAAGATAAGAAAGAAGTGAAAAACTTTCATAACGAAAGGAACAAAACCGCATACGAGACAGAAGGTGAGGAAAACAAATCCAGAGTTCATTTCAACAAACTGGAATATGGAGAAGGAACAAGCAGTCAACCAATGCAGCGAGAGGAAATGGGAAGCAACAATGAGAGGATCAGAAACCTCTGGGACAGCTATAAAAGGCCCAACATAAGAATCATTGGTTTGCCAGAGAGTGAGGAAGATGAACTAGAACTTGAAAAATTGAGTGAAAATATAATAAAGGAGAACTTCCCAGACTTGGGGAGGGAAATGGACTTGCAGGTCCAGGGGGCACAGAGAGTTCCAAAGAAGCTGGACCCAGGGAGAACCACTCCAAGACACATTATAATCAAAATGTCGAGGATTAAAGATAAGGAGAGAATCTTAAAAGCAGCAAGAGAGAAGAAAAGAATTACGTACAAAGGGGTCCCAATTAGACTATCAGCTGACTTCTCAAGGGAGACCCTGCGGGCAAGAAGGGACTGGCAAGAAATATTCAAAGTAATGAAAATCCAAAACCTACAACCACGAATACTCTATCCAGCGAAACTGTCATTCAGAATAGAAGGGCAGAGAAAGTGTTTCCAGGACAAAATAAAACTGAAAGAGTTCATTAGATCCAAACCACTGTTATATGAGATGTTAAAGGGACTGGTTTAAAAAACAGAAGCTAGGGAGATGAAACAAAGGCAAACTAAACAGGCAACGAGAGTGGAAAAGGAACTGTGGGTACGGGAAGCATATTGGGGGGAGGTCAACAGGGAGGGGGAGTGGGGAGAGGGAGGGAGATGATATAGGAATTGGGGGATCAGGGTAGGAGGGAATGGAATAGACGGAGAGAGGTTGGGAGGAACTGTATGCACAACTAATGGACATAATCTAAAAGGGGGGGACAACTGGAGGGAGGGGGGCCACCGGGTGGAGGGGAGCAGAGGGAAGGGAAATTGGCGCAGGTGTAATGTTTTAATCAATAAAACACATTAAATCTGAAAAAAAAAATAAATAAAATACCCACAAACACATATCCTTGCCTCCCCCCCTTCCAAACCAGGCTAGTTTTAGGAAAGTCAGAGAAATCGTTTCCCTACTTTCCAAACACAGTTCAGCTTTACCAGCAGCTGCCAATCATTCAATCTGATTGGGGAGGTCTTTTCTGTGCTGTGGTGCCCTCCAGCTCTCAATGCAGAACCACCTGGATTCTCAGCCTCCTTGCAAACTGCCTTCTTTCTGCAAACCGCGTGGATCTTCTCTCCTTCTCAAAACTGCATGGCGAGAGCCTCTTAAAGCAGCCTGGAGACCCCTTCTCCAAGCCACATGGAGAAGGCCCCTTCACCAAGCCACGTGGAGGGAGCACACGAGAGCGAGTGCGAGACCCCGAGAGCGAGCGTGCGAGAGATGGCACGAGCCAGAGCGAGAGCGCGAGTGAGAGCCCGAGTCAGAGAACGAGAGAGTCTGAGCGCCAGAGCGAGAGCGCGAGCCAGAGAGCGAGAGCCAGAGAGAGAGAGTCTGAGAGCGAGAGTCTGAGAGCGAGAGTCTCAGAGTGAGAGTACGAGCGAGAGCCAGAGTCCCAGCTAAAATGTCTGCAGCTGCTTATATATCCCTGACTGCGTCATCTGACGCAGTGGGTGTTGCAAACAGTTCTGACTATTCACAGGTCCTTACGTAGGCTCTGTGTGCTTTCCATACCGTTCCCTGGTTCAAGACTCCTCCCATCTGCCTGAGGCTTTGGATGCATTAAAGCCATTTTGCATAAGAAAGACAGTAGCCACAAGCCTCAGGCATGTGGAAGCATTTGAAAAGCTGCTTACTTCTCCCCATCCCCCAGCAGCAAACTCTGGGGATTTTTGGACTCCCCTGTTTCTGTAACAGTTTCACTGTGTTTTGGCACTGTATCTGGGGTAGGGGTCTGAGAGGGAAAAGTGTTGGTCACTGCTGCTTTTCCAGGCACTTCTCCCCCTTCCCATACTGTGAGAAATGCTCACAATGAAACACCGGGACACAGGACTTGAGCAGCAAAGCAAGGCGTTTATTCATGAGTCTGCAGAGTCAGGGACACCACCAGCCAGGAGCATGTGTGCGTGAAGTAGACAAAGAAAACTAGTTTTATACTAATGCGATTAGCTCCCCCTCCCTAACACGATTGGCTCACCCTCCCCTCTCCTTCTTCCCTATTTCTCCATTATTGGTTAATCCAGGTTCACAATCTAACACAATTAACTACTTAATTCAGGGTGTGATTAATCTAGTTATAGGTCTCGTCGTCGTCGTCGGCAGCCGTCCGTCTCGAGAGACGATGGTGTAGCTTCTTCAGAGTCTATCTGCACCGCCAAGAATGGCTGTGCAGTCCGACTCGGGAGTGACATGGTATCTGTCTCCTCCCGTGTTGAATCGACATCTTGCGATGACGCTGAAGCTACAGAGCCTGGGCAGGGTAATATGGAGGGTCTGCTGTTGCCCATGCAGCAGACCCCCCCTCTCTTCGCAGCTGAAGGGTCCAAGGGAAAGACGGAGTCGATACAGCTTGGGTTCAGGTGCTATCTCCAACTTATTTGCAAAGTTATCTTGCTACATCTTCCCATTTCTCTGTGTTTGATGAGGACAGTCTTCCTCCTTTTGATCCCAGAGATATGTGTGAGGAGCTGTGGGATGTAATTTCCTCGCCCCTTTTCCATGATTCATCTGTTAATTATCTCCTTCTGGTTTGAGAATCACTGGCTTCAGTATCCCTAACAGTACTAAGCAAGCTGCCTCCTTTTTGAGACTAGTAGCTTCTTCCTCCACTCCAGCCCCCACTTGCTTTCACAGTCAGAAGCAATGAGGCTTTATATTTCCCAGTGCTGGAACTGCAAGCTACGTGGTCTGGTTTGGGGCTGGGATTGCTTCTTGCGTTTAAACGGACTGTGTTTTCACCATGGCTACTGCTAGGTGCCCCCGCAGCCGCTGCTCCGCTTCTCTTTCTCTCTGTCCCGGCTCTGCCCCTCCTACCTTCCTGGCTGGTTTTTCTTCTTTGTTTCTTTGCTGAATTTCTCTGTAGTTTCAATTTTCTGGATTTTCTGGGTTTCTTTTTTTCTTTCTTTTTTTTTAGTTTTAAAGTGGTTGTAAATTTCTTCTTAGTTGTGAGGAGACACAACTAAGAAGTCCTCTCTACTGCTATTTGTCAATGTACCAAATAGAACTACTTTTTAGGGTGTTGCCTATAAAAATGACTGCTTTGCTTTGGGAAAAATGATAAAATCTAGCAAGTGCTAACTCTGATGCCTTTATTTTATCAGTACTCCTGGTAAAAGTCAGATAGATCTGCGGAAACTACTTAGAAAAGTCGATGTAGAAAGGTAATACGCTCTCTTATCTTTATGCTTTCTAAATCCACTTGGTAATTGGCATAAAACACAGTTTCTGATATTTTCATTACCTTTGCAGGAGCCCAGGTGGGACCCCACTTACCAATAAAGAAAATGTGGAAACAGGAACTGGACTGACCCCAGTAATGACAAGGGCGTTGAGGAAAAAGTTTCAGGTAAGCCTTTAAAAAAAGAAAAAAGAATGTTTTTGGTTCCTTTTCTTCAAAATCATTTATTTAGAATCATAATCTCAGCAGCTTTCTTAATAACAATAATAATTTTTTAATGGCACTTTATGCTTTACAACGTACTCAAATATTTAGACTTCCGAAGTCTGTGAGATAGTGAGGATTCTCATCTTCACATTAGCAATGACTGTCTGGTTTGTAAAATTCCCTTAAGTGTAAAGATTAAGCACTTCCTCTATGCCGGGCTCTGCGCCACAGTAGTGGGGATATGGTGGCAAGCAGGACAGGCACAGATCTACTGTTTTGGAGCTTTCGGTCTAGTGGGGAAGAGAGATGTTAATCAGATGATCTCATGTACGTACGATTTTGCACTGAATTGAGTGCTGTGAAGGAAAGGATCCCATAGGGGAACTTGGTCCAGCCAGGTTGATTTAGGAAGGGTTCCCTTAGAAAGTGAGGCGGTGAGACTTGATAGATGAATAGTCCTTAACTGTGGAGGTGCCCATGGGGTGTGGGGGTGGGTCCCCCATGGATGTCGTGGAAGAAAGAGGGATTAATGCTGGCCGATCAGAGGAACTGAAACGTGGCCAGTATGGCTGCAACAGAGGGAGCGAGCCTGACAGACAGGGACGGAGATATAGCTGGGTCTCGTCAGCTCTTTTCTCTGTCACCTACGTGTATGCCCACGCACCAAAGTCCCGTACAGCCGCTCGCCTTGTGTGATGTTGTTCCAAGCCCTGTTTGTCTCTGTCATCCCCAGGGCCGTCAGATCTGTAAGGAGCAGCCTGCCTCCTGCCACCCCTGCTAGAGTGTGGGAGCATGGGGCTGCTGGCCTTCTTGGCTATGAGGCTGACATTTGTGTGTCCCTCTGGCAGTAGGGACACACCACAGAACTCCACTGCTGGCATCGTCCCATCCCAACACTGTCCTCCCTTCATTTCCTCATTAAGAATGAGTGCCTTTGGCAGGACACCTTGGTCTCTCTCTTGCCAATTCAACGTGGTTGTCCTGGGCGCTATGCATTGTTCTTCAGAGGTGTGGCCAGCTTCCTCTTTCCTTTGACTGGAAATTCTACATTTTATTTGGCGACCCTGTCGGTCAGTCCCCTGCAAAGTTGCCAAGTATTTCTGGGAGCCCTCAGCGTGTCAGACTCACCTGCTTAGCAGTGGGCGTCATTGTAGCTTCAACCAGGCCCAGCACCGATGCTCTCAGTGCCTTGGAGGGAGGGGAGCGCTCGTTAGCGTGAATGTGCCTGGATGGGCCGGACCAGCTTTAATGCTGTAACCCCCACTGCAGTTCCGGGAATAAGGCCAACATTTTTTCATGGATAGTCACCAAGGGATTTCACATATTCACTGCACTTTTTAGCCTGCGAGGAAGCAGCTACATACATGATATCCATGAAATATCTCTGGTTAGCTGAGGCTAAAAAGTTATTTTAGCAATTTCCCAGATGAATGTTGCTTTGAGGTGCCAAATAGTGTTATAAAAGTTACCAGACTGGGAAGCAGACCTGGGGACACTTTTGTTTTTATGACACCCACATTTATGTCTACAACACACTTATAGATAAAAATTCAACAGATAATAAAGTTAAGAAACATGTGCTTCCAGTAAGTTTTTTAAAACCTGCTAGCTGCATTTATATTACATGTGAGTAAAAAGAATGATTACCGAGAATAAAGCAGTTGAATATTTGTACAAACTATTTTATGAGGCATTCATAGTGTTTCTAATGTTAGTAAACCACTGTGTATTATATCAATTTAATTTAAATGATTTGATCATTCTTGTGGAATAAAGGTTCATTAAAAATGTTATAGAAATACTGTAGATAAATATTTGTAAAGCTGCTATTGCCATTGTGCCAGTATTAAAATGTATTCTACCTTGGATCACTCAATAATTTTTATGACATATTTTATATTGTACCTATTTGAGAATCCTGTAAATGCTATGGCTTCATTAAACTGTTGCTGATCATATGCTCCCATTGTTTATCCTGAGACTAAATGACAACCAGAGAACATAAACTACCAAGGTGTATCTGGTTATGTTTTTAGATAAAGAGCAATAATAAAAAACCTTTGATTTTTTTCTTTTTTAATGTTTTCACTAGAACTATAGCACATCCAGAAAGGTATATAATACAAATATATAAATTAATGAAGCATAAAGCAAACACCCATTTAACCATCAAGAAAGAGGCATTATAAATGTCTTTAGAAGCCCTGTCTCCCTCCCCTATTATAACCTTTCCTCTAAACTAATTATTGATATACTTGTTACAATACATAGTTCTTGCTTTTGCCCTCTAAGAATGCATCCCTAAATGCTATGGTTTATTTTGTTTGCTTCTGAACTCTACATTAATAAAACCATACATTATATATTCTTCTGTCTTCTTTCAATCAACATTTATTTTTTAAGATTCAACCATGTCATTGTTCAGTACTATTGGGTTGGTCAAAAAGTCTGTTTAGATTTTTCCATAAAATAAAAGACACATTTTTAACTTTCACCAGTAATTTTGTTGACTTGGATATTTGAGTATGTGAACTACCTCCTGCTATTGACTTCTATAGGGTAGAGGCCAGGGGTGCTGCTAAACTTCTTTCAATGCATAAGATAACCCCACAGCAAAGAATTCTTTGGCTCAAATGTCAACAGTACCAAGAAACTTTGCAAACCACTTTTGACATGTTCGATCAGTCACAGCCCCTTCTCCACACACTACACAATTTAAAAAATATTTCAGTTGCATTTTTTACCTATTTTGCAGTAATAAAGCATATGTGCTCAAAATGTTGTGTATTTTCTATCTTTAGCATTAAAATGACTGCACAAAAGTTCACTGATTTGGCAGGGCTGCCAACTTGTTAATACAAAATCAAAATCATCTAGCCTTGCTTAAGCTAGAGGTACTTGGCTGAATAAGGCTTTTATTTATTTTTCTTGTTAAAATTCAAAGTTATTTCAGCCTATAGGTTTTATGATATACTTTGCCAATATCTTGAGAAGGCTGGTCTAGAAAACCTATTTAGAATAGGTATTTAGTAAAGTACTGTCAGCACCTTGAAATCAAGCATTTGCTAATTAAAGAAAAATTAACTTGTAGTTGAAATAGAATAGTTCTTGCATTTAACTTGTGTGAGCCTGATGGGAATACTTATGTGGAATTTTGAATTTGGAACCTCTGATGGCTACAGAAACAAAAGCTCTGGTGTTGTCCTGGGCTTGAAGAAGCCTGTCTTCCTTTGAATTATGTGAGGAAGGGATTCCATACTGATGCTAAATTTTCAGAAACCTGATTCTAGCATGAGAGCCATTGCTATATGAGGGCAATCCTGGAATCAGTTCCACTTTGAAACCAGTACTATGTGCTAGACACTGGGAATAAGATGCTGCTCCTTCTCTCTTGGATTTATGTTCCAGAGGTTGTGCCAGGCAGTAAACAAGGAGTGAAGTAAAATAGAATATAAAAGGGCTGTGAGGGAAGCAAACTGGGTGCTAGTTACAGTGTCTGAAGAAAATGACTTAATGTGCCGGCTTTCACACCGGAGTGTCTTCTCCACGTGTGCGCACAGGGCAGACCTCTGAAAGGGCCGTCCTTACTTTGCTAGATCAATGGCTGTGTTGAGCCAAGTGGGAGGGGCACCTTTCCCCAACCATTGTAAAGCATTGTTTACTGGGTTTCAGACCCTGTTTCCCAGAGTGCATTGCTCACTGTCAAACCCCATCTGCAGAAATTTTGGAGTTCATCCCTGACTCAGTGGTAGCCCCCACCTAACAGAGTGGCAAGTGAAGAATCAGACGTGGATTCTGAGAATTTCCAGGAAGTGACAACATTTTAGAACTATAAAGTGTGTCCCCTTCCCAGCCACCCACACTGGTGTTTATTCTGTAGGCCAGCTACTTTTCTGAGAGCAGTGTAGCCAAAGGGAGGACGAATGTCACTCAGATTTCAGCTTTAAGGGGGAGTTCAGGTTGCAGGAGCTTGACCAGCACCTGGGCATTTCCTGGGATGCCAGGCCCTGTGGCTTCCTTGGGAAACTCTGCATGCAGCACGCACGCCTGCCCCCGCAACTTCCCACCCTCTTTACCACCCGCATCCCACCACCCCTGGCTGCTGGCGTCCGTGGCCACCCAGGTGTGCAGCCCAATCCCGCCTCACTGTGAGGGGCAAGGGGAGGCCCGTCAGGAGGGAGCTGTCCCCTCTGCAGGGAAAAGGACCCTGATTCTGGAGAAAAAGGCTCGCTCTCCTGTAGTACTCTCACCCCAGACTAATATAACTGCCTAAATAAAGGTTGGAACCTGAGGCGGGGGAGGGGTGCTTTGTGCTAAGGGGCACGTGCATGATATGGCTGCCAATTGTGACACAGCTGCCAACTGTGACACCGCTGCCAATTGTGACACGGCTGCAAATTGTAGGCTCCTGCTCAATGCGTGTGCCTGCACCTCATTTGTCTGGGTCTCATTGCGTTGCCCCAGACCCCCTGACCCCCACTCCAGATCGCTCACTGTGCCCTGGGTCCCCAGGTCACTCACTGTGCCCCAGCCCCTCCGGGTCACTCCTTGTGTCCCAGCTTTCCTGGGTTGCTCATTGTGTCTCCCGGACCTCTGTTAGCATGTCCGGGCTGCACCTCTGGGCCCCATTGATTTTTTGGCAGCTATTGTGGCTGCTGGCCGAACCATCGCCAACATCTGTACAGGAGATCCGAGCTCAGGAGCCAGAAGGCCCTGAGACGAGAGACCCTCCTGAGGTGGAGCAAGAGAGCTCAGCTCTGCTCCAATGGCCTCTTTATCCAGGAGACAATGCAGAACCTTCCACAGGCCTGCAGAAGTCTCCAGGTCAGCCTCCCAAGCCAAATACATATTTTAGAGTGACAGGTCGGCCTTTGGACCTGGAGCTAACTATTCAGTCAGAGGCTACTGTGGAGGCTGAACGTCCGACACCGCTGCAGCAGGCCACCGCTCCTCCGAAACACCCTGAGGCGATGCTTCAACACCCAGAGACTGTTCAGCCCCAGCAGCCACCCTGGTCTGAGATAACAGGTCACTCTCGGGAGGAGCAGTTTCTCAGGGCCCATCAAGCAGTGTCATCTGAGGTCGGTCCTCCAATGCCTGAACAGAAGGCCGTCATCAATATATGTGAGATCTGTTCCTGCCGAAATGAGACGCTGTCTTGTTCTGGTCTCGGCCCAACGCAGGTGCTCCACAGAGTGCCTGTGCCAGACTCCGACACGTACAAGGACATCTCCACCTTGTAAGAACTGCCTTTCTTCCTTTGTTCTCCGCAACCTGCCTGACCTGCCAGCCTTCTCCTCCTGGTCTCCCTGGGCCTTCCTCAGCTTCTCAAACCCACACTGACTACTTCCTGCTTTTATATTTTGTTTGTCATCTATTCCTTATCTTCATTCTACTTCTCACCATTGTTTCCTCCTCCGCATGTTTCCTTACTGGTTTTTCTTTAGCCCCATTGCTTCATTCCTTAACCCTCTACTCCCCTCCCACTTCTATGCCATCCTCTTTACAGCTTCGTGGCCCTCTCCGAATCTCATTGGTGGTGATACAACAAATTGGTTAAGAGAAGAGACTCTAGAGCCAGAGTGCCCGAGTTTGAATGTAGTTATGCCATATATTAGTGTTTGGGTTCAATTTCATCATCTGTAAAGTCAAGATTATGATAGTTACCATCTCTTAGGATTGTTGTGAGATTTAGATGAGTTCACCTATGTCAGTGCCTATCCGTCGTCGTCGTCGTCGGCAGCCGTCCGTCTCGAGAGACGATGGTGTAGCTTCTTAAGAGTCTATCTGCACCGCCGAGAATGGCTGTGCAGTCCAACTCGGGAGTGACACGGTATCTGTCTCCTCCCGTGTTGAATCGACATCTTGTGATGATGCTGGAGTGTCCTCTCCAGTGAAGCTGAAGCTACAGAGCCTGGGCAGGGTGATATGGAGGGTCTGCTGTTGCCCATGCAGCAGACCCCACCTCTCTTCGCAGCTGAAGGGTCCAAGGGAAAGACGGAGTCAATACAGCTTGGCTTCAGGTGCGCCGCAGGAGTTGCCGGTGTTGACTACAACGTCTAACCGCCTTAGGGACTCCGGCTCCGGATTTTCTGTCGGGGTTTACTCCCTTAGCCTTTCCCCTGAAGAGGTATGCCGCAAGGCAGCGGAGGTTTTTTGGAATCAGAGTTTTCCTTCTCTGATGTGCCCTGACTGGAAGATCGAACCAGCGACACTTAGCTCGCAGGCCGACGCTCAATCCACTGAGCCAAACCAGCCAGGGCTTGTCAGTGCCTATCATATATCCAGTTATACCCAGAACTCACATTTGCCACCTGGCTTTCTAAATATATCACCCATTCTGTGTCCAGCCAGGGCTAAGTACTATGGGAGCCACAGAAGTATGACATTGTCTATGAAACGTGACAATGACAGGTGGGAAGAAAGGGAATATGACTAAAAAGGGAGATGATATATAGTTAAGTACTAAAAAAGATACAGACCAGAGGTGGTATAATTCAGCAGAATCGGTAGTCACTGGCCTATGGAAGTCGGAAGACTGCATGGTTAAGCTATAACTTTAACTGGGACTTAAAGGTGCCTGTGGTTTGTTACATAGAGGAAAAATAATGCGTACAGTCTTGGCAACAGCATGGCTGCAGGAATGATCAGGACTTATTAGGCTAGTCTTGCTGTCAAGAATTGGTTTAGGAAGCGGTGAAAAATATGATCATGAAAAACTTTGGCTCTAGGAGTTTGGAAGTTGCACTGAGACTGGGAGAGCCCCTGAATGTTTTCAAGTGAGAGAGACAGGTGATTAAAATAAGAGGGTTATTTTAAATTCCATATGTAGAGTGATCTCAAGAGGAAAGCTTGATTCAGGGAGACCGGTAGAATACTTGAGCAAAATCTAGCAGTAAAGCAAGAAGAGTAGTTGTGATAGGAGGAGAAAGAACATCCTGGGAACAGTGTAAAGAAAAACTGACAGGTTGTAGTAACTGGCTGGAGTTGGGGAATGGGGTGTACAGGAAAGATAAAAATCAAATACGACCCTGTAAAGTTTCTGTCCTGGGTGATGAGGAGAACCACAGTGGTGTACGAGGTGGACAAAGAGCATTTGGAGAGGCGAGCCAGATTGAAGGCGATGAGTTCAGACTGGGCAGTTTTTATTGGGGAGCCGAAAGCAACCAAAGGATTCTGGTTGGGTGGAAGTGTCCACTGTGCAGAGGGACAGACAGGGACCTGTTTGACTTTTCTCACCTTCCTGGGAAACGCGCATATAAACTGGACAGGTAAGTTGTCG